>NC_045624.1:16675984-16979015 GCF_009829155.1 Mustela erminea | reverse complement strand
AAGTCATTTATTTCTAATACAGTTGAAATAGGACGCTTCCAGGCGTGGGAGGGTTCATGAATACTTTCAGCAAGTAAACTCTGTCCCCTACACTTTGACTAGCAATGAGCACACAGGTCTGCCCGGCTGCCTGGTGTCTAGTTTTCCGGGGCAGCTACTTGGCTGCAAAGGCCACCTCTGTTTGCTATGGTTTCTGGTTGTGCTGTGCGGTCTTCTCCCATTAATAGCTATCTCTAGCATTCAGTAAGAATTTCACAGATATCCTTATGAGATATCCTTATGGCGGGCTATGTTGTTGTGTTTATGACTTTATCTTTCTTTTCTTCCTCTCCCACCCCCTTCATGGCTTCTCCTCCCCTTTCTCATCTCTCTTTGTGGGTCTTTTGTTCCTATGTTTCTTCTTCTCTCTTCTATCTGACTCTGTGTCTATGTCATTCTACCCCCTCCCCATCTGTCTCTGTCTCCATATACTTATTACACATGTTCCCAATTGGTAGGCACTGGGTTAGGAGTTCGGGTTTATAAAGATCATGAATAAGACAGTTTATGCCATCTGGAGTTGTTAGGCTACCAGGGTAGGGATTAAGCAGAAGGAGAGGGGCCAGGAAAAAGTAACAGCAGCAATTACTAGAGGTAGAAACAAGATGTTAAAGGAAAACAAGGAAGTATGTAGCTCTGTCTGAAAAAGATCAAGATGAAATGAACTAAGTCTTTACACATAAGCAGTGAACAGCGGTGGGGGAAGGGGTACCAGGAGAGAGGCCATTCCAGAGGGCACAGCATGGCCAGAGGTATGGAGAAAATATCAAACATGGTGGACATAACAAACAGGCACCTGTGTTTAGTCCACTCAACCAGAAATGAAGGATCACAGAGAGCAACCCAAAAGTCATCTACAACCCAAAAGTCATCTTTACCCACACAGCTGTGTAAGTCTCAGGCAAGGGTATAGTTCTTGGTTTGCTTTTGTTTTCCCAATAACCACTCTGAAAACAGTGTAACAGAGCCATGCTGGAAAGCCCTTGTCTCCCTCAATCTGGACCCATGGGGCTGGGCTGAGGGGAGCCTCGTATTTCTCTGACCATAGGGATTTATGTTAACTTTTTCCTCAACTGAAAGTAGAAGCCAAATGTTGGAGATTTGAGGACAGCCAAATACCATCCCACTTCCCTCCTATGGAGTTTTGAGCTAATTAGGAGATAGGGAAAGAATAAAGTGAATGAGTTTCCTAATATCCTTTATTTTTTCTTGTAATAAAGGCGAGTTTGGAGAATGGGGGCTAAGGCACACGGCAATACTGAACTTTTTGGCTCCTTATGCCAGAATCTACGAGGCTCACCTGCCCCTTGAGAGGGTTTCCCTGCAACTCTGAGGAGATGGGTTATCAGCCCAGAGTTCTTTGCCGACAGGCAGAGGAACGGGAAAATGGGACTGAAGTACCCCAAAAGCCATACGAAGAATTTCATCCATCATGGAATAAAATAAGTGAGCATGCGGGGAGATGTCAGGAGAGCGCCATTTCCATTTCACGGGAAGCTGAAGCCACAGAACAGAAGATTGCGGCAGTATCTGTATCCAGTACCTGTCATCTCTCTTCCTCATGGGAAGAAACTGGCACTTGGGTGAGATGTGTATGTGTGTGAAGGTGGTCGGTCTTGTGACCTTTTATATTCGCGTCCCTAGCATGACCCAGTGTAAACACGGTTACCCTTCACATGGAGGCATGATGAGTTGAGCCCAGAAACCTTCTAGACCTGTGACTCTAGATTATTGCACTCCATTAAAACAAGTGGGTTTAAGAAACCCCAAGGTTATGGGTCAAATAGTGTGAGAGATTCAGGTTTTCAGATGAAGTCTAAAATTGAGCACAAGACTGGAGATGTGTGATAGCGTGAACCTTGGAGCGGGCTATATATCTGGAAGGAAATTTCTCGGGTTGTCGCTGACACTTTGAGGGTCTGTTCAGTACATTTGGCTCTGGTAACAGAGAACTGCACTCTATCAAGCTGACAGCCCCCCCATCCCCCGCCGCCCCCCAGCTCTCAAGGACTCTTTGCTTCTCCTCTGATGTAGATTTTGTTGGGTGCTATGTTCTTTCAAGATTAAGACAGTTTCTCTACTCTAGCTTAGAGAGATGCCTGCATTTTTGTGCCCTTGGTTTTTTCCAACAGTTGAAATGAGATTTACAATTTAATTAGTAAGGAGCTGTAATCCCTCAGCACACCATGCCTTTAATGGCTGCTGAGGCATGCCTGCAGGGAAAAGGGGGCTGCGGCTCTCCCGAAGAGGGACTGTCTACCCAGGGCTAGAAAATGCACTGAGACCCTAACATTATTGCCTTCCTGATTCTGCGCCTTAGTGTCCTGTGTCCCAGCAGCTGCTGCTAGATGTGCCTGTAGTCTCTGTGCGTTACACCCTTGCTCCTCCCAAGAGGAGACATTTTTGGCCCACTGGTCTAATTCTCCCTGCTTCCACTCTTCCTCTAAGGCAGTAAATCTCTATGGCTGGCAAGCATACCAATCTCTTGAGAGTGGAAGGTGGTGCTTGTTTTAAGTGCAGAGTCCTGGGCTGTACCTCAGAGAGTCTGATGCAGCAGGTCTATAATATGGTCTAGGAATCTCTCTTTGAACTAGTGCCCCCAGAGACTCTGAGGAATGCCATCCACACAACTTCCTTTGAAAAGCACTGCTAACTAGGGCACTCTGTGCCTTGCTTATGCTCATTTTGGTATGTGGCTTTGGCCCACCTCCAACTTCTGTCCTCAATACTCTTGTCTAGGTGCTGAAAACCAGAAGGGACTGGGCTCCTCTAGTTTGAGACAAGACATGTTCCATGATGGGCACTGAGGAGGAATATCAAGTGGGCGAGGTGTTTAGAGATAAAAGAGATGGCCTTTTCCATAAGGGCAGAAGTTCATGGTGTGGTTCACCTCTGCCCAGTTTGGCGGAGAGCTACTCTCAGGCTCTGCACTGCATGGTGGGTATCCAGCTCTCTAAGAACTTGGGGTTTTAGAGTGGCTGCTGTTGGAGTCTTGTTTTTCCTCTCCAAGTAGGTTGCCAAGAAGCTGGTTGGCTTCCATGGTTGTGTTGTCCATGATGTGATTTTTTTGAGTTTCGATTAAAGTTGGTCTACAGGCCCAACTTTGAGACATTCTATGGAAGACCTGCGTCTGTTTAGGGATATTTGCCCGGGATATCAAGTCTCATTAAACTGCAGCGGTGATCTCCAGTTTGGGGGAAAACCACCATCAATCACCTTGTTTTAAGCAATCCTATTACTTCTTAATGGGGGTATTGATCACAAGACTTCCAAATTTCTAGAACCATCTGTAATTTTATTTCCTTTTTTTTCTGGTATTCTCTTGATTTTTAACTTTTCTCATACTATTTAATTCTTCTAGAATACTCCTTTACTAATACTCATTTTCATTGTTTTTAACACTCTCAGTTAGACATTTTTTCTTTTTAATATGTCTTTTTAATATGTCATTTATCTTGAATATGTCCATTTAGTCTTCGTATTATGCTATTCTGTCTTTCTTGCTCACTTTTCAAGTTTAATTTTATCTATTTAATTTGATCATGTCCTGGCTATGGCTTTTTGTAAACAGTGAAATTGAATTTTGGGTGAATCTTTTGCATTTTTATGTAGTAGAGGAAAACTACTCTCCAGTTAGACAGATTTGTTGTACCAGTTTTTATGACTTGCTTTGTCATCATTTCAGATCCCTGTTATACCTTTTTAATAAGGAGCATGTTTCACTCAGGAGTTATTTGAAATCTAGACTGTTCACTATATGCTGCTCTCAGGGAATATTTATAGGAAGCTAGCTTTGGTTAGGTGGGTGTTAGCATGATGCTAGAATATAAGCTATTTTCAGCATGGACTGGACTACAAGGTGGTGTGACCAGAAGGTCCGTAACCTAAAATTCCTGAAATCATAATTTTTATTAAAAAATCTGTGTTCCTTGGTAAACGGTAGGCTGTATGTAGTATTAACAATTACTATTATTATAGTTTACAGCAGATGAGAAATGTTCATTATCTTCCTAACTGCCCTTTGGAAGAAGTTGTTATAGTAAGCTTCATTGTCAACCCTTGTGTCTTAGACAGAAATGGCCCTGATCAGTTTTTAAGATTGTTTCACTTAGAGCAGTTTGGGCCCCTGTCCAAAGACCTGACGGTGGGGGGAAAGGAACATCTGTTCCCATGGTACCCAAAATGTTGACACCAATTTTCTTCACTTTTGAGGATGCTGGCCATAATGTAGTAGAAGGATCCTGTTTTCAAGCAAAAGAAACCTAAACAATAATTATATTTGAGACATTGGGAAGATGAGACAAGCGGAAGTCTTTGTGTAAGTATCTCCAGAAGTTTAGTGTACTCAAGAGTTACTACTGAACCCTCAGCCTGGCTGGGAATCCTACAAGTGACATCGACCTCTCTGGTGCCAGCTCTTGTTCTTTGTTATCTACAGGTGTCTGGTCACCCAGGAGGTACTTGTAACCCACTTGTGCCCATTTCCTGATCTGCTGAAGTCTCAAACTGATGTCATCTTCCATATTTGAAATAAAATAGGCTTTTAGAGACAACTATTTAATCACTTTAGATGAATTGTGTCTTTACCTTTGCCTGGGCATTTATAACAGAGTTTATGAACATTCAGGTATCCTGTTCTTTCACTTAATAGAGACTTACCTTAAAAATTGGTCCATTTGCCTCCTGTAATAATAACTAATAGTAATTTATTTATTTATTTATTTATTTAGTCTACCCAGCTTCTTCACTCATTTCTTTAGGTTCAAGTTCCCTGTATTAGAGTTCTTTAAAGAAAGATAATCAATACGTTATCTCTATCTCTATCATCTTGCTATCTCTAGAGAGATTTTAAGAAATTGGCTCATGCAATTGTTGGAGGCCTGCAAGGCCAAAATCTGCAAGATGAGTCAGAAGGCTGGAGACCCAGGGAAGAGTTGACCTTTCAGCTCAAGTCTGAAGACAGTCTGAAGGCAGCATTCCTTCTTTTCTGAGTAGGGGAGTTGGAGTGGGAAGAATATCAGCTCTTTTCTTTTTTTTCCCCCTCCTCTTAAGATCTTCAACTGCTTGGGGGAGGCCCACTCATTTTATGGAGGGTGATCTGCTTTATTCAAAGTGTACCTACTGATTTAAATCTAAACTGAAAAACACCTTCAGAGCAACATCTAGATTAGTGCTTGATCAAATATCTGGGAACCATGGCTTAACCATCACATACCCCCATTTACTTTTGGAGAACAGCTCTCCTGACCCTTATTCCATATGCTTCAGGTGGGACTGACTTCCTTTTCCAGCTCCCAGGTGAGCATGTGACACAGGCTCAGTCAATCATAGCATCGGCTTACCCTGACCAAAGAGATGGTTTCAAAAATGGGCACAAGACCGAACCCAGGCATTTCTGGTTTTTTGCTACAACTACCAGAACTGAGGCCTTTGTTTCATTCTTAGAGTTTGGCTGCTAAGGGTTGTAAGCCTAGAGATGCAGGGGACTATCTTTGCCCCCACATAGGGAAAGTTGCTTGAGAATTAAGCCAACCAAGGAGAAAGAAAGCAGGGCTGAGAGATAAGAAACAAGAGATAATTTCTTACAGACATTATATAAACATTATTTTGAAAACCTGAATTCAGCTATATTGATCTATGATTTTTTTTTTAATGTTATGTGAGCTAATATACATTCCTCTTTCTGCTAACGCTAGTTTAATTTGAGTTTCTGTCACTTGCAATGGAAATAGTTCTGATTGATATGCAATATGTTGGGCACTATTCTAGGTTCTTCCCAGAGGCTGCCACATCCAACAATTTTAGCTATTTCCTTTCATATTTATCTCCACGTATCTAAATATGCTTTTATTGCGATTTCTTGATTGGGTTGATTTTACTCAGTAGGGATGGATTTCCTTCAAGGTGATAGAGGATTCCTTCCCACCTCTCCCTTTCTCCTTCCTCCACACCCACTTGCTCTATGGTTATATTACATATTATCATCAATTAATTATTATTAATTACATATTATCATTATTATTATAGCTCTATTAATTATTATTAAATATCTGTCTACTACCCAGACAGAAATTTTGCAAGCAGCCACAGTCATTAGTTCCATTCTTTGTTGCCTCTTCTCCCAACAGCCACCATCCTGCCTCTCTAGACTGCTACAGAGGTCTTGTCTAGGCATTTCCTGGGCATGTGTAGAACCTATATTTTGAATTCAAAGTCTTCCTTTCTTGACTTTTCTCTCTTAACGTTTTTTAAACCTACTATAACCCAGTAGCTTCCTTTGACAAAGTTTCACACAAAGTAACAGTTTTTATTCCATACATATTCATGTATGATACTATTTCTTTTTTTTTTTTTTAAGATTTTATTTATTTATTTAACAGAGGTCACAAGTAGGCAGAGAGGCAGGCAGAGAGAGAAGGGGAAGCAGGCTCCCCGAGGGGCAGAGAGCTCAATGCGAGGCTCGATCCCAGAACCCTGGGATCATGCCCTGAGCCGAAGGCAGAGGCTTTAACCCACTGAGCCACCCAGGCGCCCCGATACTATTTCTTATTGTATAAGCATACCCAGTTTGTTTGGTGGGAGAATTACCAATCGAAAATAATTTTCCTGTAGAATTTTACAAACATGGCTCCACTTTATCCGGGGATCCAGTATCGTTTTTGGGAAGTCAGGAGATACTTTGATGAAAGCAATCATACCTTACTGTTTAGACCTGGAGTTGCCTGACTCCATGATTATATGATATACAGTTAAAAAAAACTATTGCCATGGGTGTCTGTGGGCCTTTTCAATCTTAAGACTTTTGCCTTTAATTTTTCAAAGCTTAATTTTATACTAGTTAATTATAATACCCCATCATCTTTTTCTTTTCCTAGAATTCAAATAATCACATATTGGGTCTTTTCGATTGGTCCTCTCATTTTAAAATATCTTCTCTATTTTTTGAGTGCTTTAGCTTTTTTTTTTTTTTTAAAGATTTTATTCACTTATTTGACAGACAGAGATCACAAGTAGGCAGAGAAGCAGGCAGAGAGAGAGGGGGAAACAGGCTCCCTGCTGAGCAGAGAGCCTGATGTGGGGCTCAATCTCAGGACCCTGGGATCATGACCTGAGCCGAAGGCAGAGGCTTTAACCCACTGAGCCACCCAGGCGCCCCAAGTGCTTTAGCTTTTGATTCTACTCTTTTGAGGAGGTTTCTTTGACCTTGCTTTCCATTCCTTTTATTAAGTATTAATCCCAGTTATCACGTTTTTAATTTCAAAGTTCTCTGCTTGTTTGTTTTTTTTAAACTTTTTTTTTTTTTTTTTTGGTCAGAGAGAGTGAGCACAGGCAGACAGAGTGGCAGGCAGAGGCAGGGGGAGAAGCAGGCTTCCTGCTGAGCAAGGAGCCTGATGTGGGACTCGATCCCAGGACGCTGGGATCATGACCTGAGCCGAAGGCAGCTGCTTAACCAACTAAGCCAACCCCAGGTATCCCTGTTTGTTTTTTTTTAAAAAATCTTTTTCTTAGTTTATAGATGCATATCTATGCTCTTTGATGATATTAATTTTAATTATTTTTGTTTTGTTTTGGGTGTCACCTAAATGTCTCCATTTCTTCAGAGATCCTTTTTTTTTTCTTTTTTTTGGTAGGGGGTTATTGGCTTCGTTTTTCATGTTGAAGCTTTATTTTCAAGCACTTATGATCCTGAGTTGTCTATTCATTTGTATGAGTGGGGCTCTAGATGGAATATTGATTGCAAGGGACCTGTGAGTGAGTTTACAGAGAGAAAGAGATAAAAATAGGGCAAAATGTCAATAATTATGGACTCTAGGTAGAGGGTATATGAGAGTTCATTGTCTTATTCTTTGAAAATTTCTGAAGGGTGAGATTTTTGATCATAAAGAGTTGGGAATAACAAAAACAAAACAGAATAAAAAATACACTAAAGAATCAGACTCAAGTTTGTTCAACACCAAAATATCACTAAAGCAACTTAAAGACGGTCCAGAAACTATCCAGTAAGCTCTGCAGGTCAAACACTACCTACTTTCTTAATGGGAATTGGCCAACCCAGAGACAGCAATGGGGGTCATATGATAAATAATCCTGAAGGTCTTTCCACATAGACACTTTTTGCAAAGTCAAGACAAAAATAAGGACACTGTCGTTATGTAGGGAAAGGAAAGATATATGGGGGGAAGAGTCTAAAAATTCTGTCAAAGGAAGTATCATTGAAGGGAATGGAATCTTTTATCTGGAGAACAGAGAAGTTGAGGATAACGATAGTATCTTTAGTACTTCAGTACTCAGTACCAAATACTCAAAGGCAATTACTCTTATTCTCTGTGCCAATAGGGCAAATATGGGGTGCTTGTGTAGAAATTTCAAGGAAGAACTAGAATTTCTAGAAGTGGAATGTATAACCTTGTCTAAAAGAGAAACCTAAATTGTTGAAACTGCTTACCATCTATTTGAAAGGGAATGGGTTAGACGACCTCAATAATCATCTTTTACACTTTTAAAGTCTGGTGATTCTGTATAAGTTACAAACCAGCCTTAAGACAGAAACAACCAGGGATGCCAGGGTGACTCATTTGGTTAAGGGTCCGACCCTTTATTTTGGCTCAAGTCACGATCTTAGGGTCATGGGATTGAGCCCTACATGGGGCTCTGGGCTGCTGAGTGTGGAGCTTGCTTGGGATTCTCTGTCTCCCTCTGCTCCTCCCCTGGTCTTGAACATGCTCTCTCTCTCTCAATAAATAAATAAATAGGGCACCTGGGTGGCTCAGAGGGTTAAGCCGCTGCCTTTGGCTCAGGTCATGATCTCAGGGTCCTGTGATCGAGTCCCGCATCGGGCTCTGTGCTCAGCATGGAGCCTGCTTCCTCCTCTCTCTCTCTCTGCCTGCCTCTATGCCTACTTGTGATCTCTCTCTGTCAAAAAAAAAAAAAAAATCCTTAAAAATAAATAAATAAATAAATAAATAATAAATAAAAAAGACAGAGCCAATCAGAAGCATTAGAATAGTAAGCCTAAACCAAAATGACTGGATATCCAGGTACGCCTGTTTTCAGGGAAATACTCTTACCAGGTCATTCACCCATGTTCTGCTCCCATCTCTAGCCACTGCCTGGACAAGTAGGGTTCTCTCCACACACAAATAAAGAGGGCAAAGAGCTTGGTAGACAGTGTGTGCACTCAAGAAATCATCTGCCCCCAAAGGAAGGAGTTCAGTGTGGAACTAGAAGGCCACATAGGTTCCCTCTTTCCTTTTCCCACAAATCATTAATGTAAGAGATCAGAGGTGAGAACAAAGAACAATGGATGATTGACTTTGATCAAACATAATATTAACTAGTTTTTTTTTCTGTATCTTTTCCCCTTTCCACCAGGCTTCCTAAAGTACATGCAGAATTTTCAGGAAGTAGGATGAGAGAACTTTATCAAATCCATTAACCAACAAGTATGTGTTAAAAGCTCATTTTATGGTGTAATGTAGAATTAGAGAAGACGTTTAAGATATGGTTCTTGTACTCAAGTTATTTAAAACCTGAAGACAAATATAATAAGTTGGAAAATATAATAAGTTGGAAAATTTACTTCTTGAATCCTATAACTAGAGAGATTAGACCTCCCCTCCCCTTCCTCCAGGAGTCAGCCCAGTGACAATAATGACATGTGTCTCTAGAAGTGGGAACACAGGGAGTATGCTGTGATGCACAGAAGTAAACAGAGGTAAGTGCAGAAAGTCCGTGAACTCAGCTTTTCATGAGGTGATGGCTTCCTTATCCCAGAAGCAGGGACTGCTGTCTCTCACGAGTCCAGACTTCTGATGCTTTCCCAGCACTCGCTCTGTGTGGCCAGCAATTAAGAAACTCTGATTGCTTGGATTCCAGGCATTGGCTTGCACCTGTTTATAAGGCCACTCTCACGCTCACCCAGTACATAGAGCGAAACTAGGGGGTGGCGACCCTGTGCTAGAGCCCCACCGGTACATCCTGATGTGCTGGGTCTGGGCTCATCTCTTAGAAGGATGCCGGAAGGGAGACTAGTAACACCTGTGCCTTCTGCTGATGACTTCCTGTGTGTTGTGATGGTTGTTGGGCTTGTTGCTTTTCCCCTCAAACTCTTGGTGTGGTAGATTCTAGTTCTTCCCTTGGATAATTTACTTTCCCCTCTGAGCTATCTTGTAGTTATCTGTAAAATATTGGGGATGGTGCCCAGGGATATCTGGAGGCTGAAAAAAAATATATATGTCTTGTGATTTAGTGACCCTTGTGTTGTTCAAATACTATAATTTAAAAAAATTAAAAAATAAAATTTAAAAAGATTTTACTTATTTACTTGAGAGAGAGAGAGAGAGAGAGAGAGAGCGAGCATACAGGGTGGGGTAAGACAGAAGGAGACCAGAAAGTTCTTGGACTTTTCCCTTGAGCAGGGACCCTGACACAACTCAGGGCTCAATTCCAGGACCCTAAGATCACAACCTTAGCTGAAGGCAGATGCTTAACCAACTGAGCTACCCAGGGGCCCCTCAATACTATACTTTAAACAATATAATCCATAGTGATTTCTCCTATTGAACAAAACAAAAATAAAGCTAAGAGAAAAAAAAAAAAAACACCTTTTAGGTGACTTATTAAATGCTGCTACCCATTTTGATCCCAAAGTTTACTGCCATTCTCAGTCTTATTTTAAAAATTAAAAGAAATTTACTGTAAATTACTTCTACTCATGTAAAAAATGGGGCTCTATCTGTTTAGTGTAGCATTTTCAGCTGCAGGTTCCACATAAGGTATCTTTAAAAAATCACAGTATAATGTACGTGATGATATGGAATTTTTTCTTTAATTTCTAGGAATAACAGATACTTCTTTGTTGATTTGGTAACTACCAAGGAGGTTATAAATATTCATGTTATTTTCCACAATTAGGAATAATACAAAGATCCCTGTTCAGATTTTGGAAGGTGAAGTCACCCAAACAATTTTTTCTTTCTCCATCTCATATCCGAATTAATAGAGCTTGAATTCTTATAAGAGAAAGTGGATGTGGATGTAATTATAAAGCAGTGCTTTACCTGAGTGGCATTTGTTAGCAGGATCAAAAAACTGAAGGTGACAAAGGCCAGGATGAGCACATTTATTCTGGTCCAAATCAACTTACTCTGTATAACAGAAGGAATCAACATTTTCTAAAAAGGCAAAGGACTAAAAATTAATTTAGGAAGGATTTTGTATAGATGCTTTACAATGTATTAGGTAAAACTTGAAAAGAACAGAGAATGTATAGAAAACTTTAATTGTTAAATTTGTGTTTGTGGTAGGCCAGGAAGTAAGGAAACATTTATTGAGTGTATATTTTGTGCTCTCTCCCTTGCTGGTGTTTTACTGGTTATCTTTTTGGTGTTTATAAGGACTCTATGGGTTTGTGTTACTTTCCCTTTTTCCTCTAAGAGAAAACTGAGGGTCAGAGAAGATTATTACCCATGTGAAGCTACCCCACCACCCAAAAAGTGCATCATTAATTTGAATAATATGGGAGTAATTCATGTGTTCCTAGAAGGAAAAACATCCTTTTTTAGGGAAATTATTTATTTAATTACGAAATAAAGGCAAAAGAACAGGGGGCTTAACTTGCCCAGATCTGTGTCTTTATTCCAAAGAGGCATAGCTAATGATCCTGGTGGATACTGTGGGATATGGGCTGCTGGATCCCATTTTAGAAGGAGTAAGAATTCAGCCTTACAGTATTAGCGAATACTTCGAGGGGCAAAATTGACAGGAGGTATTGCTAAACAGGAAGTAGAAACTAAAGCTTTCACTTGAAAATCAGTAGAACGCCAAGAGATTCCAGGTGCTCCACGTTTGGCTGAGGCCGGGGAAGTGTTGAGGAAGCAGGTAGAACTTCACGTATGAGAAAGAGCTCTTGAGCTGTTTTCCAGAGGCCTGAATTGAAATCCAGCTTCAGCAGTGACATGATGGTTTGATCCCAGATAATTCACATCATCTTTTTTCTATTTCCTTATATGAAAGATAGTTTTCACCTTGATCCCACTGTGTGGTTGCCATGAGAAGCCAAAAAATATATGTATTGTGGAATTGCATTGGTGAATATAAGCCTAAGCTGTGTTCAACTCGGGAACATTCCGCGGACTGGTAGAGCCTATCTACCTATCTACCATTTATTTGGGAAATAGCTTATTTTATTTTATTTTTAAAAAAGATTTTATTTATTTATTTGACAGAGAGAGAAATATCACAAGTAGGCAGAGAGGCAGGCAGAGACAGAGAGGGGGGAAGGAGGCTCCCCACCAAGCAGAGAGCCCAATGTGGGGTTCAATCCCAAGACCCTGAGATCATGACCTGAGCTGAAAGCAGAGGCTCAACCCACTGAGCCACCCAGAAGCCCCGGGAAATAGCTTATCTGAAAGAAAGAGAAAGCTGAAATATACAAGGTTGGTTCAAGAGTAGTGGCTTTAAGGGAAGGTAGAGTGATTCAGGACACAATAAAACTTCTATCTATCAGATTGGGTTAGGGTTAGTTTCCAACAAACTGGCAAGCCCCAATTTAAACCCATAGTTTCTCTCAAATATCTGGGAAATACTGGGACCACAAGGACGTTTTCAGGAGGTTGGGGGCAGCAATCTCAGCAGTGATGGGAAATGAACTTCGGTGTCCTTCAGAACACTTTAATGGCACCCTCGACACGTGAGCACAGATAAGAGTAGGTTCCTGGAGAGGTGGCCACCCCACTGGGCTTCAGCAGCAGGGGCTTTGGTGGGCTCTTGTTAGCAGAAGCTCCTGGAGATTTCACCAGTGTGAATAAAAGTGGGAAAGGAGGGAACTTATATTTCTAAAAGGAAGGCTGGTTCAGGTAGCACATGGGAGACAGACCCAGGGAGTGACTTCCATGACAAGTTTGAAGAAAAGGTGGGAAGTTTGGTCAGAGGGTCCTCTCAGAGAAACTGGGAGAAGAGACTCCCAAAATGTTTGCCATTTTATGAGTTTTACTGTAATCCTATTTTTATTACAGCGGGAATGGCACAGGAAACGTGCATGATATTTGTTAGGTAGCTGTACACATGTAAGGGATCATCATGAAGGCATTTTACAAGTTTACTTGTGCTTCTGTCTGCTAGGTAGACCTCAAAATGTGCATAAATCGGGAACAGAAGCAACAAGCTTTTGTTTTATTGCTCAAAGCCAAGTTGCATTGAGTACTGCTGGACCTCAGGTTTGTATCTTTAAGTTTTGCTAGGTTTTTGTTTGAATAGTCAAATTAATGCTTTGAAATCAGATTTTAAAATAGTGTTAATTTTGCCAGACTAAATAGAAAATGCATAAAGTTTTAATAATTTAAAACCAGATTGCTATGCCTTCATTTGACAAATATTTGCTGAAAAGGTATACTATACCAGGCAAAGTGCCAGGAAGTCACAAACAAACATTTAGCAAGCACCTTGTTCTCATCACTGGGATCGAATAAAGAAAGACAATGTCACTGTTCTCATGAAGCTTAATTTAAATGAAGAGAGAAGTCAACCAACAAAGAAACAAATAAGAAAAAAATCATATAGTAGTTTAAGTACTAAGTCCCAGGTAGAAAACTTATAAAGGGAATATCACAGGGAGCAACAAAGTTGATTGGGTCATCAGAAGCAGTGTCGCTTGCTGATATTTGAATGCTGAGGAGTCAGCCATGTGAAGGAAGGTCAGGGGCAGCACATTCCCGGCAGAGAACATGAGGACAAAGGCCATAAAGCTGGAATGAACTTGACCTTCCATTTGGCCTTAAAATGAGATTGCATTGCATGAGGTTGGAAAAGAAGGCAGGGGTCAGATTTTGCAGGACTTTGCAAGTCAGGTTCAAGAGTCTGGATTTTATTGTAATTTGATCTGTGGCTGTTGAGCAGAGACTTTTGGACAGTGGGCATTAGAAGCAAGATGCTGTGAAAATAACTCCAATGAGAGGCGATGAAGGGTTGGCCATGGATGACAGCAATGGAGAGGGCAAGAGAAAGAGTCAGGTTATAAATCAGGAAGTAGAATTGATTGGCTTTGTTGTTAAGATTCTATGTGGGGGTTCAGGAAAGAAAGAACTCAAGGAGGCTTCCTTGAGAATAGAAATGTGAACCAAAATAGGCATGACCCTTACCTTCGTGGAGGCTTTAGTTAAATAGGTCCATAAAGACAATGGAAAAGTGTCACAGTGATAATGTTTCAGAGAGATTTTCAGGGTTGTGAGAGGGTTGAAAGCAAGACACACTGGATGGGGGAGAACAGGAAAGGCGGTGTTGAACTAAAACCCAAATCTGAAGCAACCTGGGAGGAAACATCCCATTTCCTCAAGCCTGGGATCCTCGGTCTTATTTGGGGGAGGTTGTTCAGTGAAGGAAAGAGTCAGACTTGTGCCCAGAACAACTTCACTCCCATACCCCTCCTTTATTCCCACAACCTGCAAGAGATCCCAGGGTTCTGGGATCAAGCCCCGAATCGGGCTCTCTGCTCAGCAGGGAGCTTGCTTCCCCTTCTCTCTCTCTGCCTACTTGTGATCTCTGTCTGTCAAATAAATAAATAAAATCTTAAAAAAAGAAAAAAGCATGGACCAGAACCAAAGGGAAGAACTGTGTGAGGACGTTCCTAGAAGTTGGATTGTCTGGATTGTTGGGGCTGCAGGCTGCAGAGGTGGGGAGGGTCTGCTCCTCTTATACATCTCAAAATAGACTGAAAAGAACAAAGACTTCTTTCCTTCCCATGGTCGGCCAGCCAAGGGGTAGCAATGCTGTTTTTCTCTATCATTATTATCTTGTGAGCCTTTCTTCACCCACATTTGAGAAGAGTTCGAAAGGATTTCTTGCCTAGGATTTGGCATCAGAATCCTGAGTTTGTTATCTGGCTTCACCACTCACTAGCTTGGTGCATGAGGTTGGGTGATTCCTTCATGTGTACATGGGGGTAAGAGTAGTAACCACCCCATATTATTGGGGGATAACGGGGAAGCTAGTGAACACTAAATCTTTCATGTAGTATCTGCTTCTTTGTAAGCAGTGAGGGTATGTTCCTCTAACAAATTACCACCAGCGAGGCGGGGAGAACAAGGGAGGCTAGTGGGCAGGGCTAGTTGGGGGTGGGGGAGACCCAAGGCTGGGATCCAGGTAGAAGGCTCTCACTCTAGAGTTGGTGTGAGGTCAGGTTAGCAGCTGGAGAGGGGGGTAATGGAAATGAAAGGAAGGGGCTGATTCTTTAGAAGTGATGGTGACTGGATATGGGACATTTGGAGATGAGAGGGTCCTAGAAGATGGTCTCAAAAGACGGGAGTGTTCCTGTGATGGGCAAGATCAGAATACTTGGTGTTTGGCGGTTACTATATCAACTCTAAAGATTTCATGGCAACCTGCATCATGAAGTATATCTGTTTTTATACATTAATATTTGACAACTTCAAAAAGAAAAGAGGATTGGCATGCAGACAGCATGAGTCCATTCTCTTTAAAATGAGATAAAATTCTAATACTTTAATACTTACTGAGTCACTGTAAGATCTTCCAACTGTCATCTTGGTGTAAGCATTCACTTAGGGCAGGAAATGGTGTTGTTTCGCCCCCAGGAAACACCTAAATGAAAAGAAAGTCTATAATAATCAAAGGAAGACTAAAATTCTAATCCTTCTCTTGTCTCCAAAGGGAGAGGGGCAGAAAACTGCAGCGTAAGCTGCTGTCTGAACCCCCGAGATCAATGTGCCAGGGCTGAGGGCTGGCTATGCGAGTACTTAATGGGGCTCCTCCTGTGTGGGGAACAACAACAGCGCCCCCAGGAGGGTGCAGAGAAGTGCCGTGCGATCACTCCAAAGGGGCATGGAAGGAGCTGTAGGCAGGAAGATACTACAAAGACATCCCCGTCCCTGCTCCCAGGTCCAGGTCTGTACAGGGGTGGTCAGAATTCTTGAGAATTCTCAGAGGGCATTTTAGTTTTTGAACTCTTCTGCCATGGATTTCATCCCATTAAGCATCGGTGTTAGCTGTGCAGTCAAAGCCTTCTCTTCCCTCACCGGCGGTTCCCACCATGAGTTGGGTAGAAGAACCAGGGCTAGAGATGAAGTCTTTTCATGTGTTTTCCTGTGTGATCCTGGGAGCTGCCCTTGCTTCCTTGAAGCAGAGGGTGGAGACCATTGTGTGGAGCGTGTGACAACCCTGCTGGGAGGCCAGGGGCTGAAAGAGGCCCTCAGAGAGGTTAACACCGACTTCTGTTTTGTTGTTGCTTAGGATCAGCATCTCTCACCAGGTCAGAAGAAAATATCCTGCTGTCATCAGATAAATTATCAGCTCTCCCACATAGAACCACCAACTCTGGGGAATTCCTGAGTCATGCCTGTGTCCTGGCATAATGAAAGTATCTGGGTTCTTAAGTAAAGTCTTATTGCACAATAATGACAAATGTGCAAAAACCCCGACTGGGTTTCTCAGTCGGTTAAGCATTGGACTTTGGGTCAGGTCATGATCTCAGGGTCCTGGATCCAGCCCTACATTGGGCTCTTTGCTCAGCGGGGAGTCTGCTTCTCGCTCTCCCTCTCTCTTTGTGTGCACTCTCTCCCTTTCTCAAATAAATAAATAAAATCTTAAAAAAAAAAAGTGTCCTGGTTTGGATGACAGACAACATGGCTACCTTCCCCTTAGTGTTGTCCTGTTTCAATGTGCAGTTCATCTGTCTGGAGATGGGCGATCTGAACCCACTCTTGCTTCATGCCTGAGATTTCCCCTTTCCTCTGCCTGCAAAAGTGCTGTCCTAATGGAGTCCATGTTGAGAGGGAGACTCAGATCTTATTCCTGCCTTGGAGAGGTGTCCCTCCAGCGGAGCCTAAGAGAATTGCACTGTGCCTGGCGAGAAGCTGAATTCTTCTGTTTCTGAGGTCCAGAGATACATACTTAGAATGATGTGTCTTAGCCATTGCCCTGAGTCCCAAGGGCCTGACTGCCTTCCTTAGAGGAAGTTAGTAAGTCTTGCTCAAGCTGGTGGTGGGTACACATATGGGTTGGGTAGACTGGGGATTGTTACCACCAGCCTAGGTCCTCTCAGTAACCTTCTAAAAAGCAGTCAAGTCTTAATTCTTTTATCCTAATTATGCATAGAGTTTAACAAAATATCAGAAGTATGTATGTAACAGTTAATAAAAAAATAAATGCAATTACAGCAGCACGAGAATTACTTCAATCTCACGGCTGTGCCCTGAGACTCTCTGGACTTTATTGAGCAGACCAATTTTTGTTCAGGAGCCAGAAATGTTGCTTGCAATTTACTGACTCCAAGGCACTATTTCCCCCCTGAGGTTATTTATAATTTTTTCTTCCTTTATTAGAAAAGTTTTTTTTTTATATATAAAGCAAGTCTTTATAAAGAGTGTTTTTTTATAAAGAATGTTATAAAGGTAATTATTATTGAAATTAAGATGAGTAATTATGACCTGTAATCAACTTAGAAAAATGGTTTGCTTTTACAAGAATGAAGCAATTATTACAATCTTTCTGTGTAGTCTTCAGACTTGCAATTAATTGGTTTTTGGTGGAAGGAAGCAGCAGCTTAGTTTATACTGGTTCCCTGGATTGATTGTAGTTTCATCTCTAGACAACATCTTGAAGAATGTGTTTGTGTGAATATCTGTATTCACACAGCCATTCCAGTGATTAATATAATTACATCAGAGGTGATTAAAAAAATGGTAACATCTGAACATTTTAGTAAAACAAATATAGTTATGGATTTTTTAAAAAACCTTTTTCTCTTTATCATCTTCCAACAAAAACTTCTAACTTTGGTCAAAGATAACAGCTACACACTTTGCTTCTCAAATTTACCTAGTAAATGCAGCTGAGGGATTATTTTTCGACCTGAGAGAGCCAGCCTGTTTTTCAATCAGTAGCAAGCTACCTGGCATGGGAGATCCCACCACAAACTGGTGGTCCCCAGATGCCTTATAGAAGCCCTTGAGATATATGTAAGGCATATTGTTTGTAGTCAGTTGCACAAATGGCCACAGATTTCCCCCCTACCTATATCTACACCCTTGCACTATCACTTGGTAGCTCTTCTCATCTAGAAACAGAGTCCTTCTACTGGCAATAATGACAAATGTGCAAAAACACCAATGCGTTAGGACTTGTCATCTTGCTACTCTTGGGGATTTGAGCTGCCACTTGAAGGCTGGGCCAGCTTTCCAGGTGATGGGAGACATGTGGCTCAGTTATCCTGCTCATCCTGGCAGTTAGTCAACCCCCAGGAGCATAATCACCCACCTCACTGCCTGTGGTCCACCTTTGCCCGAGTGAACCCGGTGCAAGCCAACAGAAGAACCAAACTGCTGACCCTCAGGATTGTGAGCTGAATAACAGAGCTTTAGGCCACTAAATTGAGGAGGCAGGAGGGGTTGTTACATAGCAAATCAAATGATAGAACCCTTTGCCGGTTTGAAATCTCCTGCAGGGAGAGCCAAACCAAAGAGGGAGAAATCAACTCATTAAGTACATGCATGCTATTTCCTTGCAACCCACAAAGAAGGTATTAACCTTTTCCATTTACAAATAGGTAAATGAAGACTGAGGGAGATCGTTAGCTTGCCTAACCTTGTAAGTGGTATCACCAGAATTCTAAAGCAGGTCTATTTTGCCCCAATGTGGCTTTACCCAGAAGCAGACCTTGAATTAAGGATTCAAGTATCTGACATTTATTTGGGATGTGAAAGAAAAGTGGGGAGGGGCGCCTGGGTGGCTCCATGGGTTAAAGCCTCTGCCTTCCGGTCAGGTCATGATCCCAGAGTCCTGGGATCGAGCCCTGTGTCGGGCTCTCTGCTCAGTGGGGATCCTGCCTCCCTTTCTCTCTCTCTGCCTGCCTTTCTGCCTACTTGTGATCTCTGTCAAATACATAAATAAAATCTTAAAAAAAAAAAAAAGAAAAGTGGGGAAATAAGACAGAAGAAGACACACAGTTGAAGAGCACCCATCTAGTAAGCCATCAGTGTGGGCAACGGGCTCTTCTCCCTGCTGTGCAGCCCACATCCCAGAGCTCCTCCAGCAGTGGAGTGAGGGCTGGCGTATTTACACACCACCTCCTTCAGTCATTGGCCAAAGGTAGCCAGTGGGCAGTGATATGGTGTGTGTGTGTGCGCGTGTGCGTGTGTGATGAATTAACCCAACTCTGTGTGGATGGGGGGTTCTGGTTTTGACAAACATAAAAAACACCCAAGCAATAAGATCCAGATGCCGGTACTGGTAATTCTTGGTATGTGTTTGGTTCAAAGGGTTATGAACTGGCCACTGAAAGGGTTTGCTAGGGTCTTCCCGCCTCAGGTGCTACTTGTTTTGGCTCTTTGTTACTATTTCATTTTTTAAAAAAAATATTTTATTTATTTATTTGACAGAGAGAGAGAGCGATCACAAGTAGGCAGAGAGGCAGGCAGAGAGAGAGGGGGGAAGCAGTCTCCCTGCTGAGCTGAGAGCCCCATGCGGGGCTCGATCCCAGGACCCTGAGATCGTGACCCAAGTCGAAGGCAGAGGCCTAACCCACTGAGCCACCCAGGCGCCCCACTATTTCATTTTATACAATTAATTTGCTGTGTGACAGAGAGAAGGACAGAGAGACACACACAAAGCCAGCCACATACAGATGGAGACACAGACAGTAAAGATGTAATTTCCACCAAAAATACCTAGGGGTTTAAGGCCAGCAAATTAATTGGTCGTGAGAATTTGAATCTCTGTGGTCTGAGCAAGTTGGCCCAAAGCCAGTCAACCATGTAACATCAATGGTGAGGAATAACTTAAAACCATTAAAAGAAAGACGTGTTTCCTGCTCTCCTCTCCTGTTTATCTCTCAGTCAGGCAACACTTGAAGTATAGTTGATACAATTAATTTGCTTACTTATTTATTCCTCTATCATATCATTTCAGCAGCTACCTACTTACTGAGCTCTGACGCTTCTGGGCACCGAAATACTCCCCTGAGCCCAACATACACGGTGCCTGTGTTTAAGAATAAATCAAACACAGTGTTATTTCATAGAGAAATAGGACTCTTGTTGGATTAGTTTGTGAGGGCTGTCATAAGAAAATAGCAGACCGGTTGGCTTAAACAATAGATATTTGTCTTCTCACTGTTCTGGAGGGTAGAAATTCAAGGTGTCAGCATAGTGGATTTTTCCAGAGGTCCCTCTCCTTGCCTTGCAGACTGCAGCCTTCTCACAGTGTCCTCACATGGCTTCTTCCCCTGTTTGCATGCACTCTGGTGTCTCTCCCTTTTCTTGTGAGGTCCCAACCCTATCAGCCTCATTTTACCTTCATCACCTCTTTGAAAGATCCTATATCCAAATACAGTCTCAGGGATTAGGACCGCCTATATGACTCCATTAATGACCTCTTTGAAGATCCTATTTTCAAATGCAGTTCTATTCAAAGGGTACTGGGAATGGGATTTCAACATAAGAATTGTGGGAAAACACAATTCAGCCCATAACACTTGCATATCAATCTACTTTTATTGGGAAATGCCTAATACCTCACTTTAAGTACTTAGTTTATTCACTGTTTAATAGATCTTCCATGTCCAAATACTATGCTCTTCCTCTTATTGCTATGGAGGATGGAATGAAAAGTTTTAAGAATAGATGTTGGATTAACATATTACTACTTTCTACAGTATTTTCTGGGAATTTTAGAGAAATTCAGCTTTGGTAGAGAAGAATGAATAAAAAATTCAGCTTGGGGCACCTGGGTGGCTCAGTGGGTTAAAGCCTCTGCCTTCAGCTTGGGTCATGACCCCTGGGTCCTGGGATCGAGCCCCACATCGGGTTCTCTGCCAGCAGGAGCCTGCTTCCCCCTGTCTTTGCCTACTGTGTCTCTCTCTGTCAAATAAATAAGATCTTTAAAAAAAAATTCAGCTTCTGTGACAGCTGGGAAAGCAAGAAATTTTGCCAGGAGAATAATTGAAAGCTCCTCAGATGACATCATCTCTGAGAAGATTCACTCTACTGGTCTGGACAATGTGTCTTGCTTCTCCATGCCTCTGGAAAACTAAATAAAGAAGAAGGAGCTTATGTTAGAACCCAAGTAACTAGGCTGTATACCACAGAGCATTTTCTGACTCAAGTTTTTAGGTTACTGAGTAGTATGTGTTAACTGAAAATATTGTTAAAGTTCATTTTTTAAATAAGATTTTATTTACTTATTTGAGAGAGAGAGAGTGTGCTTGCACACACAAGTGAGAAGGGGGTAAAGGGAGAGACTTTCAAGCAGACTGCCAGCTGAACGTGGAGACTGATGGAGGGCTTCATCCCACGACCCTGAGATCATGACATGAGCCAAAACCAAGAGTTAGATGCTCAACCGATTGAGCCACCAAGGCATGCCTGAATATTGTTGAGATTCTTATTGTTAACCTTGAACTTCAAAACTTCTAAGCAATTCCTAATTAAGCTTTGTGGGCAGCAGTGTGTGGCCCAGTTCTAGGGCAGGACCCGTCCAGGGTCACTAAGGAAAGAGGTAGGAGTCTTGTCCCTCAGGGCTGTTACTATTTGTAGAAGTTTTCTTAGTAGCATTGCAAGGGTGGTAGGGGTGGAGAGGTATTGCCAAATCCCAACTTGATTTGCTAAAGACCTTTCTTATTTTTAATATTAAAATACCAAACTAAAGATGGTTTGTCTTTAAATAGACTTTAAATGCAAAATAAAATAATATTTTGTAAAAATCATGCCATACAAAGAGTGATTCACTATTGGCCTTATATTCTACCTTGTCTAATTATCAATGGAACGCTTGGGGGGTATGCCTTTAGGGTACAACGTGTGCACTCTTTATTATTTCCTCTATATACCTGTCATTATACTTGAAATCCATTACTGTGCTTGAGATTAACCTCAAGTTAAGGCACTAAAGGGATATAAGTGGGAGGGGTTGCATGTTCACCAATAGCCACCAGATCTTTATACAGTTTATTAGATTTGCTTTAGAAAAAGGGTTCTGAAGGAAGGAGACATGAGCAGGGAAGTTTTGATGAGAGAGGGGTTGGAAGGTTGGGAGACTATCTAGGAGAACAGCCTTCAGAGGGTCATTGGGGTGGATTTAACTGGCATCTAATGCCTGAGTCTAGGCAATGAAAATTGAGGGAGTTGGCAATGAAAGGGAAATTCTAAGTTCATCTCTGGTCACTTGCGTTTTGTGTTTAGTTGGGCATTTCTAAGACTCCTTTCCCAGGTAAAGTTCCAAGTGGAGGTGTTCTTCACTCATTCTGATGAGTTACCGTTAGTCCTTTCTCTTTCTCTTTCTGCCTCCAAAAATTCACCCTTGTGAATGGGTGGTGTGGTGATAGCATCTATTCCCTCCAAATTAGATCTTTGGACTTAGTTTCCTTACTCTTCTACTCAAGGGTAAGAGGTAAGACTTCATCTGTTTGCAGCTTCCTGGTATAATCAGCATTAGGACCTATCAGGGGACGAGTAATGAATGCGTGTCTCAAAGCAAGAATCTGTGGAACAAGTCTCCAGCCAAACCAGTCCTCCATGTTAGCAGGCACTGGGTCTTCACGGGGATTTGGGAGATGCCATTGAAATGACCCTGTTCCCAGTCCTCCCCTCCCTTCCCACATAGCCTCAAGTCCCAATTGTTAGAGATTAGTTTCCCTAGATTCAGAGATGAAGTTTCTGGGAGTTCCCTTTGAAAATTAAATCCCTGTGGGTGGGAGGTGAGGTACAGTGGGGAGGAAGCATTTCAGCACAAATGAACTCATCAGCAACCAGCAACAGACATCCGGAACAGGGCAAAGGCAGTGGTGAGTGCAGAGGGCACAATGACGAGCACAGAAGCAATGAGTCCAGAGAATGTGTGATGCCCTGTTAGAGAGGAAGGACGGAGCGCTGTCCAGGGAGGCAGAGTGAGTTGGGATTTCTACTAAATACCCAGGAGGGAGGTGCCTGATCTGGTTTTGGACAAGCCTAGGGCGAAAAAAAAAAAGAAAGAAACTGAAGAATAATTTCATTTCCTTCCCAATTCGGCCCAGGGTTGCTCTGGCCCTATTATTTTAAATAAGCTGGGACATCTACTATGGACCAAGTACTAGGTCAGTTGCTTTCATCATTTCTGATAGCATGCCCTGGCCACTGTTCTAAATGCTTTACGCATATCAACTAACTGGATTTTCAAACAGCCCTTTGTGGTTGGTACCATTAATTTCCCGTTTTACAGAAGAGGAGATGGAGGGCCAGAGAAGTTCAGCTACCCAAGGTCACAGAGCTTGGACTTGAACCCAGCCATCCCGCTCCACAGCCATGCTCTGGACAACTGCACTGTTCTATCCCTCATGTTCTTTCTTTTAGAGATGACATGTGCGAGTCCTTCGGGGTGTTCGTTTGTTTCAAAAATGGCTTTTGAACTAGGTGAATAGGGTATGGGGTCCGATAGTTCTGAGGGCTTCCTAGGACGCAGGGCTTTGGGACCTGAAATAGGAAAGGTCCCAAGCAGCCTGGGATCAGACATCTGCTTAGGTTGACATCCTTAGGAGAAGGATGGTCATAAAAACCAACATCAGACCTGCCCTAGAGAAATGGTGCTTCTTGTCACAAAAGCAGAAGACAGCTCACGCCCTGGGAGCTGGGTCTCCGGGCCCAAGAAGGGACAGGTATGGGTTAATTTTTTCTGGTCGGAGTGATTTCACTTGTTACTACATTACAAACCTGGAGAATTGTAACCAATAATCAAGATTTATACTGCTAATGCCTCCGCTTATCCCAAGGATGCGTTCATATTACTGTTTAAACCTGATGTGTTACACTTTAAGTGATTACCAGGACGCACGTGTATTTTTTAAATCCTGCTTTTGTTTTTATAATTTACAGCTGCAGAGAGCCCCAGGAGCTGTTTTTTAAAGAGGATTAAGGTACTGCCTCCAGAAGCCTCCATTTCTAGTCAGCAAATCCATTGTAGCTATAGAATTAAAATTAAATATCATTACATGTTTCCCAAGAAGTTTAGGAGAATATGGAGGTTAAAAAACAGAAAGATTAAAAGCAGCAAATGTAATATGTGGGCAAGAACTCTGAGGGTACCTCTCTTCTGGCTTTTTGGAACTGGAGACAGAGCTGTGGGTCTCCCGAGGGCTGAAGACTTATAGGGGAAGGATACAGTCCTCTATCAGCTCATGTTCATTCTGAAGACATCGCTGTTAGTCTTGTGTTAGGAGAAAACCTGAACCAGAAGGCACCTTAAGTGCAGGCCAAGTGAGGCGCAGAATTAACAAAAAAAAATTGAGTTGTGCTCCTATGTTAGGTCAGGCTGACAGCATAACAAAATACCACAGACTAGGTGACTTCTACAACAAGCACTTATTTCTCATCGTTCTGGAGACTAGAAATCCAAGATCAAGTTGCAAGCAGGGCTGGTGTCTGGTCAGTACCCACTCTGTATCTGCCCAGGGTCTTACCATGGTGCACACTAGTTGGGGTGGGGAGGGGGGGAAGGGTTGGAGGGGGGAGGAGGGGAGGGGAAGAGGGGAAGCTCTCAGTGTCTCTTATAAAGGGCACTCATCCCATCATGAAGGCCCACCTTCATGACCTCATCTGAACCCAATGATCTCTTAAAGGTCTCATCTCCAAATATACTGAGGATCAGGGCTTCAGCCTCTGAATTTTGAGGGACCACAATTCAGCCAGCAGTAGCTTGTTTTTTAACTTTGTGGCAGGATTAGGAGGAAAAGTCTAAGTTCCAAAGAACTAATAGAGAGGCAGGAATTCTTTTCAGGTGTTTTGGAGAAGATGGTTTAATCCAAAGCCAAAGAACCAGCTCTGGGTTGAAGACGTAGCACACCCCTCACCCAGAGAGTGTCCCAGCACAGAAGCAGTGAAGTATGGCAGGAGGGAGCCTGGATTCTGGAGCTGCCCTACTTTGGTGTGAGTCTCCGTGCTCCTGCTCACCATCCAGGTTAGTGGGAATCACCAGTGGCTCAGGTTAACGTCTATGACGAGAGCACTTAATGCCAAGTGGTGCTGGAGGAGTAAATGGCTGATGGAAAATGCTGCATAGGGAATACATAGAGTCTTTTTATACCAAACATGAGTTGGGGGGGAGACTGCAGGAGCTCAGAGCTGGGGAGTCGGGTGGTGGAGGTTGAGGCTGGTCTTGATAAGGCACGAGACTTCACATTCAGTTTGTTGAGATTATTTGTTTTTATTTTTGGGTATTTATTTGTTTATTTTATTTTTTTGTTTTTTATTTTATTTGTACTTTATTGTTTAGTTTATTTTTTGTATTTATTTATTTTTTACTCATTTGTATTTATTTTTTGAGATTATTTGGTTTATTTGTTTTCAACGTAGTTGAAAAAGAGAAAATTATGTTAAGTGAATTTTCAGACAATGGTGGATATCGTACTTTGATACTACCAAAACTTGGCAAATTGCACTCTCTCTCTCCCAGAGAGAAACACAGTGAGAGAGGAAACACAAGCAGGGGGAGTGGGAATGGGAGAAGCAGGCTTCCCATTGAGTGGGTAGCCAGATGTGGGGCTCGATCCGAGTACCCTGGGGTCATGACCTGAGCTGAAGGCAAACACTTAATGACTGAGCCACCCAGGTGCCCGCGCTTTGGATCTTTTAAACCTAACATCAGGCTTTGATAATTTGGAAAATATTGATTCATTGAGTTATACAGATCTTTAAAATATCTATGCATTTCATTTTGTAATATAAAAAAATTATGCTCATCAATATCCTCACTGATTTTCCCAGAAAAATCTTTTAGAATGTGCAAGTGTCAAGCTCAAGCAGTGGACTCAGGTTTTCTGAAACCTACTGTTTGCTTGAAAGCTCAAATGTTATCATGGGCAGCGAACACTGTCCCTTGTTTTCCTTGAAGTGACAGACTCTCTCTTCATTTCTAAGAAAATGTCTGCCAAGTCTGAGTCCCTATAGTTTGCCTCCCCATTGTTGTTTCAAGTCAAAATGATGTTGCTTGGAAAAGCAGCTAGTTCCGTCCCCAACTCAAACCTTAAACAAGTGCTTTCCCTTGAGACAACCATGTTGTCTCAAGGACAACTGCTGTGTGTAACAGATGTGCTTTGTGTAGGCTTCCCTACCTTTTATCACACCGAATGCAGTAAAGACACACATTCAGGATTGAGATGTCATCAAGTCAATTATTTATACTCAGCGGGGCAATTTAAAACAAGGCAAATTTTGTTTTTAACCTGCTTGTACGTATGCGGAAGCGTAGCATACAGTAACTATCAGTCGAGTTTGGTACCATGAACTTGTCTTTGCGCTAAGACAGCAGCAGTTCTCAGTATGAGTTGGGATCTAGTTTTGACCTTGCCAACTCTCTGTGAGAACTTTGGCTCTAGTGAACGTAAGCCAAGCCTGTCCAGGAGGTAGGGTGTGGAATCCTGAAATCCTTCTGCTTCAAGAGAGCCAGGAAAACCTCTCACTGAGGGAGAGGCCCCAGGAGGAATAAACTTGATGGCGAAGGCAGGGTTGCAGTCTTGAGTTTATCTGCACAGAATTCAAACTCCCAAACAGCAAAAGGCAAACCCAGAGGGGCAGCTTGTTTACAAGTCAGACATAAAAATACAACCTAACAGAGCACAGCTCTTGATAAATACACTTGGTAAAGAGAGTGGTGATGGTATTGGCAGGAGATATCTCTATCATATTGCTAGAAAGGTAATTCTTAGGATTTTTTTTTTTTTTTACAGTAACCAAGTCACATAAATTTCTGGCTTAAGATCTCAAAGCCCATTATCAACATGCTTTTACGTTTTTCTTGGTTGAGTTGAAGATAAGAGTAACTCTCATTTCCTTTGGTTAATTGGCATCAGTATGGTTGCTGTACTTGAGTTCAGTATATGTAACATGTTCCTTTTTATTTTTTTATTTTTTATTTTTTTAAGATTTTATTTTATTTATTTGACAGACAGAGATTACAAGTAGGCGGAGAGGCAGGCAGAGAGAGAGGAGGAAGCAGGCTCCTTGCTGAGCAGAGAGCCCCATGAGATGTGGGGCTCCATCTCAGGACCCTGGGATCATGACCTGAGTCGAAGGCAGAGGCTTTAACCCACTGAGCCACCCAGGTGCCCCAACATGTTCCTTTTTAAAATTATTTGTATCAGAGTGGTAGAATGCCAAGAACGTCTTCGGTGAATTTTCTTGGGGAATGTCATATGTCTTTGGCTTCTGTGCTGTCTGTGGTTTAGGCTTAACTCTTGCTGAATTCCCACAGAACACTGTCATGTGCAGTGAAGGAAGACCGCCTGCTTCTTAAGGAGTGGGGATGGATGGTCCTTATGAATTTTGAAATCCTTCACCAATAGTCTCCATCTGGCAGCTGGCAAACGCACATGACATTCATTCTCTTTGTCTCTTTGTCATTGTGAGTAGGACCGGGTAGAGTTAGAACTGCATTTGTGGGAGAGAACATGATTTGTGCTCAGAGCCTGAGGTTGCATTCATAACTCTACGGGCTGGAACTGTGAAAGACAAGAAGAGTTGCTGGCTTTGGGGTTGCCGCTAAGTAGGACGGCTGCCTCTACTAGAGCATTTTTGTGTATCCTCTGCTTTATAAGTTGCATCTTATATCAGATTTAAGTTATGTGGAGTATGTTTTCTGTTTTAATTTCCTTCTTGGCTTTTTCCATTTATCACCCCCTCCACCAGGACATCCTCCTGCCCCCACTGCCATCTTGTTTTCTTTCTTTCCTTGAAGTGCTGGCCTCTGTGTGGCTAGGTGAAGGTAAGGCAGAGTAGCTCAAGTTGGCTTGCTTTCACTCTTCTCTCAAGCTGGGTTGCTTTTTCCACACGATTAGCAGTCTCCGTGTTTCCTTGCCTGCTGAGCCACCTGCCACTGCATCACCACCACGGCCATGTTTGTGGCCGTTGTGGTTAATGGTTGTGATGCTTAGAGCAGGACCAGAGGGTCATTGTATTAGCCTAGAAGAGACCTAGGGCATCACCTCACCTACCTTCCTCAGTTTTACAAGAGAGGAAATTGAGGGCCAGATTGGACAAGTTCACAAACTAAAGAGCAAATCCAGAAATGCCCTGTGTGAAGGAGTGAGGACCGCTGTCTATCATGTGACTTCTGTCCTTTAGCTGCCGTCTGATGACGTCCTCAGGTCGGCATGCTATGCACCCCCACTTCTGTAAATGGTAAAATTGAGGCTCAGATGTTTGATACAGCTTCCCAATCCCAAATTGCAAAACACTGGTTAGTTGGACTGTGAATTCCACCTTTCCTCTCCTGTCTCTTAGCTGTTCTGCCACTGTCCCCCACCCACAGGACCAAGCAGCAATATGTCCCCTCCGTTTATGAGCTTCCGTTGGTAGGAGTTGTTGTTAAAATCCTATTTAAAAAGTAGGAGAACTCTCTGTTCCTTTAAGACTTGGAGAATGGATCTGTGAAAATAAACTTTCTTGGAGACCTTATGCATGACCTGAAAGTTCATTAAAAACATCGCTTCAGTACCACTCCGCTTAGCTGGGTTCATGTTATAGAAGAAAAATGTTAAGTATAAAATTTATGCAACAGTATTTTAATCAAGTCAGAAACCTCCTTGGCTGCTCAACATGGGAGTTAAAAATCTGCATTTAAATTGTGGTACTAAAATATAAATCCCAAGGACCCAAGAGGCCTGTCCCCAGAGGAACAGTATACACAGAGTATGAACTTTTTGCTTATCTTTGATTCTGCCAGCTCTCAGAGAGTTCAGGGATGAGTTGGAAGGAGGAACAGCTTTAGGAAATAACAAGAAAATGCTTAGGGATTTGGTATAGAACGTCATTTAATGATAAGATTTTTCCCGTTCTTCCTAAGGGCTGAATCTACATGATCTGACATGAATTATGGCTTGGGACTGCTAATAGGCAATTTATGCAACAGCTGTAGGAAGGATTATGGCTTTCTGTCAACAGTCCCACATATTTGTTTTGTGGTGACGCTGGACAGCTGCTGGAGAAGGAGCAGGGTCCCTTAAGTGATGTGCACACGGGCTTTTCACTCAGGCTTCGCATGCAGGAGCAGAGCCTGGTGTGGTTATCATCCCAGAGTAAAGGAAACCTCAGTTTAGGAATAGTTTTCATTGTAAAGAAAACTTGTGCGTACATATGCATGAGAAAGAGAAAACTGCACTGGTTACTATCAACTTTCCCCCCAAAGTTTCTGCCTAGTCTCAAGCTTTTCTACTTACGTACAACCTACGCATCCCAATCTGATTAGTTTTCTTTCTTTCTTTCTTTCTTTTAATTTATTTATTTGACTGAGAGAGATCACAAGTAGGCAGAGAAGCAGGCAGAGAGAGAGAGAGAGAGAGAGAGAGAGGAGGAAGCAGGTTCCTTGCTGAGCAGAGAGCTCGATGTGGGGCCTGATCCCAGGACCCTGAGACCATGACCTGAGCTGAAGACAGAGATTTAACCCACTGAGCTACCCAGGCACCCCCAATTGGTTTTCTTAAAGTCAGTTCGGAAGGTATGTGATTAGCCCGCACTCATACAGTTCCTGACTTCACATGACCTGGCATTGGAGGCATTCCTCCGTAACAGGGTCCTTGCCTACCTTTCCTTCCTGACCTCCTTCTACTCCTCTGTGCACCTGACACTCAACTGACACACATGCAACTTTTCTGAGTGCGCCTTGTACTCTGTGGCTTCTGTCATTGCCTGGGCAGTCCCCCCTCTCCCCTTGTCTTCCTCCCCTCTTCCTTCCTCTCCGTCAGTACCTCCATAGCCCAGAACAGACTCTTTCCAAAAAACCCAAATCTCTCAGTGATGGTTGTGAATTCAAAGTCCCTCTTTGTGATTCAGTTTCCTCGTTGGGATTGTCATTAGCATCAAAAGATACAGGTGGATATGCTTTGCAACGGTAGTAAAAGTGTGGATTTTGTTTTCATGATTCTGATGGCAGGGGTGGTGCGTAAGAAGCCAATGAGAAGCCAAGGCTGGACCTCAGTTTTGGGGCACGGACCAAGTTGGCCAGGTGCTTCATGGGAAGTGTGGTCAGGAGGAGGCATTGTTACCCTCCTCTCTTCTGTTGTCCCCTCTGTTCAAAAGGGACTTTCAAAGCCACTGGCAAAGGTTGACACAACTCCTGGGGCCATTCAGTTCCCACCCAGAAGTGGGGAGCTGATAATTAATCAGATGAGATGTGCTGATCTCCTCTCTTATATGTTAATTGCGGTTAGCACGGGCTCTTTCTTCATCACCATGCTTTCCCAAACTCCATTTTGTCGACTCCTGTGCCTCTTTTGTTCTTGTTAAAACACTTCACGGAGCTCCTACCATAGAACCTTCTTTCCTGAAGTAATTCAGGAGACTTCAGATTTTGCTTTGCAAGTAATTATAAAGATTGCATCTTGCTGCACAAATGAGTCCTTTCAATCGAGGGTTCACATTAGTTAGGACTTTATTCTACCTGCCTAGGGATTGTCAGCAGCGCCTTGGCTGGTCAGTTAAGTTTTAGTGTTGACCCCTCCCTTGTCCTTGCCTTTTTCTCCTGCTGGAACGAAGTCCTTTGAAGCTGACCTGGTTATTACGCCTTGATTAATTCCACACTGCAGCCCTGCCTCGCTGTAATTGTGGCATGCCAAAGCGAGAATCTTAATGATTTACACCAAAATCAGATGCTGGAAAATTGCTTTCGACGTTGCTGCTGGAGATGATTTCTCAGGGGCTCTGTTTGTGGTAAACATTACTTAAATGTAGCAGAGTGTATCATCTGGGTTTAGGAAAGTCAAGAAAGTGATGAGTGGAAAAGTTGGCTGAATAGCCTACAGGAATAGGGTAACATTTTTTGTGTCATAGTGTGTGTATGTTGTGTGGGTTGTGCTGACATGTTTTTCTCATGTATCGGTTTTGGTCAGGTTTTGGTTTACATAACATTAAAACCTGATGTGAAAGAGTCTTGAACAACACAGACATTATTTCTTTCTCCTATAAAACGAATCCAGTGATGGGTAGTACTTGCTTGGTATGTGGTCCAATGAAGTCCTTAAGAACCAAGCAAGGCTTTTTCTAGGACTGACCAGCCTCATAGTCAAAGATGGCTGCCAAGGCTTTGGTCTACACAAACAAGTATTGGTCCATGAGGGAAGACAAGGAGGGTGTGCCCCCTTATGTTTACAGAGCCTTGCTGAAAGTCCCATGTGACACCTCAGATAATATTCCATTAGCCAAAGCATAATTCTGTGGATATACCTACCTTCTAGAGGATGGGAATGTCTTTTAGTGAGGCACCTAGGAGACGAGCTAAAGTCAGGTTACTGTCGTTAAGGAAGAAGGGGTTGATGGGAAGGGAAGTAACTGACAGTTTCTTTCACATCAATCACTATTTCCCATCACCCTTCAGTTCAATTTACCTCTTCAGTCAACTTGTCTCCTGAACCCATTTGCATTTCCCCACATTTCCTTTGCTCCTGTGGTGTTTCTTCTACATGGAAGGAATGTCCCATACTGCCTCCAGGCGATGACAATCACTTTTCCATGGATCTTTCCCTGAGTGCTCACCTGAAAGGAACCTCTCCTATCCTTGGATTCCTATAACACTTATTTTTTCAATCATTTAAATAATATTTATCACAGGTTACCTTCTATGACAATCATTTGTATATATTTATATATGTGGGGTTTTTTTTTTTTTTAAAGTAGGTTTCATTCCCAGCATAGAGCCCAACATGGAGCTTGAACTCACAATCCTGAGATCAAGACCTGAGCCGAGATCAAGAGTTGGATGCTTAACCCACTGAACCACCCAGGTGCTCCACTTACATGTATGTTTCATTGGTATATGTTTATCCCAGTCTATATACTAGACCCCAGAGAGTAGACGGCCTATTGTATGTGTGTTTTGGTCCTCAAATCTCTAAGACTTTGCTTAGATCATAGTCACTCAACTGAATGACTACCATGTGCCAGGATAATGTGATGAGTGGCGTGGCATGGCTTTGAGGGGAAGCAAGCTAACACACAATTACAATGGAGTGTGGCAAGTGGTTACCACCTTGCATCCCTCACTAAAGAACTTGCCAAAGAAATCAATGAATATTACCCCCTTGCTTCACTTATTTTACAGTTTTTACAGTTCTAAGTGGAAAAATATAAGAATATTCACTCTTACTAAAACAGATAAACACCTTTTTAGAAAACCACAGCACTGAGTTCTGAATAACTTGAAGTCATATAATACCCGTATTTGTAAGAATATAATTTGTAGTAAGTAGATAATACAAAATCTTTAGAGAAGATGGATAATTTAAGCTCAGGCTGCTCTAGAATATTTTTTCCTACCTTCTTCCCTTCTTTTTTCCACTTTTTCTTCTTTTTCTTTCTTTGTTCCTAAAAAATATGTGGGGCAACTTATAAAAATGTATGGCATATAACAAGATAAAACATAATTAATTTAAGAGAGTGGAACAATTGCACTGGGATAATAAGATAATAAGATGACATCAGAAGTAAGGTTAGTGAACAGAATAAATTGTTAAATGTTTATAAGAATTTATAAATTTTGCTAGGAGTATACTCTAAATTTGTATTTAAACTTTTTAGCAATCAATGTTCAGTTACATGATGCCATGTCTGTTCTTACATGACACTGTGAGTAGATGAAAGTCCGATTAAAGCACATCTAACAATCATTTTCTAACTAATTACCTATAGGGATTATGGAGGGTCACTAAGGAGGTTGCAGGGACTCTTTTGTTGATCTGGCTTTGGTTTGTTGAATATTTTAGATTGAGTCTAAGCCGGAGAAAATTTTTAATTATTATTTTTTTAAGAAGAAATTTTTTTTTTTTAATTTTTAAAGATTTATTTATTTATTTGAGAGAGCATGTGCATGGGGGTGGGGCAAAGGTAGAGGGAGAGAGAGAATCTGAGGGAGACTCCCCACTGAGCCTGATGCAGGGCTTGATCTCATTACCAGGAGATCAGGACCTGAGCTGATACCAAGAGCGAGATGCTTAACAGACTGAACCACGCAGGTGCCCTTGTTTAATTGGTTTTTAATGAGCCTGCCTCATTGGTAAGCATAAGAGATAGTGGAGGAGAATGGCCCTTTCTCCTCCTGTGGCTTTTCAGAGAGAAGAAAAATTACAGTATGAATATTGGTTAAGAAAACTGAAAAATGCTTGTTAAAACATATAACTAAACCTACTACTACCATATTCAATAAACCTTGAGTTCCCTTCATTGATGGTTTTTTTATGAGTATAATTGACAATAGAGTTTACTGTACTCCAGAAGAGTGGTTCACAATCCTAGATTTGCATCAGTAGCTCCTTTAGAGCTTTTTAAAAAGTGCATAAACCAAGGTTATGGATCTGGAAATTCAGATTCAGTAGGTCTAGGGCTAGGTCTAGGCATCTGCATTTTAAAAATATTCAACAAAAATGTCTTTAAACTGTCAAGGTGGAGATTTGCTCTTCTGGACCTCACGGGACACCCCTGACATATCACTTAGGATGCCAAAGAGATTAATAAAACCAAAGATAATCTTCTAATACCCAAGTCTAAAAGATGGGCCAATGGTGGGCTTCTGGCTTTATTAAGTTCTTACTGGTCTATAGTGCTGTCTTGTGTCTGATCTGTAAGTATCCCAAGTGGTGTATGCTGGCCTTTTAGACTTGGTTTCCTTCATTTCAGATATGACACGTACCAGGATATATTGGAAAGCACACTCAACCTTGAAATCTGGAATCCTGGGTTCAAGTTCCGTCTCTATTAGCTATTAATCCTATAATGTAAATAAGTCATTTGGCTTTTCTGAGTCTGTTTGCTTTTAAAAAAAGGAAATTAAATTATCTATCCCATCTCAGGATGTCATTTTGAGGATTCTGTCATATAAACTATGAAAATAATTTGTGGATGTCAAGTGATCTGTTTACGTAAAGAATTATTTTTAATGAGATTCCTTTTCAACCCATTGACAATCTCTTATTGATAGAAAAGTTATGACAATTTGTGTGCCTTCTTGCTTTTCATTTCACAACACCAGAGTGTTGGAGGGGTACCAGAACTGTAGAAGGCATACCTTAAAGGCCATCAGGTAAGCATCAGGGCTAGAATAGCTGGGTTGCACTGAGAAATCCCAAACACAGAGGCAGACACCCGATGTCTGATTGATCCTAGCTTATAATACCTCTTCCTTCTCTAAGAAAAGCAAGAGAGCACCTGTATATACACCCCTCTGGTCAATCTGGGATGGACCATGAAACAAACTGGATCAAGCAGACTCTTAAAGCAGAAACTAGTCCCAAGGCATTAAGAGCACTGAGAATCTACATGGGATCCTGTGTGTTTGGGAGAAAAATTTAGGGAATCAAGAGTTGAGGGTCATTCCTTGACAAGAGTTTCTCCAAGGGCATACCTATTCAGAATCTTTTTATAGTGTAAATCACTGGTAGGTACACCTATTTCCAGTGGTTTGAAAATCTGAAAACTACTAATGTGTTTTCCTGATGAGAGAAAAATCTATGTTTCTGTCATTTCTAGTAGTTTCTGGAAATGATGGGATTGAAAGAAAGAGATAGCAATTTCTGTGGCTAGTTTTGGTAAGTTCAAGGCCCAGTTACCTTAGGAAGGTGAATGATGACCAAGTACCAGGCAGGTGGGGTGGAGCAAAGAAATATTTGGGAACATTCCATGTGGAGCCAGCCTAGGCAGGATTTTGGGAAAACTTACTTTATAGCTACTTCATGATATAAGGAAGGCATCCATTGTTCCTGTGATGCCTTCTGACCACCCCAACCTTCCCTTTCCAACTCCTTCCCCCATTTGACCTGACCTGTCTTTCAACATTTAGAATTACCCTCATCAAATCCCATTTCTATTGTTCCTTATTTCTGATTGGTTTTGGGAAGAAGTAAAGCAACCTGATGAATTTCATTTGCACTTCTGACTGCCATAAACTGGAGGTCACTTTATATTTGGCCCAGTGCTCTGTTCAGGATACTAAGAACTTTATTTTCTGTTCTATTGTAATAAACTCAAATGTAACCTGAGATTGGATTCAGGAAAATACCGGATGTCTGTGCTGATATATGCTCTGTTTAAGAGGATTCTAAATATCAGTTCAGTATTACATTACTTCAGGGACTCTCCCCTTACATTGGTTTATTCTGTAAATTGGTTGAAGTTATCATGATTGTTTTGACTAATTATGCAAGGTTTAATGTATTGTTGCTTGATGTAAAATGCCCTTCATTATCTAATGAGATGGAATTGATTTTCTTCTCCATTAATTATTTCTCTGAAAATATAATTACGATCTGAAAGATACTATTCTGTAAAATCAAAACCAGTTGATTTTAAAATCCTGCTTTTGTTTTACTATGGGGAAAAAAAGTCCCTGTTTACGTGGCTCACTGATTTAAATTCCTCAGTCTTCTTGGAGAATCGATGCATCAAACAGGACTTGGTACCTTAATTTATGGAAAGGCTTTGGCTTTATGACCCTGTGCAAAGTTCTGTGTAAAAAAGAGGTAGATGAGTTTCCTGCTCAGGCTGATGGTAGAACACAAGAGATTTTAGGTTGGCAAAATAATTATTATTTAAGATCTACCGTGATATTTTCTTGAAAACACCTTGGCTTCAGTTGTTTTTAGTTCTGGAAAAACTCACTGATTATTAATTTAGTGGAGAGTCAACCTTATTGACCTAGGTCTCCTTAAATTTGCATTGTTAGATTTTGTGTTCATAAATTAGACTTAGAAGTTGTGTTTTGCCACTAATTGAGCATTTCATCAGATTTCAAAATTAATAAGCCAAGGTCTTTTATTCTAGAATTTTTTAAAAAAGTCTTATTTGTAGAATAAGAGCTTGTCTTTCTCCCTAAGGAAACCATATAATTCACTGGGTATTTGTCATGGTTACTGGCTGTCAGTAAAAATGAGGCAGAATGGTGGGCCTGACTGCTGTCACACATCTGTTCGTCTGGTTTGTGTTAAAAGCGTCATTTACAAAGGTATTTTACTAATGAGTTCGCCTGATCATATCTCAGGGACAGGGCAGAACTGAAGGACTGGGTTAATCAACTTTAAGTAAGGATTCCTGAACATGATTTGTGTGTATTTGTGTTTTAGGGGCCTTAGGGAGTCTTGGGATAAAGCATTTGGGAGGTTTTCTACTATCAAGAGCTGAATGTTATTCAGGAACTGGTTTATATAAATATTTTCTTTTCTTAAATTTTTTTTCCAGTCTGTTTATGAGGAATCTGCTGTTTTGATGCCAGGGTTGAGTGAAAGAGAAGAGATGAGAGAAATGTACTTCCTTTTCTGTGCGGCCGATACACTTCGCCATCAGCAACGGAGAATTGGAATGCTCTTGGAAAAACTTTCACAGGATGGACTTTGGGTTATGCCTGAATTATTTCTCTTGAAACTGTGATGATTTATAGCCCAATGTCAATGAGATAGGTAGGTACGATTAGAGTTTAGTGTTCGTTCAAGGAACAGAAATGTTACATCTACCTGATACTCTTAACTTCATTATTACCACGCCAAAAAGTAAGCTAATAATATCTCCTAGTAGGATCATTTCCAAATAAAAGAAAAATTATGGATCCAATATATACATTAAAAAAAAAAAACCCTTGAGGATATGAGATAAGGGGAGAGTAGTTTCCTAGGGGGTCCCTGCACAGGCCAGTCACTATTCTTATAGATGATGGTGGCTGCCACTGGTTGACCTTGGGGTCAGAGGAACTATGGTAGGACTGGAACTAATAGTAGGACAGGGCCAGAGATCACAACTACAAAGAGTGTGAGAGAAGAAGAGAAGAAGAAGCTGAGTGCTAGCTAAGCCTGGGGCACAGCGTTGTAACAACTGAATACCTTCTTGTGTCCAAGGAATCTAGATTTTGCATTTGAAGGGATCTTGCAGATCATAGTCTGTTTGCCTCATTTTTCAGCAGAAGAATGAGAGATCCAGATGTGTCAGGCATTTCCCCCAGATCAGACATTTAGTTGTGGTGGAGCTTGGACTAGAACTTCAGTCGCCCACCTCACCAACTCCTTTCCCACTGATAGTATCATCACTGAACTGTATCTCTGTGTGACACATTGCTCAGTGAAAAATGTTCAATAGAAAACAAAGAACTTCAGCATTCAGTAAATATCTATGGAGTGCTGACTCCATGCCAGGCCCTGCTCTAGGCACTGGTGTTTTTAGGGTGACATATTCGTATTCTTCATTTTTCTCTGTGTCTTTCTTTTCTTGGCCACTTTTTTTTTTTAATTAGTTCCCTTCGGAGACTCATTTTCACTGCTTGCTGTTAGTTCTTTGGTCATGGTAGGGGGCCAAGGACAGTTTTGGGGGAGGGGTGTTGAGATCTGTAGGAAGTGAATGCTCGTAACTTTGTATTAAAAATTCCCCCGATGCCCACAAAGGTCTGTTTTCTTGAGTCGTTTAGAAAATCAAATGGTCATGATAGATTTTCACTGTGGAAGAAGAACCAATAAATCTTGATTGTATATCGTTGCAAAAGCTGCCTCTTGAATAAGAATTTGTATGTAGATTTCTTGAGAAATTTGAAAAAGGCAGAGTTTGGGAATGGGTCTGTAACAGAATTATCTTTTATACTGTTAAAAGTAGATAGGTGATAATTTCCCCCGTACTATAAATATTATGCTATTTATTTTTCTAGGACTTTCACAAAATCCCAAGTGAAAGATTATTTTAACACTTTACAAATAACCAGAGGTAAGCATTTTTCACTTCTACCTGCTGCAGAAGATGTACCTCTACTACTTCATCTTGAGGAATATAAATATTGCATTGATAGGGTTATGACAGAAATTTTGATTTAGAAATAAGTTATTTCCATAGCTGAGAGTTTGAAATGAGAATTATCTTAACACTTTGAAAAATTTTCCCATAGATGCGATAGTTACCTTTCACTTCAACATAGGCCTCATCTCATAGTTGATGAACACTCTGGTTTTTCAATTTGAGGAGAATCCTACTAGTAATAATATGATTTGTTAATTCTACATAGATTTACTCTTCATAGAAGAACTGTTAGGATTCAGGATTGGTAGTTGCATTGTTAGAAATTGCATTAGCCAACACAGAATTTTGGGGATAGGTTTCTGCAAGGAGAGATTTTATCCTGGTCATCTGACCAACATCTTTCACAGAGAAGAAAGTCATGCAGAGAAGGAGAGGTTTGGTGTGGCTTATCGTAATTAAAATTTTTCCTATCTGATACACTTATATTTATTTTTTAAACTCTCCAAATATTTTTGGGTCTGTTTTAATGACTTACCCCAGGATAAGGAAGAATCATTTGTTATGGGTGGATGTGGTACATAGAATGACAACACCCCTATTGCCCACCCCTCCAGTCCCCAGAACAAGTGAATATGTTACTTGAGAGAATTTGCAGATATGATTAAGTTAATCACCATGGGATGGGAGATTATCTTATATTCTGGGAAGCAGGTGGGCCCCCCATAGGTCCAATCGCATAGATCCTTCAAAGAGGAGAATCTTCCTAGGCTCCGATGAGCAAGATGGGATGGAATAATATAAAAAGGGTCAGAGAGATGCTGTGTTGCCAGCTTTGAAGATGGAAGAAATGAGCCATGAACCAAGAAAATCCACTACAGCTGGAAAAGGCAAGGAAATGGGTCAGCAGTTGGAGTCCCCAGAAGGGAATGGAGTCCTGCTGACATCTTGATTTTTGTCCAGTGAGACCTGTGTCTGATTGTGAACTCCACAACTATAAAATATTACATGTGTGTTGTTTTAAGTCATTAAACATGTGACAATTTGTTACAGCTGCAAGAAAAACCAATACAAGATTTAATAAGAGTAAATGAGCGGCAGAGGTGAATGGGCCTTTCTTCAGATGGACAAGTGATCACATATGAGATGTTAGAGGAGTGGTAGTAGAACCTGGACTTTTAAAATTAGGGTTTTCATAGAAAATTCTCTGAATTAGGATTGCACAGTAGAACTCCAGGTTTCCTTACAACTGTGTTCTTTCTAGATAATGAAATGTCAGACTTTGCACTAATGGGAGATGAGCTTCTGTGTGAGCAAGTGGCAGACAATAACTTGAGGGGGAAATGACCCAAGGTAGGTATTGATAATAGCATTCAATGATATGATTGGTGAGCTGTTTTCAGCTTCTGACCTGTTATCTTTAATGCAAATTCTGACTGTAGTGACCAGGTGTTGCTAGGGCAACCTAGACAAAAGACTTCTACATTAACTTCAGGCATTGTATGCCTGGTATACCTGGAATTAGGCTAGAATACCAATGGACACTTTTCCACTTCGCAGGAGCAGAAATCTTTGGCTGGGAGAAAGCAAGAGGGAGAACGAGATCCTGGACTCAGGAGAGGCAGACATGACATACCCCAGATCAACCCTGTGAGGAAGAAGAGAAGTAAATCCTTTTAGGGCTGTGCTACTCAAGCTGGGTTAAGAACTCCTTTAGGGATGAATGGCTGATTCCACAAAGTATAGAAAGCTACAGGAACGTTGTGGAGCATCTTCTTGGAAGTCAGTGAATGGAATGATTTTGGGAAAAGCATTTTGTTTTAAATGCCTAAGTAATAAATTATGAAATGGTGTGATCTGTATTAGTATTCAAAGCAAAGACCTCAGAAGAATTTCATGCAGCCACGGACGACAGACGTGGGCTCTCTGCTCCTCAAGAGGTGGGAAGGCTTAGGAAGCACTGGTGTAAGGCAATAATAACCTCCTACTATGATACCTCCTCTTTCACATCCCTCCCACAGGGAGTGAGAAACGTTTGGGATTTTTAGGTATTTACTTCTAAATTATTGCCCAAAGTATATTTTATGACCTATATGACCTAGTGCATCTTACACATTTCACTACAGGGTGTGTGTATATTCTTTGTAAGTTCACCTGAGTCTGTCTTTCCAGACTTCCTCCCACTCCTCTTTATTGTTCCATTCTCAGGGCACTGTCCAGAGCTGGGTTTCCAGGGAAGCAGACTCTAGGAGGGAGATTAATGTACTGGAGGTTTATTTTGGGGTGCTCTTTGGGATGAAGGACTACTATGGGGTAGGAAGCAAGATTGGGCAGAGACAAAATCTGGGTACAGATTGTCATTGTCAATGAAAACCCTAGTTTGGACACAAAGGATGCTCTGAAACTAAGATAGCCCTTCAAAGTTGTCCTATGTTGGGGTAAGGAAGTTGGGCTTATTGGGTTCTGGCTGCCTGGGAATATGGTTGTTAGATTTAGCAAATAAAAATACAAATGCCCAGTTATATTTAAATTTCAAATTGACAATGCACAGTTTTTTTAGTACATGGGTGTCTCAGGCAATATTTGGATCATGCCCATACTAAAAAGTATTTGTTGTTGATCTTAAATTCAGCTCTAACTGGTGTCCTGTATTATATCTGATAACTCTGTCAGGGAAGGGAACAGGGCCATTTAGAGAAGGAAGGAACAGTTACTGGGGGAATCTGGAAAGGTCTCTGGAAGAAGATGGTATTTGAACAGGGCCCTGATGGGCAAGCTAGATTTGGATATGCAGAGATAGGAAGCTCTTGAGAGCCCTCCAAGGGTGCATGCATATTGGGCCAAGTTCAAGTTGTCTCAGCAGATGTAATTCCCAAAGGGGCTGAAAGGTGAGGGCCAAATGTGGGCAGCAGCCCCAGCAGTTGGGGACATGAGTCCTCTAGTTCTTCTTGAGAATCTGTGCTGACCATCTGCCCTAGGCACACATCTCTTCCCATTTTGCATCACCAATGGTTGTTAATGTGAGTCAGGTAGGAGTGTGTGGGCTTCTGTGAATCCAATAATAGTATTTGATGGAAATAAAACAGGGATGTTTTGTGGTTCTTTCCTTTCACTTAAAAAAAAAATGATACCACTTTAAGATGACCTAGGTGAATGATCTACCCTTCCCCAGTCTCCAAGAGAAAGACAATCTTTTCCAGATAACAATTATATGGTTTTATTGTCAACAACTGGGACCAACTTGAATTGACAACTGACTCTGTTAGATACTAGTTTCAGAAAAAATAGTGACAGGACAATTATAATCAAACTAAAGTTCTTATATTTGTAAATATCTCTGGATATTTAAGTCCCTTATAGAAAATATCTCTACCCAGAAGACAAACTTATTTGCTTAAGTGTATATTCTGCAATTGTAAGATGCTAAAAGTGCATGTTACTTTATGGGAATCTTACTAAGATGATGGATGGTTCAGAATAATCCTAAAATTTGTATGTAACCAGAAAAGACCCAAAGTAGTCAGAGGAGTGTTGAAAAAGAAAACCACAGCTGGTGGCATCACAATTCCAGACTTCAAACTCTATTACAAAGCTGTCATCATCAAGACAGTATGGTACTGGCACAAAAACAGACATATACATCAGTGGAACAGAGAAGAAACCCCAGAAATGAACCCTCAACTCTATGGTCAACCAATCTTTGATAAAGCAGGACATAATGTCCAATGGAAAAAAGACAGTCTCTTCAACAAATGGTGTTGGGAAAATTGGACAGCCACAGGCAGAAGAATGAAACTGGACCATTTCCTTTAACTACACACAAAAATAGATTCAAAATGGATGAAAGACCTAAATGTGAGACAGGAATCCATCAAAATCCTTGAGGAGAACAAAGGCAGCAACCTCTTCGATCTCAGCCGCAGCATCTTCTTCCTAGAAACATCACCAAAGGCAAGGAAAGCAAGAGCAAAAATGAACTATTGGAAAAAAAAATGAACTATTGGGACTTCTCAAGATAAAAAGCTTTTGGACAGCAAAGAAAACAGTCAACAAAACCAAAAGACAACCAACAGAATGAGAGAAGATATTTGCAAATGACATATCAGATAAAGAGCTAGTACCCAAAATCTATAAGGAACTTATCAAACTCAACACCCAAAGAACAAATAATCCAATCAAGAAATGGGCAGAAGACATGAACAGACATTTCTGCAAAGAAGACAGCCACATGGCCAACAGACATATGAAAAAGTGCTCAACATCACTCAGCATCAGGGAAATACAAATCAAAACCTCAATGAGATACCATCTCACACCAGTAAGAATAGCTAAAATTAACAAGTCAGAAAATAAGTCAGGTGTTGGCAAGGATGCAGAGAAAGGGGAACCCTTCTACACAGTTGGTGGGAATGCAAGCTGGTGCAGCCACTCTGGAAAACAGTATGGAAGTTCCTTAAAAAGTTGAAAATAGAGCTACCCTAGGACCCAGCAATTGCACTACTGGGTATTTATCCTAAAGATACAAATGTAGTGATCCAAAGGGGCACATGCACCTGAATGTTTATAGCAGCAATGTCCACAATAGCCAAACCATGGAAAGATCCCAGATATTCATTGGCAGATGAATGGATAAAGAAGATGTAGGATACACACACACACACACACACACACACACACACACACACACACACACATATACATACATATACATATGATCTCACTGATATGCAGAATTTGAGAAACAAGACAGAGGGTCATAGGGGAAGGGAGGGAAAAATTAAACAAGATGAAACCAGAGAGGGAGACAAACCATAAGAGACTCTTAATCTCAGGAAACAAACTGAGGGTTGCTGGAGGGGAGAGGGGTGGGAAGAATGGGGAGGCTGGGTGATGGACATTGGGGAGGGTATGTGCTATGACGAGTGCTGTGATTTGTGTATGGCTGATGAATCACAGACCTGTACCCCTGAAATAAATAATACATTATATGTTAATAATAATTAAAAAAAGATGGTAGATGCTTTAGATGAGCCATTAGATACCCTATTTGAAATTTTTCCTGGGCTAAAAACTTAACAGCTACTAAACTATAGAATAAACATTTGAGGTCATCATCATCAAATTGTCTTTATGTTCACATGAATACCTAATCTTTTTCTGAGAAAAATCTTGGCTCTGGCTGGGGGTTATCCCTTGGCCCACCTGCGTGGGTGCCAAACTTATTTTCAGTTCAGGATTGTGTCATTTTTTAGACTTCTTTTTCTAATTTCTAACCCAGCTGAACTAAGCCAGATAGCTGTATATTTTACAGAAACATAGAATACCTCATCTCTAACTGCTTTCAGGAAATACAACCCTAATTTGCAGATTCGTTGTAATGATCAAATCTGTATTTATAAGGGATTATCCAATAATACACAGTTTATTGATTTTTTTAGATGTCATAAAATTCACATCTTTACCACTGAAATCTACATTCTTATACCACATTGTTGTGACTTTCATAGAGTTGCCTTTTTAAGTTTTAAATCAGTTTAATTTTACCTCATGTACCTTAAAGATATTATATAAAAGAGTTCTGTGAATCCCTCTAATAACATGTTGATGATAATAATAATAATTTATTATATGATGATAATTCATGAAATTCATTCTTTCAATAAATATACATTGAGCAGCTTCTATATGCTACCTCTTCCTTTAAATTCTGGGAATGCAAACAAATGAGATAGACAAAGTCTCTGTCTTCATTAAATTTATATTTCAGTGTGGGGAAGACAGATTCAAAAAGATAAAATACAAGTTGATGGCAAGTGTTGTGGGAAGAAACAGAGCTGGGAAGGGGGATAGGGAGTTGTCATTTTAAGCACGTGGCCATTGGGACTTTTCCAGGGATGCCTAGGATGACCCAGATATTTTGCTGCACATTTTCTATCAGGATGGAAATCAGCTGTTCATTATTTAATCCCATGAAGATGATGTTCATTATCCTGCACAGTGTCCTCTTTATGAGGACCCATGGGGGAACTTTCGCTTTGGTGTTAGAACTAGCAGTCATTGGGTTTCTCCTGGGTAATTGGTTTCTTTTTATCTTCTGGGCAGCAAGAATCATGGAACAGATCATGTTTCCCTCTTTGTTTAGGCTACAAGGAAACTTAAAACTTTGGCATGAACTAAGAGCACTGGTCTTATTCTTGCCTTTGTCTTACTTTTTCTACCTCATTTTAGTCTTTGTTCCAACTGATTCACTTACTTATTTTAAATTTTATTTTGTTATATTTATTTTGCTACATTTCCTTAAAAATTTTGTAAGATTTATTTATTTATTGTACAGAGAGAATGAGTGCATGAGAGCAAGGGGAAGGGCAGAGGCAGAAGGAGAGAGAATCTTCCAGCAGATTCCCCACTGAGCACAGAGTCAGATGTGGACAGATCCCAGGGCCCTGAGTTCATCACCTGAGCCCAAATCAAGAGTCCGCCACTCCCCCGGCTGAGCCACCCAGGTGCCCCTAAATATTTTTGAGCAAGGTAAAACATGAATAAAAATAAATACTCAAATGCTTACAGGCACGCACCCATACACCTACACATGCATAAACAAATCATCCCATGAAGGTGTAGTACCTCTTCCTCATTTCCCTGTACCTTGGACCTGGAGTTCTTAGCTGAAAAAGGTTTTCATGCTTCCTGGTACCTTGCTACTACAGTTGCTCAATAAATATTTATGGAATAGCTGTTTCTGTAGCAGTTATAATTTAAATGAGAAAGGTATTCATGAATATCTTAGGAGTTTTTGCATTTGAATGTCAAACAAGTAAAATTTTACTGGTTTAGTTTTTTTTTTTTTTTTTAAAGATTTTATTTATTTATTTGTCATAGAGAGAGAAGCGAGAGCAAGCACAGGCAGACAGAGTGGCAGGCAGAGGCAGAGGGAGAAGGAGAAGCAGGCTCCCTGCCAAGCAAGGAGCCCGATGTGGGACTCGATCCCAGGACGCTGGGATCATGACCTGAGCCGAAGGCAGCCACTTAACCAACTGAGCCACCCAGGCGTCCCTGGTTTAGTTTTTTGAATAATGATACTTAAAATATAGAACTTTTTAATATAAAGGCATGGGGCAAATATGAAACATGATAGCTAAGTTATTCGGACTCCTTTAAGCCACTTTCTAAAAATTTTCAGTCCATGGATTTAGTAATTCTGGGATGATGAAATCCTTTGAAAACTCTCATTTTCTCTCCAGACAAACTTAGTTACAGAAAAAGTGACGAGCAGTCTTAGAGGAGTCATGGATAAGTTGAAGCCCATCCATCAACAACCCCAGATTATGAAGGCTTGTAGCATATTTCTCTTTTTAAATAATACTACATGTTCTTACATTTTTAATGCTCAAAAGCAGAAAGAAGCAGAAAAATTACCTTCAACTCCTGCAGTAAGAGACAGCTATTTTTCATAATATTTAGACATATTTATCTTTGATCCTTGTATTTTCATTTTTAAAAATGTATTGAGTTTACATTATTGATATGATTTTATACTTTGTTGTTGTTTAACAATATATAGTAAGTAGTTGCCCAGGAAATTAAAAGCTTTTTGTATATATCATTTTTTTTAAAGAATTTATTTATTTATTTGACAGACAGAGTAGTCAGAGAGGCAGACAGAGAGAGGAAGGGAAGCAGGCTCCCTGCTGAGCAGAGAGCCTGACATGGGGCTCGATCCCAGGACTCTGGGATCATGACCCGAGCCGAAGGCAGAGGCTTTAACCCACTGAGCCACCCAGGTGCCCCTGTATATATCATTTTTAATGGTAAATATAGGCATATGTTTAGAAATACCTGCACTGAAATATTAATATACAATCACTAAATATGAGGTCCCCAGACACCACGTGCTGAAGCATTTTTCTAGTGTTGGGGGAACTTCCCGCAGCTCTTACCCCAGCGCATGCTTCTTGCTGCTGAGTTTCCTCACCCCAGCCAGGCACCCTCTTTGGCCGGGCATCTTCGAGAATGCTCCAACCCGTCCACCTTCCCTGCATCCTCTTCAGGCACATGAAACTCCCATCTCGTCCCATCCCACTGTTGCCTCTCTCTTTCTCATTCCATGCTACCCTGACCAGGCTCCAGCTTTCAAACCTCTCCAGAGGAGCACAGGACACTATCTCTATGTTTATGTAAATCCTCAAACTCCCAGGGAGACACATCAAGCTTCAAAGAACTTTCTTTTTTCTTTTTCTTTTCTTTTTTTTTTTTTTTTTAAAGATTTAATTTATTTATTTGACAGAGAGAGAGATCACAAGTAGGCAGAGAGGCAGGCAGAGAGAGACGGAGAAGCAGGCTTCCTGCTGAGCAGAGAGCCCATGTAGGACTGGATTCCAGGACCCTGGGATCACGACCTGAGCCCAAGGCAGAGGCTTAACCAACTGAGCCACCCAGGCGCCCATCAAAGAATTTTCTTACCACATGTCCCTCTGCTCTGAGGCCAACACCAGGATGGGTTTGCAAGTCTCTGCAGGTCACTACAGGAGGCAGAGATGCAGATGTCTTCTTCTGAAAGGTACCCTAAACCCTCTAAATTGCTTTTATGGAGTTGGTGGCAGGGGGGACAGTGGGGGGGTGAGGGGGAGCGGTGGGAGTGGGTATATGTTTTGTCCCCACCCTCTTAATCACCACCCGCCACCCCCCCACTCCGGGGTGGGTGGGGAAGAAAATCTCAGCCCATTTGCCCAGTAAGACCTATCTTAACATCTCTTCTCATTCAACAGAAGTTCTTTGAATTGTTCATTTTTACTTACCTAAGCAGGTTGGAATGTGGCATTGGGGGCTCCTTTAAACCCTGGATGGTGTATGAGAATCACTTAGTCCTCTCTTCAGAATTTGGAAATCCATGGCCTCCAATATACTCAGCTCTGGGGCTCTAAACAAAATTCTGATATGACAGGAAAAGTCCTATCCAACATCAAACGTTTACCATTGCCATTTCTTTAATTAATTAATTAATTGATTGATTGATTAATTTTAAAGATTTTATTTATTTGACAGACAGAAACACAGCAAGAGAGAGAGAGAGAACACAAGGAGAGGGACTGGGAGAAGGAGAAGCAGGTTTCCCAGCAGGGAGCCCAGTGTGGGGCTGGATCCCAGGACCCTGGGACCATTACCTGAGCCAAAGGCAGAAGTTTAAGGACTGGGCTACCCAGGCACCCCACTGTTTCTTTCTTTTCTTTTTCTTTCTTCTTCTTCTTTTTTTAAATCTTTCTCTGTTGCTTCTGTTTTATTATAACCTAGAAACATAATTTGTATTTTAAAATATTCTAGTTTGTAAAACATATCCCTTTTAATAAGAAAGCAGATCGTCTTTACACTTTCAGCATCCGCCTGCATTTGGTTTTCCTTGCTGCTTCTATTGTGCTATTCTCCTGTCTTCCTTATTTTGTGCCTTCCGTTGTTGTTTTCTGTCTTTGATGACACATGCGAAGTATTTGTCTTGTCTTCTGCAGTACTTTTGAAATTAAATATTTTGCTTTTTTTTGTACTAGTGGTTTCCTTTAAGATGACCAAATATTGAATTAATTCATATTTCTTCCTTTACTAAAGTCAAGAACAGAATGTGAACTCTTGACTCATTCCTATTGAATTCCTAAGGCATACCAGTCAACCAGTATGTCTACGCCTTTAAGTCCCCATGCTTTTTCTTTCTGCACTTTGATAGCTTGTTAATTTAAACTCTTATAATGGAGTCATATTTTTATTAAATATCAATTATTGGTTTAATCATGGAAATTATCTTTAAGACCTATTGGCAGCTTGGGCTTTGAATTGAAATTTTCAAGCGTTTTAAGCACAGCTTGTCAACATTCATGCTTATACTAGTCTATTTATGTTATCACTTTTTTGGTTGCATTTGTAGTTTTGATCACTTGTTCACATATATAGTGTTTTTTTTTTTTTAAGATTTTATTTATTTATTTGACAGACAGAGATTACAAGTAGGCAGAGAGGCAGGCAGAGAGAGAGAGGAAGGGAAGCAGGCTCCATGCTGAGCAAAGACCCCCGACTCAACTTGGGGCTTGATCCCAAGACCCTGGAATCATGACCTGAGCCAAAGGCAGAGGCTTTAACCCACTGAGCCACCCAGGTGCCCCTCACATATATAGTGTTTTTATATATAGTGTTTTGGTGCAAGATTGTTTTGTTGCTATTGTTTTTAAGGAAGGCTACTGCTATATTTTCATAATCTTTGTATAACGAGGGAGGTCTTTTTATTGTTTTCATACCCGAACAAGTTTTTTTCTATATTTTAAATTCTTGAGTCAAAACAAGAATTTCCTCAAAATTATATTAAACACTGTTTAATTACCTACCAGTATTTAGTATTTCCACCAAGTCTAAGGTCAGCCTGGTATTTAATTGTATTTTTCTGCCTGAAAGCTTCTAGTATTTTTTCTTTCCATTGACATTTAAGACTCTCACTAGGTGAGACCTATGTACAGGTCTTTTAAAATTGTCTTAGAGATACTCTTAATTTTATAATTTTCACATTGAGCATTCTGGTTTGAGGGAATTCTACTAAGGGAGGGATTTTACTGAGTGTGTTCACTGAAAGATTTTTGAATTTAAAAAAAGAAAACTCAAATCTCAGATTTTCCTAAACAATAAACAAGATTTGTTAGATTAAAAACATAACAATTCAAAGATAGGAAAGAGTATAAGCAACATAATACCCTATATTCATGTCACTATCAGGCTGTCAATTCTCTTGGCTCTCCACTTTTCTAATCCTTTATAAGCTTCATTCTCCCATACCTTCCCACATTTAAGTGAGATGGTGGCCAGTAGTTTCTGGGGCAACAGCCTTCCTTACTCACATCTAGGAGAGATGGCATCTATCCTCATATTTTTAAATAAAAGTTTCATGTTTCACTCTGATTGGATAATCACAGGTTACATGGGTATTTTGAACCAATCACTATGATGGGGGAGGTTGGGCTGCCATGATTGTCTTAGACCCATAAACTTCTTTCTTTTATTTTGTTACCAACTTTCTCATTGTTGGTATTTCTTACCTCTTTATTTTTTATTCTGGCGGCTTTCTCAAGATTATTCTCCACATCACTGAATAGGTTTTCTTCTTTATCAGTATTGCTTTTTACCTCCTCCTGCGAAGGAGGAGGTAACTTCCTGTGAGGTTTAGTGCAGTTTCACTAAAATGTTTTAGGGGTGCAGCGGAGGGGGGGCTCAGTCAGTTGAGATCTGACTCTTGGTTTTGGCTCAGGTCATGATCTCAGGGGTGAGAGCCAACCCCCCCCACCCCAAATTTGACTCCAAGCTAGGCATGGAGTCTGCTAAAGTGTTTCTCTCTCCCTCTTTCTATGTCTCCCCCTGCCCCCTGGCTTGCACACATGCAGAGCCATGCACTCTCTGTCTCTAAAACAGAGTTTTAAACCTGTACTTTTTCCCCCCTCAGAAGCTATCTCTGTATTTTTTGGGGGATACAATAAAGGAATTTTAAAAAATACATTCTGTGCTATATAACCATATGAATATACTTAATGCCACTGAACTACACACTTAAAAATAAAAAAATGATTAAAATTATATATTTTGTTATGTATATTTTACTACTACATATAAAATACATATATTTTATATATATAGAATGTTTCTACAGAAAATAATTTTCAATGTGTATTCTTTCCCTTACAATATTTCTTTTCCCTTGTAACAAAATATTTTATTAGCCCATCTGTTTTTTTTTTTTTAATTTTATTTATTTATTTTGACAGACAGAGATCACAAGTAGGCAGAGGCAGGCAGAGAAAGAAGGGGAAGCAGGCTCCCCACTGAGCAGAGAGCCTGATGTGGGGCCTGATCCCAAGACCCTAAGACCATGACCTCAGCTGAAGGCAGAGGCTTTAATCCACTCAGCCACCCAGGTGCCCCTAGCCCATCTGTTTTATTTATTTGCTTAGAGATTGCTTATCTCCAACATTGGTAAGATTTGTCTTGACTCAGTTTTGTCAGAAGTTAGGGTTGATGAAGTGTCCCCAGTATCCTTTTGAGTAAAAATGACTCTGTGTGGTTTAGACTTGGAGTGGTTTGCATGGTCAGAATCCTCAGTACCAATTCTAATGATCTGGTAAGAATTGACTGGGATATTCTGTTCTTCCAGATCTTTTTTTTTTTTTTTTTCAATGGAACGGAAGAAACAGTATTTAAATCTTTTGTATGCATGCAATTGTTTATATATGAGAGCTTATACTCTTTGTATGCATGGCTCTGAGATAGTCTATTTTTATCTATGGAGTGTTTCTAAAGGTGTCCACACAACCAGGACAAAATATGCTATAGTCAGACATTCCATTCTACTTACTGCTGTGCTGGGAGACATGATTTGCAGTTTCTCAATAAAAGTGAAAGAAAAGGGCCAGACAATAGTTCTTGGGCAGTGTGTGTGTGTGTGTGTGTGTGCGCGCGCGTGTGTGTATGTGTGTGTATGCGCATACATGATAGTTGACTGATGGAGTTTCTGGTCACTATAGCTTCTACAGAAGGCCAGCATTGGATAGACTGTAAGACTGAATAAAATTCTTTCCTAGTTTACTTGGTGTGGTTTTGGGGACTCTAATTTAGAATTCTAAATTTATTTTAGTCAAGAATAAATTAAAAAATAAAAAATTCCCATTCATTCTGCAACTAGTGCAAATGGCCCTGGCTTTTGCCAAGTTTTCTTCAAAGGTAGGAAACACCTATCCTTGCAAGATCTACAGGTAGAATGAATAAGTATTACTTAGAAGAAGGTCAAGTTAGAACCTGGGGTGCAGACTAACACTAGAAACAATGAGAAAGTCTGGGGTCCAAATAGGAAAGTGGGGTAGTGTCAAGCTGTGTGGTGATGATGTGTGAATTAGCATGGGTGCTGAGAGCTCTCGTTTGGGCAGGAGGGCAGAGGCAAGAGCCAGAGAATGGGAGTCCATGCTATTATGGACACTGCATAAGATGTGCATGAAAGAATATGGAAATGTACAGAAAACTCTAGAGATTGTTATTAATGCCCTTGGCATTCTTGTAGAGGAACAGCCTGATCTCTTTTCCTTGTTTAGGGGGAAATGCGTGGGATGTTAGAAAATCTGCCAAGTCACATGTGATGAAGTTGGTCAGATCCCAAGCAGAGCTTGTGAGAACTGCAGATACCAGAAGAGGCAGGTGTAGCTGAGGTGATTCTAAGTGGTCCATGAAAGGGGCCTGCTATAATGTGAAATTACAATTTTGGCAAGAGGAGGACTGAGGCAATGTCTGAAACCTCCCACTACAAAGACTCAGAAATACTAGCTCAAATAATTTTGAATACATAGTTCTGATCACAAGAAAGACTATTAGTTACCAGAAATGAAGAAAGAACTAAAGCCAGAATTTTGGGAACACTCATGTATCCACCCTTGATATGGGTAGAGTTCGGACTGAGAGTTTCTGTCTTGGTAACCTGAAGCCTGAGTGAAATGATGTGTTGTTGTAAATGAGACCCATGCATAAAGTAAAAACCCTCAAAGAGCCACCCTCACTACAAGAGGTGTTAGAAAACAGTCCACCACTCTAAGGAGACAAAGAGGAAATTCTTGCTTTTGACCTGAACTCTAGATTAAAAGAAAAATTCTCCTCAGAAGAATCTGTAACTAAGGCTTGTATCTCACAAGTTTGGGTTCTTAAGAACTAGGTAGGTGTCCCTCAAATCTCTAAATTGAGAAAATAAAGTTCGTGACTGGGTATTAATAACTGGGGGTACCTGGCAGAACTACTTTGAAAATATACTTCCTTAAATAGGCCCACAGGTTTCTCATAGAAAGAGTACATCACTCTTGGGGTGCCTGGGTGACCAGTGGGTTAAGCATCTGTCTTCAGCTCAGGTCATGATCTCAGGGTCCTGGGATCGAGCCCCACATTGGGCTCTCTGCTCAGTGGGGAGCCTGCTTCCCCCCACCTCTTTGCCTACTTGTGATCTCTGTCTGTCAAATAAATAAATAAATAAAATCTTTAAAAAAAAAAAAGGAAGAGCACATCACTCTTTTATCTCATGTTCAAAAATCATCAATCAAAATAACTAAGAAAGAGAGAGAGAGAGAAAGAAAAAGCAAACACAATACACAGGGAGGGTAGAGTCCCTGAACTCAATGACGTAATGTGAATGAGAATACAAAGTAAGTGTTTGTAAAGATTCAAGAGACTTTAAAGATCTACATAAGTAAGTCACATTACACTGAAAAAAATAAAAATAAAAATGTGTGGAAAGGAACCAAATGGAGCTTCTGGAAGTGAAAATCTAGCCCATGAAGTTAAACTCAGTGAATGGGTAAAACATCAGTTTAAATACTACTGAAATGGTGACTTTTTACCTGGAAGGCAGAACTGAGGAAGTGATCTGGGATGCAGCACTGGGAATGCAGAGCCAGAAAGTCTGCAAGAGAGGTTAAGTAGCACATTGTATATAATGAGAAGATAAAGAGTATATCCAGCAGGATTTCCAAAAGAATAACTAGAAATCAGAGGAGGAAATATTTGAAGAGATTATGGCTGAACATGTTTTAGAGTTGGTGAAAGATATCTATCTCCATAATTTATAATAAGATACTAATATTCATATTTGATAATCCTGAACAGGATGAATAAGAAACAAATCTCTATAGCAACATTCTGATAGTTTCAAAGGCATGAGAAAATCCTAGAAGAAGCCAGAGAGCAGTTAGATAGAAGCAACAGTTACCCTCAAAGAAACAAATTTATCACATGTAAGTTTTCTCAGAAGTACTGATCAACAGACAAGAGAATCACTTTTTTAATACAACTGTGGGAAAATAATAAAATATAGAAGTAGAGGACCAACCATCTCAGTTTGTCCAGAATGGTCCTGGTTCTAGCACTGAAAGTCCCTATGCTGGGAGACCCCCAGTCCAAAGCAAGCTGGGACAACTTGTATGTTGCCCTATAGTGCTCCCTGCAATTAAACTGTCATCAAAGAATAAGAGTAAACATTAATGTATGACAAAGACTGCAAAGGTTCATGTCTTGTAGACCACATTGCTGACACAGTGTGATAAAACTATTGAAGGACAGGGTGCTTGGGTGGCTCAATCATTAAACATCTGCCTTCAGTTGGGTCATGATCCTGGAGTCCTAGGATAGAGCCCCGCATCAGGCTCCCTGCTCAGCAGGAAGCCTGCTTGTCCTTCTCCCACTCCCCCTGCTTGTGTTCCCTCTCTCACTGTGTCTCTCTCTGTCAAATAAATAAAAATCTTAAAAAAAAAAAAAGAACTATTGAAGGACAAACCATGAAAGGTAGAGTGAGCAAAAAAGAGGACTGAATCCAGATGAAGTGGGCTATCACAAATAAGTGAGGGAAAGTATTGATCAACATAAATAACCATTGACTCCACAAAATCATAATTAAGATAACTATGAATTTTGGAGATACAAAAAAGGAAGGGAAAAACCCATGACAATAACCACATGTAAGACCATGGGGTGGGAGGCAGAGGTGCAGGATTTAAACTCTGAAGTCCTTGAGTTGATTAGGGTGAAGATAGGTATTTGGACTAACTTTATACTTCATTAAGTGTGCACGTTAAAAATCCCTGGTGCTGGGGCACCTGGGTGGCTCAGTCGGTCAAGTCTGCCTTCAGCTCAGGTCATGATCGCACAGTTCCTGGGATCGAACCCTGAGCCAGGAATCCCTGCTCAGTGGGGAGTCTGCTTCTCCCTCTACCTCTGCCACTCCTCACTGCTTGTTAGTTCTCTCTCTTTCTCTCTCTCTCTCAAATAAATAAAGTCTTAAAAATCCCTAGTGCTCTGTCTCCTTCCCCTTTTCTTCCTGAATAATCCAGTTTTAAAGCCAGTAGGGAAGCTAGACATCATGCTCGGGTGGACAGGTGCTGGTCATGGTGACCCAGAGTGGGATGACAGAGCCCAAGCAGAAGGCCAGCATCCACGCATGGGTGGCTTGGGGCAGGGTGTGGAAGCTTGGGTTGGGTGAGGAGAGTGTCCAGACAGCTGTGTGAGGAAGGCATTTATATAGGACTGCCAAACAGGGCCAAGCCCAGGCCAGGAGAGTGAGTCCATGTGGGCTGGGGGTGGCAGTCTGGCATGGTGTTGGAGTGAGGAAGGTGTGCATATGGCAGTGGAGATGGGAATTAGTTACATAAATGGGTGTTAATGAATAAATGAATAAATATATTAAGGAAAATTAGGAACTAGACATTTCAATATCAGAGTGTGGGGAGAATTACAAAGTAGAAGATTTGGAAAGAATTACAAAGTATGAAGATTTGGAACTAGAGGTATCTACGTGAATTCAAATTCTCAGTATAGATATAAGAACAAATGTAGATTTAGATGCATGCATGTATTTCATGAATACATATATTTTAGCCTACTACGCTTGGAGGGCATGGGAGCCAAAGAGGGGACAATTTAAGCGTCACATTGAGCAGAACTGTCACATCAGATAGCAAGAGTAATGGTCCATCACACAAGGCAGGTATATGAACAGAGGTTACCAAGTGGATGCATTGCAATTTTCATGTGAATGGGAAATTTACATAATTTCAAAATCCCCACAAAATACGTATCAATTATATAACAAAAAAGTAGGTACTTTACAGTGGAGTGGACTGGTAGGCACACGCTCATCAAGTGAACAAGAGCGGACACCGGCAGTATGGAGACATTAAAATTGTGTGCCATCTGGGAAAATGCAGTAATAATAAATGCAGACTCACCTCTATGATACTCCTGCCAAGGATGCATCATCATCAGACAGATGCAAACTGGGGAATATTTTACAAAATAACTAGCCTTTAATCATCAAAGTTGTCAAAGCAAGAAAGAGGAACTGTTACCGATGAAGAAAGTATAAAAAGACACAGTGACCCAAAGAAGCAAAGGACTCTGATGTGGACCCATTTTTTTTTTTTTTAAGATTTTATTTATTTATTTGACACAGAGAAAGAGGCAGAGAGAGAGAGCACAAGTAGGGGGAGCAGCAGGCAGAGGGAGAAACAGGCTCCCTGCTCAGTCCCAATGTGGGACTCAATCCCAAGACCCTGGGATCATGACCTGAGCGGATGGCAGACCACTTAACCGACTGAGCCACCCAGGCACTCCTGAAGGCAATACTTTTACTCTAAAGGACGTTATCAGGATGAATGGCAAAATGTGAAAAGAGTCTGGGGATTAGGATATCATTGTTAATTTCTTGATTTTGATGGTTATATGAGGTTTCTTAGAAGAAATATCCTCCATGCCTCCCTTATCCCTCGCCCAGGAAACACAGACAAAAATATTTGGGGATAGGCATCATGCTGGCAACTTACCTTAAATGATTCTGGAAAAAAATCACATAGTGTTCACAACTTTTCTATAAGAGCAAGCTTGTTTCAAATTTTTCAAAAATGTTCCCCAAAACTTTTTTCTGGCAACACTGTAGACTAGATGTCCCCCAAAACCTTCCAGGTCAAGACACTTTAAATGCTGCAGGTAAAACAAAAGGAAACCACTTCTTAAAAGCAAACGGTGAAAAAAGAGAAATATTTAGAGAACAGGAATGTCAAAAAGACATGATTCCCCAGGAGTGAGCGAGCTCCGGAGCCCTGGTTTTCCCAGAGCTCACTTTGAGTCTTCAAGTCTCAGCTTCATCTCCCAGAAAGGAAACAGAGAGAGCCCAGTGCCAGAAAGGAGAAAGGCTCTCTCCAATCTGGCTGCGTAAAAGCAAACTTCCCTGCAGAGTGAGACTTACCCATTTCTGTCTCCGTGAAGGGTAGAGTGGGACAGTAATTCAAAGAAAACTAGGAGCTGACCCTGAACGGGTGTGGGGCTGCAATCCACGGCCCCAATGTGGTCCGGAAAATGTCCAGGGGACTGCTGAGTTTAGAAGTGATCCTGGTGAAGCCAGGTTTTCTAAAATACAGGTCAGGAGCCAGGACTTAAAGTAGTAAGGTTTTATTGGGGAAGTGCAAAGCCAGGGCAACTAGAAGGAGGGAGAGGAAACAAGAGACAAGGGGAGACGGGAAGGAATGCGGGGAGCACTCACTTACACCCACCTTTGCTTGGGACCACCAGCTGGGCTGCAGAACCTCAGCTGGAGATCAGGCTGGGGCTTCCTCAGAGCAGTTAACGGGAGGAGAGGAGGAAAATGGACGACCTGACTCCTCCCATCTCCTGCTCAACTCTACCACATTCCCTCTTCCAGGACGAGGCTCCAACCCCCTGCAGGTGTTTGGGACAACAGATCCATGCTCCATATTGGGGTGTTTCTTTTGCATCTGGCAGTGGAGGGAGAAGCCAGACTACGTCAGTGTGGCTCACAGCTTGGGCCCCATGACAGAGATGAAGGGGAGGTCGGAGCATATATAGGACAAAAGTTCTTGTCAACCCCCAGAACAGACAACATGGTCCAGGAGGCAGGCAACGGAGTCTGAGAAGTCCTGGCGACACCACAGTCTCCTCCTTGTAGCCACTCAATTCTAAACCTGCTCTTTCTTATTTTAGCTCCATTACTACAACCTAGAGTCTCCATTTTTATTTTTATGAGAATATGCTATTCTAGTTTCTTCTCAGGGAGGAACAAGTCCTCCTCAAAGTGTGACAAGTTGTGGTGTCTTGAAACTCGTAAGGCACGAGGTCAGTGATGCGTGTCTGCTGGTCCCGCTGCTACAGCGGATCCCGATGCCCCACTTTCCGGGCCTCAGTTTCCTCCTACAGCCACCTGTCCTGGGATCCCCTCCTGCGTGGTCAGCAATTTAGCTGGTTTGTGTTGCTTCCTGGTGTGGCAGCCCGGACCTTCTCCTAAAGCTTTCATGTTCTGCCTTTGCTGGGTTGTGGCCTGAGCAGATGGTTTTGGGCCCTGCTTTTGTGTCCTCAGAATTCACCTCTACAGACTTAAGACTGCTTGCTGGAAACATCCGCGAATTCTCTGAGAAGACCCAAGGGAAGACCAGAAGTGTTTGCAAGTGAATCCTAGGGGAGCATTTCTCAGCCACCGACCGTGTGGAGATGCTGAGGGACACTCCAGCTCCTCATCCTTCGGCTTCTGTGTTCCACGCTGACTCTGCGTGGGCCACAGCAGAGTGCGTTCCAGATACCCACCATGGCAAACTGGCTGATAATACTGGCTTTACCTTCTTCCTGTCTTTCTCGCTTCTCTACTCATGTGTTCTGGGTTTGCCCTCAAATAAACTGCTTGTGCTCAGATCCTTGTCAGGGAGCTCACCCTGAGACACATTTACTGCCCTTGCTCATTGACAGTCAACACTAGCTGGTGCTCACTGGAGATGCCCCAGGGAATCTGCAGGGTTCCGTCATGCTCCTGCCTGTTTCCAGGTTGGATTTGAAACCTAAGGTCTCCAAGAATATCAGTATCAATCAGCCGCACTCTGAGAGTTACTCCTTCACCTGCTGGCTGTTAAGGAGCTCCCTGACCAAGTGGTGACTGCAACCTTCAGTTTTGTGGAGTTCTTACTGATGTCTCCCTCCCCTGCAAAGAGCCAGTACCTCTGACCTTTCAGATTCCAGATTTGGGGGCTAAGTTCCACAAGTAGGTCATTGAGTATGATCATGGAAGGGGCTGCTTTTGATTCCACTCCTTGCTTACTGGAGTGGACTGTTTTTCTTGTCATCAGAGACTAAAGTATGTTGGCTGTTGGCTCAGTTCTAGCCATTGAAAACCAGACTGTAACTTGATTCAATGCACATGCTGCATTCTTGAGATGAGCTCCCTAACTTCACATGTGCTGAACTCCGTTTGGCAGATCAGCCAAGCTTTGACAAGCTGCCCCATTCCATCAGATTGGCCGCTTTGGTTGATGGTTCCATAGTAAGACCAAGGAATCCTGTGGCCACAAGCCCACTAACACACCACCATTGCTATAAATGAGTTCCTTATTCGGAGGTGAGTTTCGGTGGGGTACCATACTGACAGAGAAGAGGTCTGTAACCCTCAGATACTCATGCTCACTGAGATATTGTGGTCAAGAGGGGCAAACACCTGTGAAAAGTATGTATCCATTCCAGTGATAAATTGGTGTCCCTTCCCAGATAGAAGACAATGTTTTGTAATGGGACCAACACCAGGTTGCTTTCTGACCACCTCAAGGAATAAAAGTGTATTGGGCCCTCATTAGTCTCTCTGACAGCTGGCATTCAGCAGGGGCTGTGGTTAGAACAGGCTGATTCAGCCTTCTGTCTTTTGACTTACCCATTAGCAACAAGCTCATTTTAGCCCTTTCTAAGATTTGGATAGGAGATGGACCCAGTCCACGCCACCCAGTATACCACAGGAGTCACCAATCAAGCCCTTCAATTCCACTCAATGAATTGAGGTGAGAAGCAAGTGGTACTATAACTACTCCTTCCGTGGTGGGTGTTCACAGGCCAGGATAGGACCTACAGGAAATCCTCATCACAAATTCTTTCCATCTGCAACAATTGGACCCATTTTTATCCCATTGTTATCTTCGTTCGTTGAGGTTGGAGGGCAAAAGGGTAGTGAAACCACTTTTTAGATAGTGCCATGAGTTTGTCTTGGTCTGGCATCTCCCTTTGATAACAAATACCTATCACTTTAGGATCTTGGGCAAAGCTTCTAATTTTAACATTCTATAACATTTTAATGCATAAGGTCCTATCTAGCGATTCAGCCTAGACAAATTTTCCCATATGCATGCAAAGAGACATGTGCGAGGAACTTCACTGTGACAGTGTTTGTAAAAGAAAGAAAGTTAGAAGAAAACAATCTAACCCTGAAGAAAGGAATGGGCCAATAAACTAGTTATTCGAACTACGGAGTACTATATAGCAGTTAAAATGAATGTATAAATCTCTAAAATATGATATGGAATCCAACAACCAAGTTAGAGCCATACATTTTCATGTCATTGATTTAAGCATTAGAAACCCCACAGAAAACAACACGTGGTGGTTTTGAATACACATATATGTAAAAATATTAAATATAAACATAAAAATGTCATATGTCAATCTCTGGGAAAGAGATAATTTCCAGGAACAGAGGGAAAAAGAGGATGTAAAAAAATCTTACCTTCTAGGTAGTCAGGCATCCAACTCTTGATTTCAGCTCAGGTAAGGATCTCAGGGTCCTGAGATTGAGCCCCACAGACTCAGCAGGGAGTTTGGTTAAGATTCTTCTTCTCTCCTTTGCCCTCCCTCCTGCATGCTCACTCTCTCTCTCTTATTTAATTACTTATTTAATTTGTCAGAGAGAGGGAGCGAGCACGAGCAAGGGGAGTGGCAGGCAGAGGGAGAAGAAGTCTCCCCACTGAGCAGGGATCCCAACTCAGGGCTTGATCCCAGTACCCTGGGATCATGACCTGAGCCAAAGGCAGATGCTTAACTGACTGAACCAACAAGGCATCCCTTCTCTCTCTTCTTCTAAAATAAGTAATCTTTAAAAAAAATCTTACCCTTTAGAGAAGACATAAAGTGATTTTAAAATAAATATGACTACTTATATTTAATTCATATTTAAATTTAATAAATTAATAGCAGAAAAATTAATATTATATAACTAATAATATAATTTAATAAACTAATAAATGTGAATATAATGAAATATATATGTAGTCCTGATGGCATTTTAAAAAAGGATTTTATAGCACTTTTGAAATTATTCATAATTAAATTTTAAATTTTAGAAAAAGTAATGAAGTGGATGATGTAAAAATCCATAAACTATTAATTCCTAAATATTTTAGCATGTGGACAACTTTTTAGCATAAAATTTATATGTCTTATCAATTATAACAATGTCCCTACATATTTGAATAATAGTAGTACTGTAGTGTGATGTGATGTTTATTCCATTTCTGGACAACTAATGGTATTGACAGATTGGGAGACATTTGTCCTAGAGATGGTAACTACTCAGTTTTTTCTCTATATCAGTGTTTTTTCCAAGTTGGGCACATTTGGAGTTCTATTTACAATTATTAATCTTCTATCCAGAGTTTATTCTAATCCTTCTATCTATAGTTAGTCCATCACCAGCTCCTTTAGGGGTTAAGTTCTGGGTAGTGTGGGTTATTGGACCCCACTTGTTCCTCGTTCCCTTGGCTTCCCTGCTAGGATGTCTGGGCAGTGGCCAGCAACCTCCACTCACAGCACCCACGTCACCTGTGGTCTTGTGTGGCCCCCACCGGAAATTTGAGGCAGAGCATTCCTCTGCTTGTTCACCCATTTCTGTTGTTCTTCAAGCCCCTGAAGGCTGACAGGGCAGATTTTGTTTCAAACATTGAATTTGGGAAAAATTATTTTCAGAGTGTCCTATTGTTTCCTTCTCAGACACATCAGACAAACCAGGCAGAAAGACAAACATTTATTGAATATCTATTATGTACCATGATCTTTGCCAGGTCCTGGCAGTAAAAAAAAGATGATTAAGCCGAGCCTGGTGACTAAGGACCCGTTTGTAAATCCTCTCCCAACTTTGAGAACAGGAAAGATCTGATTCTTTGCGAACAAGAAAGATCTTGTCTTTTCTACTGAGCCCTGGGCTCAGATTTTTGACTGCCCATTAGACCTTTTCCCTAGATATTTTGCAGTAACCACAAATGGAACATGTCAGAATTGCTTTCTCTTAGTTTCAAACTCTTTCTCTTCCCAACTTCCTGGTCTCTCCCCAACCTGGCTTGAGATCTCCTCTTCCGGCCACCTCTCCTTATTCCTTCAATAACTTGGTGGTCTCTGATGGTGATAGTTATTTTCTTTCCTGGGTCTCTTGGCTCCTCAGACCTGGACTACCCTGGTTGCCTCTCAGTTGGTCTCCCTGCCTCTATTTTCTCTCTCTTTGATCCATCCTACTATTATTGGCAGGCCGGTCTTCCTAAAATATTCCCTTAATCACATCACATCACTGCACCTGAGCCTTCAGCGAATCCCTGGTCACCAAAGGGTAAGGTCCATAATCCTACTGTGACATTCATAGCCCTTCATTACACGGCCCTGAGCCACCTTCCCAACCTTACCTCTGCCCATTTGCTTTCTAGAAACCCATCTTTAGGGAAACTCATGGCTACCATTTATAGATCTATGGCATGCAAATTTTGACATATGGTGTATGCAAATATGATGGACGCGATTGCACGTTTTATTTGATTACAACTTTAAACGGTTCATCTTTAGGGGTCAATGTCGCTTGCCTTTGTACCATGTTTCTCTCCACACATTCAGCATAGTTATGGGGAGGCAGTGGTTCCCAGTCTACCATGTTCACTGAGATTGCCTGGGGTCTTTACAGACTATCCATGCTTGTTTCTCACTCCCAGAGAGAAATTGGTCTGGGGATCAGGATTTGAAAATTTCCCCGTGAACCAAGTGCTTCTCATGTGCTACCTAGATTGAGAACCTGTGGCTTCTAGGGAAGGTTCCTGTGTACCACACTTTACCAGGAGTGTAGCAGAGGACAAGCAGCACCAGGAACAACCATACACAACTGGCTGATGAGGTATTTGGTGGCCAGTGCGACTTAGAGAGTGGCCTGGTATTAGGGCAACCTTGCTATGTTGCAGGCTGGGGAGTCTTACTGAGAACTGCCTTCATTAGTGCACAATTCAAAGAAAAAAAAGTAGGCCTACAAAAGCATCTCCCAAGGGGGTGTGTTTACGTTCTAACTTGGGTGCTGCCTTTCTCTGTCTCCATAGTATGTCACTAAGACACAAATAGGGAGTCTCACATTACCACCAAGGGCAGATGAATCCCATTTTAATTGTACATTATCCACAGAATGGCTGCAAGTATGTCAGAAAAGCTACAAAAATTATTTGCTACAGCCAAACAAAAGATTTTGGATCTTTTATGTATACTGTTAGATAAACAGGAGCCTGTTTGGTGTTTGAAATATTTATTTTAGCACTCATACACTTTTCAATGTGTCAGATGACATCAGCCTATAAAATTCCTGAGATGACATATTTAGAATGAGAGAACATTCCAGCAAAGAATGCCGTGTCCTGAGTGATGAACCGCCATTTCACAGATGGCCGCTTTTACTCATGCCCAGAAGGTATTGGGCTTACTGTTAACAAGAAATTTCTTTCTGGCTTATAGATCAAGTCAGATCATTTCCAATGACTTTTACATAAAATTAGCAAGGACTATGATGAGGAAGGGAGTTTAGAACTTTCATTGAGGATGAAAAAGTGTTGTTCTTCTTTGAGCTGTGGAGTAGCTCTGTCATCTCAGGTCTCAAGTGATTGACTCTGTTCTGTGGAGTTGGAGAATTTATGGTTCTCAATTTCGCAATTGGTGAAGCAGGGTTATAGGCAGAAGGGATGGTGCTATAAGTCATCTTGCTGTTTGTGAGAATGCTACTCTCATGGTCTCTAGATGTTAAGTTATTGTATCAAAAAGTTTTGCTGTATTGGCTTATAAACCAGTGATGGTGAGTCTCCTTCCCTAATGGTTGGAGGTCTCACTGTAATTGTGCCAACTGACTATGGATGAGTTTATGTCTAAGTGGGAGGGCTGTAGAGGTGTGGCTCTCTGATGGTGCAGAGAGGACTGGCTCCATGCCAAAGTTTAGCTCTTATCAACCCACTGAACTTTGTAATAGGATATTGAGAATTATTTTGTTCTTTAGTGCTGGGATTACAGCACAGGCATAAAACCGAGGGAGGTCAAGAACACCGAAGTACCTCACATCCTAATGATAGTTACCAGAGTCAATGCCATCAAGACCCTTCAGTATTGTTTACTAAGAGGTGGTTAAACCTGTCTCAGTAGCATAACCCTCAGCGTCTCACGCCTGTCTGCAAGAGGATAGGAGATAGAGGGTGTCATTAGGGCCTGGGTAAGAGGTTTCCAAAGGGAATTTCTCTCTTCTCCAAGAAGCCAAGTGAAGGGTCTTCAAGGAAAATCAGTCAAAGGAGTTGGAGCATCCATGAGGGGAGACCTGTGTCTCCTTCCTGATGAAATGGTACTGAGATCCAGACCCTGCAGACTCATTCTGTACTGACTCTGGAGTGGTACAGAACAGGACAAGAAAGTTTTTTGGGCGTCTGACACATGAAGTATGTGGGACATAGAGACCTGGTTGCTACTAGTCTGGGGATCTCTGAGCAGGGAAGGTTTATTGGACTAGTCATCACCAGCAGAGTAAGAAGGGGCCATGGTGTAAGGCATCGAAGAAGAACAAGATGGGGTCATACCCATTCTAGTCCCTGTGGCCCTCTGAGGACAAAGCTGAGCACATAGACATGAAGGGAGAAGCAGGTGCATAGGGCTTCCCAGGTGGCTTCTGGGCCAAAGAAGGGGCCCCTGAATCCAGAGAAAGGACTAGAGGCATGTGCTGCAAATGGAAAGGATGGGAGGTAGGGATGTCTCTGTTTCTGGGGTCTTGGGGAGGGGCAAGGGAAGATTGAGCATTGCCCCAAGAAAAGCAGCACAGTGTCTATGGAGAGACTGGGAGGCCAGAACACCTGCCATCATGGACATGATTATTGTTTTCACTTATTTCTAACTCCTGGCTCCCAAGGTGCTAGAAGAGCCAGACCTTGAAGAGAGAAGAGAAGTTATGTCAGAGTCAAACACATGGTCACACAGTTCACTCCAAGACTATGGGCCTAGTGATCTTAAAGAAGTGGAAATAAGCAATTTGCAATCAGCTAAGATATTAGAATTTCTAATAGGAGTACTACTAATAATCAAAGTGACTGGTAAGCTATGTACCAAGAGATCATTGCTTGGAATTAGGACAAGGTTATTGGACAAAGCAGGATGGAAAGAAGGATTTGAAAAATAATAATTTTTTTTGGAACCCTAACACTGTGGGATGCCCCAGGCCGGGGTAGGAGGAGCTGAGGGACAGATGAAGAGCGAATCTGGAGAAGAGGTCACTTTAGAAGAGGGGAGAAACTTGAGCAGGAATTAGGGTGAGCAAGGAAAAGCACACTGAATCTCCCAAGGGAGAGGGAAGGGTGTCCTATTCAATGGTGGTTGTTCTTATTCCTGTCTTCGGGTGTCTTAACTTGCTGTTGGTGAAGATTGAGGGCAGTGATTTGGGGTGTGGGACTTGGTTTCTCCTCCCCACCATTAGCTGGTGAGAATCATATAATTGTTTAAAGTCAGAGCTGGAAGCTTTAAAGGGAGGTCATCTAATATCCTCTTTTTATCTAACCTTTGTTTTGCTAGTATCCAATATGGAATCACAGCCCCATGCTCTTTCCCTTCCCTATGCAGCTATTTCAGAGTCTCCATATACCAAAAAGCATGCATCTGACCAACATTCTGGGCAGTTGCCATATAGCCCTGTGCTATTCCACTCTTGTTTCCCTCTCCCAGTTCCATTGTTTAGAAGATACTTTGAGGTACCTCAAGAGCCCACTGAACACCATATCCCATTCTGCTACCAGTCCACCCTGTCCCCATTGCTGGGCACTGCCATCACTTCTGCTGTCTCAGAGCAGGCATGGCCACCACTGCTCATGCCCAGGACCCTCTGAAGAGCCAAGACTCTTTTTTTTTTTTTTTTTTAAACTAGAGCAAAGCTGTGGCTGGCTATGTCTCCCCCTCTCTGGAGTGCTTAGCCTTTCTTTTCTCAGTTATTTTTCAGCAAGTCCCCCATTTAGTTTGCCAGACAAGCCCACACATATGTAAGCTTAGTGGTGAACATACTTTAGATTCAACCTGGGATGTCCTTCTTCAAACCATGAAGAAATATAAATTGAGGAGATGTGCAAGTTCCTCACCCTGGAGCCACAGGATGTGTGGGACAAGAACTAAGTTGTCCCATAAGCATAGTTGCTGTCTCTGTTCAGAGGAGTGGGGGTAGAGAGAAGGAATGAGGAGAAATAGACCTTGGTCTGCTTTCTGAAGCCACAGGGAGATGATGTGTGGTCAGATGGTTGACTGAGTGTTTGGGGGAACATCTCCAAGGGACTCTCCATATTTTTATTTCATGACCATTATTTTTTCCCCCAAATGTGAACATTCCTTGGAAAATAACGAAAATTAATTTTAAACATTGAGTAAACCTGGAGATTAATGATCTCGGATTCTTTCCATACTAAATTCAGTCATGACTTTATATTTTATTAAATATTATGTATCAATCTTATTTATGACCCCAATCTGCATGACTACTGGTATCTGATGCTGCAAATGATGGTCTTGGTTTAGATTTTGAACGAAGCACTGAATACTGTTTACCACTCTGAGCATTTAATTTTGATTGGACAGATTTACTATTTCAGGGAACAGTTTCCTGAGGCTGTTGTGGGTGATTGTGATTACTGTGTTTGCTGTAGACTGAATCAAGAGACTGTTCTTGAATATATTAGTGATGAAATTCTTCTCTTCCTATGTACTTCTTGGTCACTTAATTAGACAAATTTCTTTTTTAAGGCTAACGGACATATTCTAGGAGGTATGGTAACAGATGCTTAACATTCTGGGAAATTCTAACTCAAATGGAGAAGAAACATTGTTCCCTCATTTGATTAATGTCCTTCTAGAATTGTTCCAGATTATATTTTCTCTTCAACTCAGGGGCGAGACATAATCAGTGTCTCTAATCTTAGCTCTTTCAACTGTGGTGAGGAGAGGAGAAAAAAATATTTTAAAAATTGTGAATGCTTGAAGTGAGAGAGGGAAACAAAACCAGGAACAGGGCAGTTATTGGACCCCTTGACCAACCTGTCATTATAATATGCAGGATGGCTTCTTTTATCTCCAGTTTTAATGGTAAAAGGGAGGGCAGGATAAGCAAATTATAGAATAAAAAAAAATCAAGGACTTGGGCTTTGAAATTGATGGAATAGAATTTGATTCTTGGAACTTCTGTTACCAGCTGTTTGACCTTTTGTGTGTTTCTTGGTGTCTCTGAGCCTCAGTTTCTTCATTGGTAAATTATTATTTGCCTGGTGGGATTATTATGAGAATTAAATGAAGTGATGAGTGAGTAGCACCTGGCCTAGCGAGTGACACACATTAGGTGAATGGTGGACATTTGCTGGCTTGATGATCAAACACCCATTCCTTTGGCAACTGTCAACAGTGTCTCATTTCCTCTTTTGAGATCCATCCTCCTGCTGCCATCAGAGTGGATGGAGCTGATCCTATCGTCAGCTTTAGGAGTATAATGAATAGCTTAGAACTGGCCAAGTAGCATAAATCTACACAGCCACAGTGACCCCTTCAGGGACTGCTGTAACTCAGTCAACTTAAAGTACAACCCTACATGGAGCTACGAGAGAGAGAGAGAGAAAGAGAGAAAGAGATACCTTTTCCCCTCTGAACTTGAGCACAGAAAATAGCTGAAGCTGTTTGTGGCCATCTTGCTCCCATGGAGTCTTGGAATTAAGCCAATATAATGGTAAGAGAGAAGCCAATAAAATTTGAGACATAATTTGAGGAACTGATCCCCAAATGTTTCAGCTAAATTAGTCAATATATAATTACTTTTACTTGTTATTTACTTGCAATCAAACGAGTCCTGACTGATAAAAAGTATGTGATAAATTTTGGTCATTCTCCACCTGGGCAGCGCCCCCCTCCACTTCCACCACCCATTCCAGGAACCAGAAGCAGGCAGAGGAAGCATGAAAGCAACAACGGGTTCTCCCAGAATTCGTGCAGGAGGAGATAATGCAAGAAGTGCTTTCTAGACTTTGCAATTTCATAAAATAAACAACTCCCAAATATATTTTTATTAAAAAATAAAACTTATAGAACACCAGCAACTACCATATATTCTATTTTCTCATAAAGAAAGGGAATTCTTAATATTCTAAAATAAATGCAGAATATAATAAAGTTGTGGTTTTTAAATGGCATATATCTTGCTTTAAGAAAAATGCACTGCCCTGTTCTTATTTCTTTCATTTTACCACAGAGCAGTGGGAATGTCAGTGATTTTATAAGTTCTAGTTCTGAAATAAGACTTCCCAGAATGAAATCCAAGCTCCACGACTCACTAGCTTTTCCTTAATTACGTTGAGTTTCAGTTTTCTCATTTGTAAAATAAAAATAATAATAATGATGTCTGTCTCATAACGTTTGGGTAAGGATTAAAGGAATTGATGCATGTAGTTTTTAGAATAGTGCCTGGCACACACATAGTGAGTACTCAGTAAACATTATTATTACCTTTCTTCTTGTTTTTATAATTATCATTACTAATCAGCACTCAGTGTGTCTGGGACAGAGATCAGATTCTAATTTCAGCCTTGACAGGAACTAATTCTGTAACCTTGGGTGGGCCAATTCAGCTCCCTGGGCTTCTGAATGTTTATCAGGAGAATATAGGAATTTGGTGAATCTCCAGAGCTCCTTCAAGTCTAACCTTGTGAATGCAGGAAACACCGTTCTCTGATCTGCTCTTCTGAATGGGGGGCGGCGGGGGGGGGGGGGGGGGGGGGGGGGGGGGAGGGGTGGGAGGAGGCCTCGGCCTCCCAGTGCTCACACAGGAGGTGAGCACTCCACCCTACCCACTAGGGTTCCCCTTTGATGGCTGCTTTTCTTTCTGGATGACCAGGAGACATAGGAAAGAAAAAGTCTTTTGAAAGAGTCAGTGGAGGAACTCAGGATTAGGGGGTTTCCCAAGATGAAGTGGGGAAGGTCCAAAGATGCCAGACACAGGGGGGGTCACAGTTTTGGGGACCTAGAGGGTTGTTAGCAGTTCCAAATGTTCCACTGCCCTTTGCTGGCAATGCCTAGTGACTGGTCAGAGAAGTCTCCATGTTGGGTGTCCTGCCCTGCCACGGAGGGCGATCCCACCGTGAAGGAAATCCAATTGTCCTTCCGGGTGGAAGGAAAGGTGATGAGGTAAAACATTGATGTCTGAACGTGAATTTTGCCTTGAAACACTTGTCAGGAAACTCAGAGAGAGGGTAAAAACTGCATTTAGTTGACGTGCTTCAGGGAGTGCTTCACAGGTAACTTACTTAGCAGACACCCTTTGGCTTGGATTTTTCATTGGTCAAGGAGAAGAACCAGGTATGTGACTGCGGTCTGGTTTCAGGTGGAGGTTTTCTTTCTCTGAAACTGCTGTGAAATGGTTGGAGCAGTAGGAGACCATTTTGTGTCTTCACGGCTCTTTCGGGAACTTCACCCAGTCTTCTGCGAGCAGCTGTTGGAACAGTTCTTTAGAGAGCTATTGGCCTTGTGCCTTGTTTGTCTGGGGCCACGGAAGGTTCAGGAGAAGGGGAGCTAGAAGAGGGGTAAAAAGGAAGGGAGGAAAAGAAGAGCAAAAATAAGGGAAAGGGCACAAAGAAAAAGCAGCTATTGGAGTCTGTTTCAACTTTTCTCAACTTAAAAAGGAAACTTTCAGAAATCTTCAGAAATTTTTTTCTTTCTTTCTTTCCTTCCTTCCTTCTTTCCTTCCTTCAGGTTTTATTTATGTATTTGAGAGAGAGAGTGAAAGAGAGAGCGAGCACGGGGTGGGGGTAGGAGCACAGGGTGGGGGAGGGAGGCAGAGGGAGAAGCAGCCTCCCTGCTGAGCAAGGAGCCTGTTACAGGGCTTAATCCCAGGACCCTGAGATCACAACCTGAGCCAAAGGCAGACACTTCACCGAATGAGCCACCCAGGAGTCCCTATAACTTTATTTCTTAGGAGGCTTTAAAAAACATATATTTTTCCTTTGGACTTAATGCTTTCATTTTGATTTCCCAATTAATCCATTAAATGTTTTTAAACATTCCATTAAGAGAGGAAGAAAGTGTGTCTTATTCTTCAAACTATACATATATATAAACATCACATATACTTCTTTATGCATGGCATAGTCCACAATAAAAACATGACAAAGTTAAGAGAAAGAAAGAGAAATATCTAAGCACAGAAAGACCTTAAGCGTGAAAAGGAAAACAAAATCCGTATTTTACAATAACTCAACTCACTTCATTTGGGTCCCTTATATGTTTTTATGATAAGTGTCAGATAGGGAAGGAAAAGACCAGAAACGATAAAGAACTTCAAGTTCTGGGAATCATTCCATAGAAGCATGCTTGAAGATTCTGTTTCTCTGCAGCTGAATTTTGCAGTATATGAAGGTAATGAACTCCCATCAAACACTGGAGAGGTGCAATTTGGAGTACATTGAAGAGCAGAGTGGTTCCAGTCCTAAGATGGGTGTAATATTTCGCTGACGACGGGCTTTATGTTTATGGGTCAAATCCACTTTCCGAAACATGCACCTGCTCCTTGATACAACCACTCTCTCATTCTCCTTAAAGATGTGCACTTACTGTGTAAGTAAGTAACTACATAAGTAATGAATAGATGCTTTCTCGAGAAATCTGCTCTACGGGTATATCTTAATGAAAATGGATTGAACTGGAAATTTTAAGCCCATATTGGGCTTAAAAGGGCTTAAGGTCCAATTGATAATGATCTAATAAGAATATCACACTGAAAGCAGAGTATAAAAGAAAGTGCTAAGGTAGTGAGGAAGGGGTCACTAAGACCATCTTCTGCTTTATCCCAGGACTGAAAGCAGCGTAGGAATGTGTTACGGACTGAATGTTCATATTCCCCCAAATTCATATGTTGAAATCCTAAACCCAACGTGCCACTATAAGGATGTGGAGACTTTGGGAGGTGATGAGGTTATGAGGGTGGCATTCTCATAAATGGGATTCATGTCCCTATAAAAAAAGACCTGGAGAGCTCCCTCACCCCTTCATTCATCTGAGGACATAGCAAGAAGATGGTCATCTATAGGCAAGGTGGTGGGTTGCACCAGACTCTGGATCTGTCAGCATCTTTATCTTGGATTTCTCAGCCTCCAGAGAAATAAATTTTTGTTGTTTAAGTCAGCCAGTCTATGGTATATTTGTCATAACAGCCCAAGTGAACTAAGACAGAATGCAAAAGAGTCACATCTGGCACAGGCTTATTTCTGGTGGCACAGCTTCTAGTGTCCCCGAATCTCCCTATGTTCTTATTTTCCTCTACCCTGGTTCAGCTCTTCTCATGTTTGTCACATGTCTGGGATTCTACCACCATCCCACTCTACCCCAGTTTTCTTTCTCTCTCCCTCACTTTCTCTGGTTATACATATCAAGCTCCTCCGGAACTGGCCGTCATAATAGGACATATCTAGTGACCAGATTCAAGTTGGGCAGCACAAAAAGCCTTATTTGTTTATTAGCTTTGGTGTTTTCATTTCAGGTCAATTACATCCATTCAACATTTTTGAGAATTCCAGATGTGTAGATACAGGGAATAACAAGACAAGGCCTCTGCCCACAAGAGCACAACCAACATGCCTATTACTATTGCCAAGTCTTTTGAGTAGAGGAACTTCTATGTTTCCTTTGACTTTTTGGATAAACTGAGTCCAACCAACATGGCTGTTACTATTGCCAAGTCTTCTGAGTAGAAGGACTTCTATGTATCCTTTGGTTTGTTGGATAAAATGAGTCCACTTTCAATAATATCACTGATGACAGTTGTTACTTGGTAAAATTTATTAAGAAAAAGAAAAAGACTGAATACTTCAATTACTACTTTTCTCACACAAAAGGCAATTGTGTTATAGAGACCTGGCCATTGGAAAGTAAGTCTTGGAGGAGTTGAGAATGGGAAAGGTAGAAGGTGAAGAAGAGTAGCAGTCTGGGTAGTGTGGTGCTTGTGAGCAGGGTGTCTGCTTAAAAACAAAGACCCTTCTCCAGGGGGTCCCGAAGTACTAAGAGGAAACAAGAAGGAAGGGGAAAAATTATGCCTTTCCTTACACAGACTTAATTCGCAACAAAGAAATAAAAAATGGCTTTTGTTCCAAACACTTGATATGCAGCTAATTCAAGCCTCTATCTTTCCCCCCTCATTTTGGAAAATGCAATTGTTTACAACATAAATCTCATCCCAGGAAGTACTGAGCTGTGTGATCCATAATGCAAATGGTTGAATCTTCTACTCTTCCATGGTCATTTAACCAAACTTCAGTTATCAAGAAACGAAAAGTGACCCAATTTGCAAAATCTGTTTAATTCTCATACTTTGTCTTTGATGTAATGACTTTATTCATTATCATTAAGTTGCTTAGATGAAAAGAAAACAATTCAGTAAATTGAAACAACTTCGGAATTCTGAACAATCTACCATGTCAAGGTATTAGATTAAGCTTGCTTTTGATCTACATGTTGGCATGTGGCTAACCTTAACATCAGATTTCTGGTTTGAAATCCAGCTCCCCCAGTAGGTTTGAAATCCAATTCATATATTACCCTGACAAGTTTTTTCATCTTTCTGTGCCTTATTTTACTTATTTGTAGAGTGGAGACAATAATAACCCTTATTTCACAGGATGGTTGGGAAGATGAAATGAGTTCCTCAAATAAAGAGAAGTGTACCTGACCCAGAGTATACTTTGTAGGTATGTTACCACCACCACCATCATCATCATCATCATCATCTCTTGGCAGATTGATTGTTTCAGCACCATATATTTTTTTTCTGTGATGAGGAGTGAATTTGCATTATTAACTTTGGAAAGAAGTTCAACCAAAATTGTCTGTAATGAGACAGTGATAGCCTGTGGGTACCGCCATGGTACAAATATCCAATTCATGAAGCTTGTCACTTACTTACTGTTCTTACTATTTCATAATCATTTAATTCACAGATGACTCAAATGACTGAAACACCATTAGTCTTCTGTCTCCTTATCTGCTCAGGGTTGAAGCAAGTAGTAGTTGCCTTTTAGAGAAATTGGCAATTGGCTTTACTTTAGATGCATTCTGCTCTGTTCACTCTCTGGCTTTACAGGAGAAAACGATTAACTTGGTACTGGGAAGGACAGAAGGAAGCCTCGCTGACTCTCATCTAGTGCCTCTCCATGGCTTGACTCCAGAGCCAATGATATTTAAATTCATTGCAGAAGAAAAGGCTTTGGGATTGGCTTTTGAAAAGGCAAAAATAATTGAATTTATTTAATAAAGATTAAAGGCCATTCACAGTGGTGAAGTATATGCATAGCAAATATGCAGAGAATGCTGTAACCGTTTAATTATTTATCTGCTGAAAACAGAAAAGAGTATTTGTTGAGTTGTCAGGAATAAAATTTTATGTAGTTGGTATGGTTTGAGCAAATTCTAGAAAAGGGCTTCCTGGGGCTAAGGGATTTGCCCTCTTGCAGATAGAGGCCATGTTTCTCATTTCAATCTGTTAAAGGACTTCTATTTAAAGTGCCTTTTCTACCCATTACTCCCTAACACACATCTCCTGGTTTATCTCACATTTGGTAATTAATAAGTTACTCTGTGCTGCCTATGATTTGCTTCCTCTCCTAATTTGGCCTGTGCATGGAAAACATTGACAAAGTTTTCACCATCTTTAGTGCATAGCTACTGTGGACAATGCCTTTATTTGAGCTGTCATGGACTTGAGGTGACTCCACTAGAGGTTCATGAGAGATCCCTGTGGGCCAAAGCTCAGGAGCATTTTCTGGAACCTCAGCGGACCAAAGCCATGCTGGGTTCTGTGAAGAAGGGGATCTTCCCTCCTTTACTATTAGGTTTTCCCTACAGGTCCTAAAGCAGAACTACCACTTACCCAATGTCTGATACAAATATTTGTGAACAGCATTTCATTTGCTTTGACCTATAGTCCTACCTGTTTCTTGGGTTGCTGAGCACAAATCTCTGAGACATGAACTAGAAGGCAAATCTGAGCCAGAGACTCCGTACTGAAGTCAGAGTGGCATCTCCCCTCCAAAGCCTGGGGCCCTGCTCTCAGACAAGGTCTCTGTCTGACATCTGGGATGAGTTTTTCTCTAGCTTCTGTTGGGCCATTTCTCAGCATCTAGCCATGTCCAGTGGAAAGCTCTGAGGACTTTGATGAAACTCAATAGAGCTTCATTAGTTCCTTGCTCATCAGGATAGTTGTGAGCTGGGAAATGATTAAGACTTTAAAATAGCATGAAAGACTGATAGTCAAGGAAATTTAAATGACAACATCAATTATGAATGTTACATTCTAGTATGCATGTTCATATACACATGCCCACATTTGCAGATGGGAAGGAAATCTCATTAATTATAGCACTGATTATCTCTAGGGTTAGGGGATGATGGTTGATCTTTTTTTTTTTTTTAAGATAGGGAGAGAGAGGGTGAGAGACACACACACACAGAGAGAGAGAGAGAGAGAGAGAGAGAGAGATGGGGAGGGGGAGAGGGAGAGAGAGAATCTTAAGCAGGCTCCACACACAGCATGGAGCCCAATGTAGGGCTCAGTTTCACAACGCTGAGAACATGACCTGAGCCGAAATTAAGAGTTGGTGGCTTAATCGACTGAGCCACCCAGGTGTCCCTCATGGCTGATTTTTATTTCCTTTTTGCGTTGTCATATCTCCATTTTGGTTTTCAATTAGCCTGCATACTTTTTTTTTTTTTTTGCATTCGACCAGGGTGACTTTATTTCTGATTTTTGTTTTGTTTTCCTATGTTGTGTTTGAAATCGACATAGCGATTCGAATGTCCTTGGCCTGTCAGCTCTGTACACCCACCCATACTTTTCATGTTTACAAAAATATGAACTTTATTTTCAAAGAGAATAAATATCAGAAATTAAAGGTTAGCCAGCAATGATAGAGGGTGAACTGACAGATCATAATGACTATATAATACAAACAGCATATCCCAAACTACTGAATACATTTGTATTAGCTCCTTGGCCTATTTTCATGCACACTGAGAAAAGCAAGGCAGTTCAGCAGGCCTTAGTAGGAACCGTTAGGTTTCAATCTCATTGGATGAATTCAGATTTAGTTTGGTATTTACAAAGTCTCAAAATATCCAGGCAGTAGGTGAAAAGTGATCAGTCAACTGGCACTTACATTTAATGTATATAGCCCATATATCCAGGTGAGTTCAGCTTTGGTTTTCTGTTCAGGTGCTCTGACATTATAGGTAGAATGATAAGGAGGGGAGTTTAAGGAAAATAATAAGCCATATGAATAAAACCACATCTTTTTTCTTCCTATTACTTAGGACTAAGTGGCCATCTGGAGGAAGATCTCTAGGGAAGGAAGAGGAACAAATATTCTCTGTTCCACAGAATTCTGTGGGAGAAATAAATCCTTAATTTAGGCCAAAGAAGTGCAACTAAAATAGAGGTGACCTAGCTTCGTGTTGAGTGTTTATTTTATACCAGTCCCAACACCGTATTGGAAAAGACCCGCTAAGAGTTTGCACTCCTAGTCTTTTAGAAATGAAGAAAAGATGCTTTTAGCATCCGGAAGTGGAAGCAGCCGGAAATGAAAATGTTATGTTGTCTCAAAAGTAAACTCTTTCAGGGCGAGGCCCCTCAGGCAAGTTAATCTTCCACAGTTCAGTCTCCTTCCTTACTCCTGAAAACATCAGTGAGCCCTGTCGAATCATTTCGTTTGTGTGTGTGTGTGTGTGTGTGTGTGTGTGTGTGTTTGACAAATCTTTTGTTTAAAGAAAATCATAGTAGAATAGGATAGATACAGAGAGTAGAGGGAAGCAACGAATACCGTAGCAAAATGTTGACTGCAAGTGTTTCTACATTTTCAGAACGATGTCAGAATTCCTCCCGGAAGCAGGAATATTCTTTTGTTGGGGGCAACGATTAATAGGTTATGGGAAGGCAGGGCCCAAACAGGGCCTGAAGGGAAGGAGTGGGGATGGGGAGGATCGTAATGAAGCGAAGGGGTAGTTTTCTTGGTTTGAGGCAACTCAGAATGGAATTAACCGATTTTTCAGCTTCCTGGGGTGACAGATGTGGGGTGGAAAAAGCCAAAGGCCTGGCAATGAATGGGTTTCTGAGGCTGAAGCCTCCCCAACCCCACCCCAACATCAGGGGCAGTAGCATTGCTTTGGAGTTTTGTTTTCCCTTTGCAAGATAATCCCTTAGGAAATCCTCAGACTTCACTAAAGCTGAATTATTTATTTATTTATTTCTTAAAGATTTTATTTATTTATTTGACAGGTGAGAGACAGTGAGACAGGGAGCACAGGCAGGGGGAGTGGGAGAGGGAGAAACAGGCTCCGCATTGAGCAAGGAGCTGGATGCGGGTCTCGATCCCAGCTGGGATCATGACCTGAGCTGAAGACAGATGCTTAACGACTGAGGCACCCAGGTGCCCCGTGCTGCTTGATTCAATAATCTAATGCCTGTCTTGTTTGCAGGCTGCCTTGGGAAATGCAGGCTGCCTATTGTGCCCCCTCCACCTCAACCCCTAGCCTCAAATGGATGGGCTGCTTATGGAGAAGACAACCCTTGGAGAAGCAGGAGAACTACCTATCTATATCCAGGAGTGATTAGGGAGAAAGGCAGTTGGTCATTTGCATTCTGAGGAGACTAGACTCTATTATGACATGTAAGCACTCTCAGAGAATCCCCAGAAATATTTGTAAAGTAACTATTTTCCTGTTCACAGGATTGAAGCTTTGGTCTAATTTGTTTGTATATTAAGAAAAGGGCATGCTTAAAGGGCTGGTTAATTTGGAAACACTCAGATTCCATAGGAAACGGATAAAAGCAGAGATGCTCTGGCCAGAGAGAGACTCCTGGCTTCCATGAAGGGGTTCTCTGAGCCCACAGGATATTAGCACTGTATTTTGCAGATGATCAATAAAGGTTGGCTGGATGAAAGATTAAACAAATGAATGATCTGTGATCAACCACGTAAGGTCCTCTGTTTAAAGACAAGGACTGAAAGATTTGTCAGAGCCAAAATAACTGAGAAAATGAAGTATTTGGACAACTGTGCCATTAGACAAGTTGTTTGGGTACAAAGAAAAAAATTTTTCCAGATAATGCCAAAATGATCATCTCATTTCAGCATTATGAAAATACATCCAGCTGGCTATGTTATCCAGAAAAGCGATCAAATGGTCATCTGGATTATTTGTCTTCATACCAAGTAAGCAGGATTTTAAAAACTTGTCATCTCATTTTTCAATTAGCTGAGAAAATGAGTTGTCTGCTTCAGTGTGTTAGCCTGAATAATAGAACTACGTTCTTTTAGGCAAATTATCTATTAAATCCACACAGTTAAAAATTATGTGTGCATGTGTCTATTTATTATGGGAACAAAAAAGGGACTGGAATGGATAAGATAATGTACATCTAAAAAGTTAGAAAACAGAATTGTCTGGGTGAGCTAGAGCTGTTCATTTTCATTTTACGATAAGTAAAAGAAAGCCTTGTTAGAGTTTAAATTCATGAGCATTGGTTTTGGAAAGGAAAATAATAAATAGTGAGTCTTATAGGATATAGGACAGTCTTATAGGATATAGGACAGCTCAGGAGCCCCAGATGTCACCCTCCTGGGGAAGAATTCCATCATGGTGGGGTTGGGCTGATCTACAGGACTCTGGGCAGTGTTTTGATTGGTTTGGACCCTTGCCTCTATGGTATAAACCTAGAGAATAAGAGAAGAAATAATTAGTTCTTTGATCACTTATCAGGACTCTAAATATCCTTCTCTCCAGATCTAAGTTTTAAAACTTTTACTCAATTCGCTATTCATTGACTTCCTACCATATGCCAGGCATTGTGTTGGGCATACACATGGGGTACATCAGTGAACAAAGAGCATAGTTTCTGCCTTTATGGAGCATAGATTAGAAGGTTGTGAGCAGCATGTGCATACATAAATACAGACTATGCTATGAAGGAACTATGTGATGTTCTAAGTACGTGATGTACTGTGTGTAGAAGTTGGGGATGTTGCGGGATAGGGTGTGGTAGTCAGAGAAGTCTTTTTTGAAGACATGACAATTGACCTGAGATCTTAAGGGTAACTGCCTTTATTATAAAGACTTTGCCATATGATCAAGTAGTTCTCCTTCTGGGTATATATCCAAAGGAAACAACAACAGGATATTGAAGAGATATCTGCACCCCTATGTTCGCTGCAGCATTATTGACAATAGCCAAGGTGGATGCAACCTAAGTGTCCACTAATGCATGAATGGATGAAGAAGAATGATGTGTACACGATGGAATCTTCAGCCACAAGAGAGGAGACCCTGCCTTTGTGTCAACATGGATGGATCATGAGGACGTTATGCTAAGTGAGGGAAGTCAGACAGAGAAGGACAAGGACTGCATGGTATCACTTACATATGGAATCTTGAGAAAAGAAAAGGTCAGAGTCATAGAGTAGAAAAGTGGTTGGATGGTGAGGGAAATTGGGAGAGATTGGTAAAAAGGTACCAACTTGCAGTTGTAAATGAATCAAGTCCGAGATCTAATGTCAAACATGATGACTATAGTGAATAGCACTGTATTGTATAATTGAAAGTTCCTCAGAGAATAGAATTTAAATGTTCTCACACATACAAAAAAGAGATAAATCTGTGAGGTGATGGATATGTTGATTAACTAGGTGGTGGGAATATATCCACAATGTATATGGATACCAAATCAGCACAATGCATGTCTATATATCTTACAATTGTATGTCAATAACGTTTAAAAAAAAACTTGATTTTTTTTTTTTTTTTTTTTGGTTAAAGAATTTGTTACCTCCTAAAATGCTACTAGCGATCTAAGTGGTTAAGTGCCCTTTTTATGGATGGGAACACTAAAGGACCCATAAGAAAACTGGTTGAGGTTAGATCAAACAACATGTAAGTGGTTTTTGTGATATAAAAATCCCCTTTCTTAATTCATAGTCTTGTTATTCTCACTAGGGAAAGCAAACTACCTCAATAAATATCAATAGCTTGCTTACATTAAAACTCCAGGTGGACCCATTTCTGGGGATGCTGTCTTTGTATGTCTCCATCAGAACGCTTTCCAGCACCCACCCCCCCCCAAAAAAAAGGTCAATTTTCATTTTCACATTAATAGCATTAGAATTTGTAAAGATGGGGCTGGATTGCTTTATGAAGGTGATTTCTTGGTAGACAGAGCACATAGCCAGGATGGTACAAGGTTAATTTCACCTTTTGTGTGAGGAGCTCCTACTGGTTTTAAACTCCACGTGGACTTTTTTTCTTTTTCCAAAGCCTGTGATTGACTAAAACCAGTCTGACAGCCCCCGTAATGGCTCTGAGGTCTTTATTATGCCTTCCCAGGGTTTTCATTCTCCTCATGCATGCCACTCTCATTTTGCACTGAGATATTTTAATGAGTTTCTGAATGATTGTTTTCCACTTTTCCTAATATCCCTGCTCAGGTCACTAAATTAGAGGAAAGCATTTTAGCAAATGGGCACGGAAACAGAAAGTATCATTAGCGGGAGGACGTCTGAAGTCACAGCTATTAGGAATGTGAAATGTCTTTGACTAGAAGTGTGGAAAAGACACTGCCAGATGGAAGGGTTAATTACTAGATGCTGGCTTCAAATGAAGACAGGGCAACTTACAAGACCCATTTGTCAACAGCAGTAAAGAACACATTTCTTCTCCTATCACGTTCCGGGGTGACTAAACGCCTTCTCCTGGGATGTGTTAGGTGGGAGGTCTCCATTTTCTGACTTTCCTCTGGGGTTTCATCATCAGTAGACTAGGAATTCAGCTACTAGAAGCAAAATGCCAGAGTTTTCATGTTTAAAAGAAGGGGAACTAACAAGCAGCAAATATTTATACCTTGGTATGTTTTAGAATGTTTTCCCATTTCTCTTTTCCTGTGCCCACTCATGGCATCTGAATTTCTTCCCACCCAAGGAGTTGAAAACATCAATGAAAATTTCTAGAAAGTTATTCTAGTTTTCTAAATGAAAATCTTAAACTTTTCTGAGCATAAAGCATCAATCCAAAAAAAAAAAATCTATATGATCACAAAAAGACACCAAATTCTAATTTTCAGTTGCGTTTTCCCCATCCATTTCCACGGCAGGAATTGGGTTCTGGAACAGTGAGATTTTTCTTGCAAATCTCAGATGGCTTTAGAGAAACAACTTTTGTTGCCCTCCAGTTAGTTCTCTGTGGGACTGGTGAGCATTTTATAAGGTGCTGAATATTCCTTTTGTTCACCAGATCGGTTTCTTTGGGGGCTCATACTTAACTGCTATGTCTTGTGCACAGTAGGCATTCAATAGATGTTTTTAAAAATTGAATTCATTTGTTTGGGGGCATCTCTAAACAAGATCAAAAGACAAAAGGCTCCTGTATTTGCACTTGGAGCTTTGACTCTGACCGTGGAGCAAGGTGCCTTTCTTCCCAATTAAGAAATTCCAAAATTGATTGATGACAGAAAAGGAGGAGCCTCAACAAAACCTATAAGTTTATAAGTAGGTAGCCATTCATGCACTGTATGCAATAAACCCTACATAAATCCTATAGATAGCCTGGGTTTATTTCTACTTTCCAGTATGGGAATGACTATTTCTAATGTGTAAAAACTGGTGGTTTCATTTAGATATGGTTGTGATTTTTGCCTATGCAGAACAGTAACTGGAACAGTAACTTATGCAGTCATAGACACTGACAAGTGAAGATCCTTAGAAAGAAGTAATTAGAAAAATGTAGAAATTAGGCCAATATTAGAAAGGAGTAACCTTGGATGTCAAACTGGACGAATTAAGGCGTTTGAGACAAGTCTTCTGTTAATTAGAAGGATCTATAGCTCCACGGGCAGAACAACAGATCAATGGGGTCATTACCAAGACGCCTGTTTCTGGGCTAAAGTCTTACTTTCAACCTTTTATTTGGTAGCATTTTTAGAAAAGATTTATTTATTTATTTAAGAGAGAGAATGAGAGCTCATGTGTGCATATGAGCCGGGGGAGGGGCAGAGGGCAAGGGAGAGAGAATCTCAAACAGACTCCCTGCTGAGCTCAGTGCCCAACTTGAGGCTGGATCTCATGACCCTGAGATCATGACTGGAGCCAAAATCAAGAGTCAGACGCTTAACTGACTGAGCCACTCAGATGCCCTGATAGCATTTTTTTTTTTTTTTTAATTTAGAAACAAAAAATGTGTTGACAATGTCCAATACAGTCCAGGGGCTCTTTGCATAGGTTTGGCCTAGAAATGCTTTCATAATATAATTCCACTAAAATTACTCATTTGTCCCATCTGCAGCACCTCCCCCACCCCCACTGTAAATCCTTGAAGGCAAGAACTGTGTGTGTTTCCTTTAATTCCCTATCCTCAGGAAAGTGTATTTGATGCACACCTGTTCATGTTACTGTGTTATTAGTCATGAGTAGCCTTGTACAAAATAGAACATTTGCCTTTAAATGAAATTATTGGCTGCATTGTACAATGTGATTTCATTATATCGGTGCCCAACTTTTTCTTCACAACAGAAAGTATTTCAGCTTTTAAACTGGAAATCAAGGGGGAATAAGGTGAACTTGCTTGTTGGAACACTTGCATTCTATGCCCGAAAAAAAAATGGATTAAGGTGATGGTGCATCGGTAATGGGGTAAATTCTTATTTGAGTCATTGGCAATATGACTCACTCTCAAAGAAGCAAGTTGAAGATCCATATTCTATAGCGATATGTACCCCAAATATTATTTCCCCCAATTAATTAAAATGGGCATCTGGAGAATTTCAGTGTTTTTGTGTCATCACTTCAATATTGAGTGACCTGGGATGAAAATGTCATGGTGCTTTAGTTTTCACATCTTTTAAACAGGATTAGGAGTCTCTGAATTTACGGCTTAAAATGCAAAAGGAATGATATGTTATCAAATCCAGCAGTTGTGCCTAGGTAGATAACCCAAATTGTGTGTGACAGTAATAGAAAGAGTCGGGGACAGCTGTGGGGCAGAGATGAAGCGCTCCGTGAGACTGTAGAAAATCAATTCATCCTCCCAATATTTCTGACACAGCAGTTATGAATCGAGAGATCTATGAGAAGTGAGGAAGGGGAATAGACAGATGGCAGTTCCTGGACCAGGGTGTTTACATAAGACCTGGTGAAACAGGATTCAATCCCAGGATGGCCAGACCGTGTTCTGAGGAAGCAGGAAATTGGGAGCATCTGGCTGAGGCGGTAAATGTGTGGGGAAGAGAAAATAGAAGCTTCTCAATGACAGATTTTTGAAGCACAGGTGCTATCAACTACATTATCACCCAAACCTGAAAATTTAAAGCTAAGTATGTATAGAACTTTGGTGCATGACATACGGTGTTTCAAATATAGAACTTATAGACCATCTGTCAGATCCAGTGGGGCTTGACTCTGGAAGGATCACTGAAGATTGGAGAACCTGCTACACATTCACACTCAGAAGCGACTAGACAATCAATACATATTAATTGAGTAGCCATCATGGATACAAGTCTAGTTGCTGTCAAGAGCTACAGACATGTAGGAAATACGGCCTTGTTCCTCAAATCCTATGGGAAGACAAAAGCAGGAGGGCAGACAGGAGGCATGGTTTTGGATTGCTTCTAATTCTAAGACTTCAGTTTCACGGTCCTTCATCAGAATGACCCTTGTGCATTTTCCATCAACCCCCTTGCCTTTCTCTGGCTTCTTACTTGATTGGCAAAGCCACAACCCTGGATGAACAAGACCCCTCTGCCTTTCCACACCAGTATTCATGCAACTGAGTATCTCTGGAGAAAAACACACAACTGTGCTGCCTTGTCTCACCTTAAATGATGACCATAAATCTCAAGTAGATTCTTGATGTGCTCAGGCCACTGAACTACCCATCCCCGGTTCTCTTCTTCCCTGCTCACCTAGTAATGCTCTTTCCCACCTCCTCTGCTTTGCTTCCCCTTTCTCATTCTCAGGGGGTAAACCTTAATTTCACTGAGAAACTTTGAAGCAATCACAAGAGAAATTCTAGAAGACCAAATCCCATCTATCTCACTACTCCCTTTTGCATCCATACATTCTGCTTTCTTGCCTATCCTTAGGTTAAAACACCTCTGCTTCTGTCTAAAGCTTGTTGCTTCACTTGTTGGCAAGATCTCATCCCCTTTGCCTACTCAAAGATAATTGCTGTAACAATTCTTTATTCTTAACTCCTATGCATCATTTGCCCGTATCTTGACTAGACTGTTCCCACCAACATTTAAATATACTGTTATTTTCTCTCATCTTAAAGCAAAATCATCTGTCACCACTTCCTCCATTCCTTACAGTCTTTTCTTAACTTTCTCTTGTATCAAACTCATTGTTTTTAATTTCTCTTTTCCCATTCAATTTGAAACCACTTTGATTGGGCTTTCATTTCCACAAATTCTACTACAACTGCTCTCAGCAGTGACCTATGTGTGTTAATTCTGATGGTTGATCCAAGGGCTTCCTCCCACGGATGGCATTTGGTCCCTCCTTCCTCCCTGGTACACCTCATTCGTGGAATGTGTCTTTGTTTGACTCTGACCTCAGTGGCTGCTCCTTCTTAGTTCTCTCTGTGGCTTTCTCCTCTTTCCCCAAACTTTGATGTTGGAGAGCCTCAGAGCTCAGACCTTGGTCCTCCCTTTTCTTTTCTCTGTTTGCTTATTTCCTTGGTGATTTTATTTAGAGCTTAGAATGTTCTTTCTCTGGATTTGCTCTTAGTTCAACTACACAACTCCTTTAAGTCTTCCCATACCTGCCTTTCTCCATCAGCCGATCCCGAGGACTCTCTTTAATACTACAGACTGCTCTGATCCCTGCCCTCCTGATGCCATCTACCCTGCTTGGCTCTTCCTTTCTTAGTATCATGTATCATCTTCTTGCTTATGGTGTATTATAACTCTTTTATTAGATTCATTGTTTTTATTGTTGCCTTCCCACTTACTCCAAGGAGATCCCAGGAGGGCAGGGATCTTCATTCACTGATGTATCCTAGGCTCCTAGAACTCTGTCTGGCACATACTATGTGTTCATTAAATATGTATTGAATCAATGAATGAACAGTTGTAGGTCTGTGGTCATGCAGGCTAAAGTGTACCCAAGTACTTCTTTGCATTTCTTCTGTCTTCTGAGTAGAGTTTTTAAATATTCCTGAAAATTACAGAGCCATAAATCCCAGATGATTGTCAGGGTAGAAAACTGTAGATCTCCTATTTCATGTATAAAAATGTAAATAGTGCCTGTATTTAAAAATGAAGTCTTAGATTTATTTGGCCTTACACTTTTGTATTTGATTCTAACAAATTATCTTGCCCGAAGGTCTTGGAGCTGTTGTTCTTCATAATGAGCAGTTCCAGTAAAGAAAGGAACTCTGCAAATTCAAATTCTAAGGGCCAACTAGAAGAAACATTTTGGGGAAAACTGCATATTGAAAACATTAAAGGGTGCCTGGGTGGCTCAGTCAGTTAAGTGGCTGCCTTCGGCTCAGGTTATGATACCAAGGTCCTGGGATCGAGCCACACATCGGGCTCCTTGGCTCAATGGAGAGCCTGCTTCTCCCTCTCCTTCTGCCTGCCGCTCTGTCTACTTGTGCTCGCTCTCTCTCTCTCTCTCTCTCTGTCAAATAAATAAATAAAATCTTAAAAAAAAAAAGAAAACATTCACAGGACTGAAATTTTGTTGTGCATTTGGTAGTTATGAATATGTACTTGAAGGATTTCTGTTAAAAAATAAAACCTCTTTTGAGACATCTGGACATAACATTTTAGTATATTGAGTACAGAATGTAGACCTCAGTTTCTAAAAGCCCCTCATACTAACTGATTATCATGGATATGAGTATCCAAATTATGAACTGTAACTTTGGAAAATATATTATTGGCTTTCTCTTTATTAGACATAAGAGTCTTATTTTTTGTCCCTTTGTCTTTTCCCCCTTTGTGCATAGCAGTAAATGAAGTAATGACACTTGCGTATGAGAAATTTATGACAAGCACAAGAAAGTAGGAAAAAAACTAAAAATCAATTCTTTTTTTTTTTTTTTTTAAGATTTTATTTATTTATTTGACAGGCAGAGATTACAAGTAGGCAGAGAGGCAGGCAGAGAGAGGAGGAAGCAGACTCCCCACTGAGCAGAGAGCCCGACGCAGGGCTGGATCCCAGGACCCTGGGATCATGACCTGAGCCGAAGGCAGAGGCTTTAACCCACTGAGCCACCCAGGTGCCCCCCATTCTCTTTTCTTTAGGTCAGATTAGCCCTTCCCAGAGGAAGTGTGTTAAAGTGGGAAAAACAACAGCAATAATAACTAACCACAACATGAGGCCTGGGGGTAGGGTGTCCAGGATCATGTTCTGGCCTTGCTGTTCTTCTGAGTTAACAATCTTCAGCGTCTCTTTGGTTCTTTGGGTCTGAGTCCATTTCTTTATCTTTAGTATTCTTCGAATTTATAATTTATGTCTCAGCTATGTTTATGTTGTTTGGGAGGAAAAAAACATCTTGTTCCAGATTTAATTAACCTGTAAAGCCAAGGAGATAATTCTTAGGACTAGATGTCAATTATTATATCCCAGCAACTTTTCTTTGTTGACCAAGAAACAATGTCAGTACTTCTCTTCTCTTAAAACTTCCTTTATTCATCCTTCTGAAACTTTTCGTGGGTGCACTTTGTCTGAATAAAAGTGTGTGAGCAACACGGCGGCTACTTTTGTCCTCAACAACCTAAAGACAATTGATTTGTCAGGTTTGGGTGATAATGTAGTTGATAGCACCTGTGCTTCAAAAATCGGTCATTGAGAAGCTTCTATTTTCTCTTCTTTGGAATCAGCCAAATGAATACTTTGGGTCCTATTTTCCTTACACATCCATCACGTCTTCTCAAAAACTGAAGATGGTGCTATCAAAATTTGATATCTGGAGGCCCGTTATGAAGGACACTCCCATTTCCTTTTCTATATCAAATTATTAACTTCTGCTTATCATCTCTATAAGAAACAAGACCCCCTGCCGTGTCACTAGTGTATACCCTTCACTAGCAGAGTGCCAAGGGCTCAAAGAGCTTTGAATAAATGAATAAATGAATAATTGAAAGAATGAATGGATGAGGAAGCGAATGAAAGAATGCATTTTGCTTGGGTACCGTAACATGAAAAGTGATTTAGACCATGGGCAACTTTAAAACCAGAAAGATAAAGAACTCGAAGCAGAAAACCCATTAGTAAGACAAAGATGCAATTTATTTCACAGGCAGGAGCTCAGTTGTGGGCGACGGGGAGAGACCTACTGCCCAGGGACAGAGCAAAAGCCTTCTCTAGGCTACCTTGGCTGAGTTGTTATCTCACAGATCCTTAAATCTAGACTGATTCTGGAGGAACAAGTGAGATTCATTTGAAAACAGAAATTGCTTTCTGTCATTAGACTCTTTTCTTTTCTGGGTTGGACTTTTCATTTGTGCTTTTCTATGCTCAGGCATACTTACCCTTGGGGGATTTATATTCATATTTTCCCCCTTTATTTTCGATTTCTTATAGATGACTTTTAAAAACTGTGGTCATTTCCACTGCATCTAAAAAAAATTACATCACTATGAGTTTTTTAACCTAATTCACCTCTGGGATTACTAGAACCCAATTAGAGAACCAGAACCATCTCAGGATGCTTTATTTGTCTTGGATTTTTCTCCTCCACCTTACTAATGTCTAGAACAGAGGCAGTGAAGAATGGCTCATAGAATTAACGTATTTAAGCATCTTAGTTGATCATAGTTTCAAAGGACCCTTCAATGTTAATATTTGTATTTCAGAGCCATTGACTTAAAATGGCTTTGAAAATGTTTTGTAAATTATTTTTTATTAGGAAATTAGAAAAATCAATACATATAGTCTGTTCAATCATTTAAACAGCTCTGATCAGTGACACTGTTGAATTTCAGAAGCCCCAAAGATTTCTTTTGTCAATATTGGTTTTATTATGACTCTGGTGATTTAATTGCTATTTATTACTTTTCTGATTCTATTTGTATTAGGAAGTAGAGAAAAATTACTTTTATTTCATGTTTATGAGTACTGATTTTTTTCAATAATACTTTCCTCTGCTTTCATTTTTTTATGTTAAATCTGAAATTCTCTATCTAAACATATTTTTCATAAGTATTATTATTGAGTGTAGTGTATTTTTATGGTCATTAAAGAAAATAGTTTATTCAACCATGTGTGCCTTTGCTAAAATTTTGCAACCAATTTAATGCTTAATATTAGTTTTTTATTATTCTATCTTACTTTCTTGGAGTCTAATTCCCACAAGATTCACATATGAGAAGAAAACAGATTTTTTTTTGTCATTTTTAGTATAAATGTCCATATTGTTATTTAGAATACTTGTGCTGTTTTACATTTTCATCATTTATGAAATTAAAGCCCTGTCTGGCTGTCTTATATTGAGCATTTATTGCCATTTAAAAAATTTATTATTTCAAAAGAAGATTGATATGCAATGATATCATTTCCTTTAATTTTATTTCCATCTATGTTTGAACACATTAATTAAATCTACATTTTAATGGGTTATTTTACTTTTGTTTCTTGTATATGTAGTATTGATTTCATTTTCTTATTCTTTTTTCATCTGGATAATCTTCCAATTTTGTGGCTTACATCTTTTTAAAACATTATTTCATGCAATAAAGCTTTTATTCAGTGATTAGACCTCAAATTTTAAAAAATATAATTGTTAAAGTAACACCTGCGCATGATATTATAAATCCAAGCAGTATAGGGAGATAAAAATCAAAATTAAAGTCTTAAAAAACACACACACACAAAACCCCCAAAGTTAAAGTCTTTTTCCACACTCCCGAACACTCGTTTTCGGATCTCATATTTGTTTTGGATTGAGGTTACTTCTGTAACACTAAATTATATGTTTATACTGGCATTTGTTGATGTATCAAATTTAAATATTATGTACTGATTTTCCAATATGAAAGAAGAATTTAGATTATGTATAATATTTGCACCATCTTTTCTTTATTTTTTCTCTTCTTAACCAAGGTTTCCCCATATATAACTGTTAATATATATACACTTTGTATTTATATATTATGTTATGTCATTTATAATCTCAGATAAGAAAGGTAAGCTATTTCTTGATCCATCACGTTTGACCATACTCTTACCCTCCTAGCTATATAAGATGAAATTAGCACTCCTAGCTCACTTCTGCTTTGTCCTTCATCACCTTCCAACTTCTCTCAGAATGCTGTTTCCATTGTATTCTTTTCTGTAACTATAATTAAGGCTTCTTTGCTTTGTCTAGCAACTTTAAACATTGAAAACCAATACATATCTCCAATATTATAGTTACACAGACATTATTCACTGCAAGAACTGTGATTGAACCTGAGGACCAAGCCCGAGTCTTTTCTGGGAAAATGTCCTGTCACCATCAAGGACAAATTAGCTCCCATTTTCTCAAGTGCATCAGGGGATCAGAAGAATGACATATGTTGGTTGATTTCCCTTTTTATCTGTACATTTTTATATAGTCTTTTGTCTACAGATTCTTTTTCCTTTTTCCCCATGAATCAGACATCTTACTCTTTTCTGAATTATTTAAGGATTTGGTAAATACGTTTTTCCCCTCTCAGAAATAATACACGAGAGGTAGGCTTTCAGACTTTGCTAGATGGAGATTTATGGGGAGGAGTATTGTACTGAGGCTGGGGGATGACATACAGGTAGGAGGTAGAGACCCAGGCATCTGCTTGCATTGACTACAGCACTTACTTTACCTATTCTCGATTCAGATGCTCTGCCTTGTTTTTACTGTAAATCTCTTTTTTCCTTCAAATCCCTACCTCGTCCACCCTCTGGTTTATAGAGAACAAGTTCTTGCCTGTTATCTTCATTGCAGAAAGTGTCCTTGGGTCTTCAGATTTTGAGCAATAAGCTATGATCATTAGGTATGAAAATGTAATTGAAGTAACAAAGTGAGTTGAAAGCATTGAGGTTAACCACACATTCAGCAGTCATTCATTTAAGAAATAACTATTGAGTATGCCTGATGTATCTGGCCCCATTCTCGGGGCTTTGATACAGCAGAGAAGAAGATAGAGTTTGCCACTACATTCTAGAATGCAGTGGAAAGTGCTAAAGAAGCAAACGAATAAATGCAGAAGATAATTTCATCTTGAATCAGTGCTATGAAGCAAAAAATTGTATGATAGGTAGTGACTATCATATCACAGTGACTAATTTAGATTGGGTGGTCTGGGAATAATCAAAATAGTGTAAGAGATATTTTGAATAAGGATGACTCATGAAGTAATCAAAATGTAAATGAGTTTTTGTCACCTCTATCCTTTAAATTTTATTTTGTGAAAGTAATCTTTCTCTGACTCTGGATAAATTCTTGGACAGGTTGAATGATTTTTCTGTTCTTTTTTAGATGATGTCACAAATGCAGTCTCAATAATGTAATGAGAACGTCTCTGCTTAGATATTAAGCCATCCTTAAATATCCTTTCAAAATCATCCTTGAGTATTCATTTTCTCCTTCCTATGGCCAGAACTTTGGGGGAGTGGCATGGTGGTGGTGGTGGCTGGCTTTTTTATCTTTGACCCATATTCACAATGCATAGTTGTACACCGTGCATAAAGTCAAGAGGTGGGGGTTGAGTAATGAGAGAAGATTAAGGGCTCCTTTATCTGTCTGTCTAGCTTTTCCTTTCCTGGTGGCTGGTAGATGATGAACCTTAACATCGCCTGGGTGCTTTCATGGCTCTTCAGAGATTTCTTCCTGGGCTCCTCTGATGCCAAATCTGCGTGATACACATTTGCCTTTGACCAAAGCTCTCCACTGCCCATATGCATGACCCAGTTCCAGTCCACACACATCTTTTGCCCAACAAACTCTGAGAAAGACAGGTAAAGCTACCTCAGGATCTCAGTTCTGGTTCTTTCACCCAAGGACTTAGTACAACTCATCTCTTGCCTTTTAGATTTCCTAGGTAGAAATCAGACTTTGTCCACAATGCACCTGTCTAAGGAATGGCATACAAAGATATTCCAGTAGACCTGAGGCTGACACCTCTATCCTTTAAATAGGCAGTGTCGGGGCACCTCTCTTCTCTGTCTCCAAATAAGAACGATGGAGTTCACAGCATGACTTTCTTTTTCTTTTTCTTTTTAAAAATTATTATTTTTTAAATTTTATTTTATTTTTTCAGTGTTCCAAGATCATTGGTTATGCACCACACCCAGTGCCCCATGCAATACATGCCCTCCGTAATCCCCACCACCAGACCCTCCCAACCCCTATCCTCCTCCCCTCCAAAACTCTGTTTCTCAGAGTCCACAGTGTCTCATAGTTCATCTCCTCCTCTGATTTCCCCCAACTCACTTCTCCTCTCCTTCACCGAATGTCCTTGTGTTATTCCTTATGCTCCACAGCACGACTTTCTCTAAAGAGAGTATCCTCACAAACCTTCTTGCTTTCAACATTTTCTTTTGGCTATTTTATATGTTTCAAAGTGGATAAAATGCTCAAGAGTCGTGAAATTATTTCTCAAGATGTCTTAAAATATTAATATTTTGGTCTGATATCTAACTTGGAATTTCATATCTTCTCCATCTTGTCTTGTCAAAATTTCATCACCATCCTATTACAATAGTTAAAGTTTACTGAGTGTCATTCAATCATTGTTCTATGTGCTTTATGCACATTAACCCATGTAATTCCCATAGTTATTAAAACCATTATTATTAATGTTTTCTTTTCATAGATGAGAGAGGTGAAACTCACAAAGGTTGAATGACTTGCCCAAGAATGCTCAGGTAATAGATGGCAAAACTAGAATTCAGACCTAGGGAACCTTACTCTAGAGCCCTTGGCATGCATGGTCTCTCAAGCAGGGAAAGCCTATCCACCTAACTCCCGCTGAGCTGAGACCTGAATTCTAAGTTAATGTCAGTAGTGCAAAGGTCCAGGGGCAGAATGTTCTCAGTAGCAAGCTGTAGATCTGCATTGCTTTTCCTCTTATAGTTCTGTAGCCCGCCTTGTTTCTGCCTTTAGTTGGAGCCCAATTCTCTCATAGTGAGCCAGCTACCAGCTGACATTTCTTTTTTTTTTTTTTTTAAGGTTTTGTTTTATTTTTTGACAGAAAGAGAGAGATCACATGTAGGCAGAGAGGCAGGCAGAGATAGAGAGGAAGGGAAGCAGGCTCCCCAGTGAGCAGAGAGCCTGATGCGGGGCTTGATCCCAGGAACCTGGGATCATGACCTGAGCTGAAGGCAGAGGCTTTAACCCACTGAGCCACCCAGGTGCCCCCAGCTGACATTTCTGATATTCCTGCTTTAGCCATCGAAATACTGTTACTTGCCATCTAGGACAAAGGTCTATTCTGGGCATATACCCAGAGGAAATGAAATCAGTATCTTAAAGAGATACTTATACTTCCATGTTCGTGGCAGCATTTTTCACAATAGCTGAGGAATGAAAACAACATGTGTCCATCAACAGAAGAATGAATAAAAAGAACGTGGTACATATGTGTAATGTATAATATTAATCAGCTTTAAAAAAGGAAATCCTGATATTGGCAGCAACATACACAAACCTGGAGGACATTACGCTAAGTGAAACAAGTCAGACAGAGAAAGACAAATGCTATATGATATCACTTCCATGTAGAAGCTAGAACAGTCAAACTCATAGGAGTGGAGAAGAGAGGGGTTATTGCTGGGGGTTAGGAGGTGGGGGAAATGGAGAGACATTGGTCAAGGGGTATACAGTTTCACTTATAAGGTAAGTTCTGGAGATCTAAGGCACAGCAATGTGAATATAGTTACTACTGTGTTGTATACTTGAAATTTGCTAAGAGGGTAGATCTTGAGTGTTTGCCCAACACACACAAAAAATGGCAATTATGTGAGGTGATGGATATATTAACTAAGATGATTATGTTGATCATTTCACAATGCATATGTGTATCAAAACATCAATTTGCACATCATAAATGTGTACAATTTCTTTTGTCAATTATACTTCAATAAAGCTGGAAAAAATTCTAAAATATAAAAAATTCTGAGACAACCTTAGATGATAAAATCAGTCTTTGGGTAACTGATTCCAGCTTTCTCCTAGGGGGCGGAAAAGAAGTCAGCAAATTCAGATTTGTTGAAGTTTAACAATTCACTTGAGAGAAAGTCTCCAAGTCTATTTCAAATTTGTTTTGCATTTTTACTTGGTCTAACTTTCAATTGTATTTTGAAAAAAGAAAGTTTACATTTATTTACAAATCAAACAAGGAGCCCGAATTGCTGGGTTCATGATGCCCTGAGTGAGACCAGTGAATCACCAGTGGTTCTCAACCGAGGTCAGAATTTCCTTTGGGGCATTCAGAAATGTCCCCGGGCTTTTAGGTTGTCACGGTGCCTGAGGGAAACATTAGAATTTAGTTGGTAGGTCCACAGATGCTTAACTACTCTGAAATGTACAGTCCCACATAATGAAAATGTGTCATACCTTATTGCTCCCCTTGAGTACTCCTGCTGAGAGATACCATTATAAAGGCAGTTGACATAAATGAAGACAAAGCAATGAGGTGGGCTTTTTCCACAGAACGAGTCCTCCATTTCCTTCCCTAATCGGTAATGGAAATGCCACTCATCTATCTATTTGGAAACAATTACTGCCTTGGCAGCTAGAGTAAATAAATGACTTGCCTTTTAAAGAAAATTAACTCTTTCTTCTCATGTTGATTGGAAGTGAATCGTACCAGGTCATATACAATTGTGGTTTTGTCAGATGAGATACTGGGGTAGGGGGTGGCTAAATTTTGTTACGTGTCTGCCTTGGGCTCAGGTCATGATCCCAGGGTTCTGGGATCAAGCCCTGCATTGGGCTCCCTGCTGCTTCTTCCTGCTTCTGCTCTCTTTCACTATCTCTGTGTCTCTCAAGTAAATAAATAAAATCTTAAAAAGGAGAGAGAAAGAGATTGAGTATAGACGAAGTGTGCTTCTAACATGGTGGTTCTGGAACCAGGATAAAGAATGGGTGCTGTGGTCTACCTGACTACCTCCTGAATGTGGGTTATGGGGTGGAGAGGGAAGCCCAAAAGGGTCTAAGGAAGTTTTGGACCATTTGCCCTCAGGGATACCAAGTTTCTGGCAAAATCAAGCTCCTTATTTCAAATGTGGATTATTTCAGGTGAGTGAATAGTTAAGTTTCTTGACACAAGTTTGCAGGGATAAAAAATTTATTTTTTCTGCCTGTCTCTGATATCAAATGATGTTCTAGAAAAAAATAACGTTAGTTTGTGACTTAGGGTTTGTTTATCACACAGTCTTGTATATATATTGGCAGCAGCTTAATAACTAATTATATTTAATCTGTCCTCCTAATGCTCTTCCCTTCTCTCTTCCAAAATGGCCCTGGAACGTTATGTAACAGATAATGGCTTGTCACTTTTGATTTTCCCTTAATCTGAGGAAAAGCCTTCCTGATAATGTCTGAAAGGCAAGTAGATATAAGTTTAGTCAACACTTTATCACTGAAACTCATTATAAAGTAACATTTACCCATTTTGTATAAACTTTTAAAGAACAGCATCTCCTCACCTGCACAGTGCCAACTCTTTCTCTATCCATATCCATTTGACTCTCTCTGTCTTCATTTCTTGTCATGCTGAGCAATTATTGAATAGAACTTTTAGTTTCACATGTAAATCATCTTCCTTCAGCTCTGATGAGTTTATCTCCTAAAACTTCCCCTCAGCTTGAGTTGCTCAAAGAGATCAGTGAAGGATCTGAATTCTCCTCATAACTGGCGGTGCCTCATTTCTCCCAGAGACTTGACATTAGACCCAACTCCTATCTATTTGACATGCGTGAGATGAATGAAGATTGCTTAGCCTAGATCATTCTCGGGGCCATTCATCGTTGCCATGTTGGGGAAAAAAAAATAGTAGAGAGGATCTATGATGAAAAGATGGATGAAGTATTTTGATTCTTGCTGACAGGGCTCTATCCATATAGGGCTTGTACTGGTGTCCTAAGGAGAATGATTATTGACCAGAACCATCAGGGAACCGTAACAGAAGGGGTTGGTAAGGAAATTGGGCTAGTTGAGGCAATTGTTGAATCTAAGAGGACTAACACAAGAATGCAGGGTGGAGTGGGGGGGGGATCCAGAAATCAGTCAGTGTCATTCACTCCCATCCGTGGAGGTGGTAGACAAGAGGTACAGAGAACACCATAATTTTTTAAGGGCAGAATGGCTAAGAAAAACCAAGCAGGATACCAGGGCTCTTAGTTACTTATGGTTTAGGTCCTAGGATGGGGATGTCAGAAATAGGGTGTTAGGTTGGGAGTTGATGTGGAAGTAAGTGTGGCTTTTAGATCCTGATGAAAACAGTATGGAAGAAGGAATCTTGCGTCAAATCTAGAGCTACAAAAATGCGAGGGAGTCTTGTGTTTGATGGTATAGGAGAATCAGGGATGCAAGCTCACCTACTAGATCCCAAGGTTTAAAAATACTTTTGCTCATTTTTTTCTTTCTGATTAAAAAAAAAAAAAATGTGTGTGTGTGTGTGTGTGTGTGTGTGTGTGTGTGTGTGTGTAGAGAGAGAGAGAGAGAGAGACCCTTTCTGTGTCCTCTTTGATGCACATTGGCACAGCTTGTCACCTTCAGTAACACCTCTCATGCAGCAGTTCTCAAAAGGGCTAGGAGAGGAGACACGGGATGTGCAGGGCAGCCTTGCAAGACTGCAGGAGAGGAGCTCCATCCCGGCTTCCCCAGCCTGGCCCGCGCCTGCATGCGCACACTGGGAATTGAGCACTGAATCGCCCACCTTCCTTCACACAGAAGCAGCTCTGCCCAGATGAACGTAAACAGTGTTGTGTTTTGTTTAACATTTAAAAATTAAAGTGTTTGTTTCAGTTCAATTCAAACATTTCTTGAATTCATACTTCCAGGAAGGTATGGTTGACAAGATACTGTGTCTGCCTAAAGGAAACTTCTAATTTGAGACAGAACAGATAAATACGTAATTATACTGACTGGCAAAAATTTTTACCCATTTAAGTTAACTTTGGGGGTGAGGAGTTATGTTATATTAGGCAAGTCCTTAGAGCATGGGAGATATGGCATTAAATACCAGAAAGGAAGGTGGGATTCTCCAAGTTAGTCCACAGTCCTGGGGAGTGGTGAATCATAGAGCCTAGACTAGGAAAGGCAAAATGTCACTCCAGGGACCCTGAGGTCACAGGGGCTGGAACTGGGTAAGCAGATCAGATCCTATAGCACAAAAGACAAGAATGGAAAATGTGGGAAATGGGAAAATGTTCCTCAAAAGTTTGTTAGAGGCTCGGGAATATGACAGAGACTGACAGACCTCTAGGAGAGGCTCTCTCCTGACATGACAGGAAGTTTTAACATGGAGTCAAAGTTCTGATAGATCCAGGAATCTCTGACTTGCTCCCATTTTCCTGGAATTCTAGGGAATAGACAGTGTTACAGGCGAAATAGTGGTGTGAGGACATTTGAGCAACAAGGAGCAGGAGATGATGGTGGATTGTGGTCCCTGCAGTCTGCTGATGAACACAGAGAGCCGGACAACCCGCCAAGTGCTGAGCTCAGTCTTAGCCCGAGAAAAATGGCCTCCTGGCGCCATATTATTCTGTCAGGAGAAGAGACAAATCTACTTGTCATGTCCTGCTGTTATGAATCTGTGTAAAAGTCTTAGGGGGAGATTCAGAGTTATCAAATCTCCATACAATTACTTTAAAGTATTGGCTAGAGTTTAACCGCAAGTGACATTCCCTTAGATTTATAGGCTTTAGAGACCTCAGGTAACAGATATTGACCATTGGAAAAGAAACTTGTCTTGGATGTGCTGATGTAGGATGTTTTTTCCCGAAAGACTCAACAGAGCTTTTCTTTTCCTCTGAATCATGTAAGTGTTAATAATTCATTTGCTTGGGGCGCCTGGGTGGCTCAGTGGGTTAAAGCCTCTGCCTTCGGCTCAGGTCATGATCCCAGGGTCCTGGGATCGAGCCCCGCATCGGGCTCTCTGCTCAGCAGGGAGCCTGCTTCCTCCCCTCTTTCTCTGCCTGCCTCTCTGCCTACTTGTAATCTCTGTCTGTCAAATAAAATAAATAAAATCTTAAAAAAAAAAATAATTCATTTGCTTTGTCTTTCATTTCCTATTTCCATGACATATGTACAGCCCTAGGAAGGGACATTCATGATGCATAATCACAGCCCTGGGCTCTTTAGCTTGTTGCTAAAGGACTATTTCAGCAATCAGACGAGCATTAGGGAGGTTATGGAATGGCCAAGTGGAAAGGTGGAGGGGGAGCTCTTCCTTTCCCCGAGCCCAGGTGAATGAGAGTCCAGGAAGAGGGGAGACAAAGGTCTGGCTAAGCAGCTGATAGAGAAGATGTTAGTGGAGAGAATGCAGATAATTATGGGCTTGTCACTTGAAATCCTTTTCACATAAAGAAGCAAATGGGCTTCTTTCTGAAATGCCCATTCCCAGTTAAAGAGGGAGTCCATTTCAGGAGTGGTTGCCAGGCGATGTATATGTTAATATCACTCCAGCATGGTCAAACATTGTAGTCCTCTCTGTAGTTTAAGGTAAACAGCAGTACTTTAAAGAAAGTACCATGCACAGGCTAAATGGGTACTGTTAAATTTTGTCTAGGGATAAGACAAGAGTCTTTTTCGTTTTTAAGCATAACATTTAGAATTTATGAGAGCTGTGGGACTATATTTACTTACTCCCTTTTTGTTTGATAGCTTTATCAGACTGTGAGTACACAACCCCAGGTCAATTTGTTTGAAACGCACAGCAAACAATTAATTGACTGATGGTTTGCACATATAATCCTATAAATACACACATAAATAAGAAAATACCATGAAAGAAAAAAAATCCTCAAGCCAACCATTTTATTCTTGGGAGCAACTATATTTTCACTACTGAATTAACTAAGTTTTGTTATTCAAAGATGTATTCCAATGCAAATGAAGCACTTGGGCATTCTTGGCAAAGTTATCTACCTGTAAGGCTGGTTTCAGGGATCTCAGGATCTGTAAAGGCTGGTTTGGAAGTGTGAGGGCATCAGATCTGAGCCAGTAAGGGATGTCACCACAGTAGGAGTCCAAGTGAATACTTCCTTGGGACTTAAGAGTCAAGACATAAAATGGGGGATAAAGTGAACAAGCCATGAATAGTCTGACCGGCCAATATGCTCCATTGGCATTTCAGGTTCTAGCACGAGAGAAGAGAGAAAGCTGCAGGATAAAGGGGTGACAGGGAAGGAGAACTTCGGAGCTCTGTTCTCTGTCGAGGTGGCCCAGAGGACTGTAATGAGGATCTATGAGCTATTTTTTAAAAATTTTATTTATTTATTTGACAGATAGAGATCACAAGTAGGCAGAGAGGCAGGCAGAGAGAGACGGAGAAGCAGGCTCCCCGCTGAGCAGAGAGCCCGATGTGGGGCTCGACCCCAGGACCCTGAGATCATGACCTGAGCCGAAGGCAGCGGCTTAACCCACTGAGCCACCCCAGGCGCCCCATCTGTGAGCTATTTTTGATGTTTCTAAAAATCTATGAGAAAAATACACATTTATTCATAATAACATTCTCAGAGTAATTAAAAGGTTGTTTCTTTGCTTTTGGCTGGGATTATATAAATTCATTGTTGTAATATATTCATCTCAGTCTATCCAGAATTCTGATTACTGGCAGTTGCATTAGTTACGTTAATGAAAAGGGAAAATGAATTATGACTTAATATGTGCTGGTTTGTAGACAAAATCTTTCATATTATGAGGTCTATGGGAGGACATGATAAGAAAAACTTCAGTGGTAAAGTAGTTGATAATTACTACCCTAGAGAAGAGACACTCCATCTGGTAGATATGATGAGTTTCTGCTATATCGTGGGGCCCCAGAGATGCTCAGTGATTATGTATGTCTCATTTTTATTCTAGTTACAAGACAAATTTACCTTGGGCTTTGAAAATAGAGGCAAACCTGAGCTGAACAAATACACAAAATGTCAGGTTAGTATGAACCTAAGGTGAGTGATACTTGTCATCTTTCAATAAAATTAACTTTATGAGGGAGATTCTTTTTATAAGATTCCGGGGCTTACTTCTCACAGCTGGGAGTACAAAATGAGTGGTCACACAATTGCTCTTGCCTTTAAAGAATGCCTGAGCTGGGAAAGAGGCCTTATGGGCTTCGGTGGGTCTATGGGTCAGCTCCATCCTTTTAGGAAAGCATTGTACCAGCTGGAAACATGACCCTTCTGCTTCTATCCAAGACAGAGTCTCCTATTAGAAAATACAGGAAGATTTCAGGAAAAGCATATGGATCCCTCAGACCAAGAGTTTTCAATGTATATTTACATACCGGAAACTTTAAAAAAATAGAAAATGTCTAGAAGATGTCACCCAGGATATTCATTTCCTCCTAAAGTAAAATCTGTTCAGTGATGAAAAGTGAGGGATGATTGATGTCTACTTCTTTTTTTGAATTTGATAAGAAAAGAGAAGCAGGATATTCACTGTATTGCCCAAAGAGCTTAAATAAAGGGAGGGGAGGGAGAAAGAGAAAGAGAAAGAAGGAAGGAGAGAAGAGAGAAAACCCTGAAATCTAATGTTCCCAGTATTTGCCTGGAAATGGCTCTGGGTGGTTTTCAAGGCCACTGGAGGCTCCAGAAAAGGTGAGTTCTACCATGGGACAAGTGTTGGGTTCAGTTTAGAAAGACATGATCCTCAGAAAGCTTCTGCTTTAAGCTCTTTGACTTACTCCGTGAATGACAAACTTTCCCAAAGGTACCGGTTCACCTATAACAAATTTGGCTCCCAATCACGATAGCATCTTGGATATATCACGCTTGGCTCCACAGACTGCCTTACTCCTCAGAAGCTCCGAGCTCTGCGAAAGTTCTTGGCATGACACAGCTGTGGATCACCTAATTACTACACTCTGCAGTTTTACTTTTAGTTTTTATATTTTTTAAAGATTTATTTGTTTGAGGGGAGGTGGGCAGAGGGAGAGGGAGAAGGAGAGAGACTCTCAAGCAGACTCAGGTGAGGGCTGAGCCTGACATGGGCTTGATCCCACAACGCTGAGACCATGACCTAAGCCAAGACCAAGGGCCTGATGCCCAACCGACTGAGCCCCCGAGGTGCCCCTAAATTCTGCAGATTTAAGCCAGACTCCACTAATGATTTCTAATGTTTCTTTTTCTTTAAAAGTGCCAAGTTCTTATAATTTTTTTTTTTTAATGCAGAACAATTTGAATTTTGCAGAGGAATCTTTAAAAACAGTTATGAGGTGTTTTCTTCACTGGGGACAGTTCTATCATCCTAAGATAAGGGAAAACTGCCACCTCTGAGATAATTCTGACATCTCTCAGCTGCATTAAGGAGACTCAGGGAAGGGTGATTTACTAATGGTGACGGCTATATTGGATGCAATGCCATTTACTTACAAGAAAAAAAAATCATAGATTAAACATTAGGTAAAAGCTATCAGTTGAAGAAAGTTTTTTTTTTGTTTTGTTTTGTTTTTGGAAAAAAAAAGATGTAATGAGAACTGTATGTGCTAGAAGCAAAGAAAGGAGAGGGTATTAAAAGAAAAAATAAAAACCCAAAAGTTTTTTGGGTGTGTGTTTAGCTCCAGGTGAAAGATTGAGAAAAAAAACAGATTTTAGATTTTATAAAACCTTCACTCTTCCTTCTACTAGTCTTCCCCCACCCCTCAGCGTCACCAAACATCAGACCAGCCTTTAAGGAAAAACTTTAATTAAGCTTGTTCATCTGAGAAACATCTGAGTTTCTTTATTCCATTTTCTTTCAGAGGGCCTTCGGGAGCATGGTTATTGAACACTGGATATTCCTTTTGTAGTCTAAAACGATACCTGAAAGAGAGTTTGTCTGTCTCCTCTGAGTTCCTCTTTAACTGGAGGCTCTTCAACCTTGCCCCAGGGTCCTGACCTCCTGTTGTGGTGACCCTGCCAACTAACTCCGTCTGCACCCAGAAGGGCCCTGCAGCCTTCTCCCATTTCCAAATGTTGTAGCTGTCAACCAACAATTCGGTATTTTTAGCTTAAGTTCTTCTGTTTTGTATTCAGCTCAGTGTTTACTTTGTAAGGAGCAGTAAAAATGTAGGGTTCTTGCAAAGATCTCAGGTTTAAAACAAGAATTTTATTTCAGCTCTTAATCTTTGTGCACCTATAATGTCTTCAGCCTCGTTCCAGTGCCTCAAGGTCTTATTGCTAGCGTGTGCAGAAATCTGAGAGAAAACATTTTAAAAAAACATTCCCAAACATTCGCCATCTTTCTGCACAAAGGTAATGTAACAGCAAATGATTCAAAGTCAAGATTCTCAGTGAATGCAACCTCATGGTGCAGTAATTGTTTTGTTCTGTCTTGGTGGGGAAGAAGAAGAATTCAACTCGTTGAATGCTAAGGAAGCCAATTTTTGAAGGTAATAAACTAATTTTCATCATTATCATCTTTTATAAAACAATAGTTGTAGCAAAAGGGAAGATCAATAATGAATGAGAATGACGAATAAGCATTCACTGAGTCGGAAGATGATGCTATGGACATAATGGGGACTGGTTTGCTTTTGGAAGAGAAGGCTAAGGTATCTACCATCCAGGAAGAGTTTTAGTCACAAGAAATGAACCAGGGTTCTATCAGCTAAGGACAGACTAAGATGAAAAGGGCTTACCATAAGGCAGGAGAGATTCTGGCTGGATCTGATGAGAATCTTCAGGACTATAAAGGGATCAGCCCCTGAAATGGAATGTTCAGGAAGGCTACTTATTTTCTCTCCCCAGTGACCGTAAAGAAGAAAAGAGACAACTATTTGTTCTGAACAATTTTCCTGCAGAAAGGCAAAGACATGGCGATGGTTTCTGTCAGTCCCTTGAAGCTTAAAATTTTCTATATTCTGATAATTCATTTAATGTTATTTCCTTTGAGATATGTGGTTCTGCAATGAAAATTAATGTCTCTTATCTTGGTTAGAAGTGTTCCCATCCCCACAGTCCTCCATCTGACAAATCTCAAGGTCAATCTTTTCATGCCTCCCTTACTCTTACACACTCACATTCGTACCGGACTGACCTACTCCAGATGCCTACAATATTTAAAATACTGGATAAGTATCAGGTACCATGCCAAGAGCTGCTTTCCATAGCTAAATGCTAATTCCAATGGCAACATTTAAAAGAGCCATTATCAATCTTCCACTAGATGGAGTATAAATAAAGAAGCGGGAACTAAGAGGCTTGCTTAAGCTAATGAGAGAAGAAAACTTCAAACTGCAGTCTTCAAATCTAAAATTTGCACTCTGAACATGTCATGAAATGAGAAACAACTAGAAGCCATTGCCAAGCTCAACTCCTCTGTTGTGTAAGTTTGGAAAAGTTACATAACCTTTCTCACCTCAACAGCCCTGTTACTTTGAGGCTTTGTTCCTTTTTTTTTTTTTTTTTAAGATTTTATTTATTTATTTGACAGAGAGAGAGAGAGATCACAAGTAGGCAGAGAGGCAGGCAGAGAGATAGGGAAGCAGGGTCCCTGCTGAGCAGAGAGCCCAGTGTGGGGCTTGATCCCAGGACCCTGTGATCATGACCTAAGCCAAAGGCAGAGGCTTAACCTACTGAGCCACCCAGATGCCCTGATGTTTGATTTCTTTTTTGATTAAGATATAGAAAACCCTAGAGAGAAGTGAATGATAGCTTAATTTTATATTGCATGGGATTCAGCCTGATCTTAAGTTGATAATCTTTTGCTGCATGTATCTCTTGTTCATGTGTCCCAAGAGAGATCTGATTCCTAAGAGGGAGGTCTCAGAGGTGGTTGTCTCTCTTGTATCCAGTTTGTCTGTAACTACTTTGCTTTAGGCACTTCATTCTGAATATCATTTGTGGTTGGGGGACTGGTTGGCATCACCGCTTGCAAATGGCATGACCAAAGGAAGTCTGTATAAAGAATACAAGAGCTACTAAATATTTCTACAATAGCAGTCATAGCACAATACATAAATATATCAAATTAATGGGTTGTACAGCTTAAATTTACACATTATTTGTCAAATATATTCAATAAGAAATACAGTTTGCACTGGCTTTTCTTAGAAAGGTTAAATGTTTGTGACTCCTCTCCAGTATATCATTTGTAAAATTTAGAGTTTATGGAATACTTGGAGATCATCTAGTCTAGATAGAGCAAATTCTTATAATTTATAATCTGTCCCTAATTGACTGGATGTGGTTTCTTGGAAAACAGAGAAGAGAAGGGCTCCAAGACTATATCCAGACTCATGTTTGCCTTGATCATAAGGGAGAGGGGAAACATCTGTGTCTCATTACTGTTATCCCTAATATTTTCAAGTTTTAATTTTATAAATGAGATAACTACAATCTAGATAGATTTCTCTCTTGGCCAATAAAGTCTCCAGGGAGATAAAGCACAGTAAACCTTGCCATAATGCTACAAATGAGGTCCAAAAAATTTCAATTGCATACCATGCAGAAGTTCATTATTACAGGAATAATGAAAAACAATACTTTTCTGTTAGTAGTTGCTATATTGCTATATTGGGAAAAAAAAGGAAAAAAAACTTTAAAAATCTATCAGTTATGTAGAGATAGATGATTACAAATAAATGTGTACTAAACTCCTTTTCTGGCTCTCTCCCCTCCCTACTTCAGAAGGTAAGAACATTAGCCTGGCTCTTTTACGAACAGGGGTGGGGAGTCATTAGCCAACCACTTGGTAGTCTAGTTAACATCGCCACAGCGCATGTTATGATAGGATTTTACTGTAATTTAGTGCTTTTCAATGAAAACTATTCCAAATGGTAGCAAAGAACAAATGCACACCTTTCAGGGTCTAGGAGTATAAGTCACAGTGAATCTCTGTAAGTACAAAATTTCCAAGAAGACTGGTGTTTTATCTTAAAATTTACTTGAACTTTAGATTCATTCAAAAACATATCCAAATTTGTTTTAACATAATTATGTATTAAATATGTATGTATTAGTTTTAAATGAGATTGGGGTTCCAGGAATAATTATAATATAAAAGCTGATATTTATCCTGTGCACTGGTATATGACTGTATGTATTCCCCAGATTAAGAGTGATGGAAACCGGGGATCCCACATTGCAACTAGCATGTTTTAAAAGACATAAGCTAGTGAAAGTCTGAAAGAGATTGTATCTCGCCCCAAATCCACGTCCCTTTTCTAGGTTTATGCTGAACGTTTTCATTTATGTATTTATTCCTCAGTTCATCTTTATTTAATTCTCCTCATCCTACAAAATCGTCACCTGACTTTAATGCCTTCCTATTTTTTCATTTCCATCTTTTTATTTATTTTTACATGAAAAAAGATGATTGCAATAAGTGGAGAGTGACTATGGCAGGGAGACAATTTGCAGGGAGACAGTTCTGATCTTTAGATCTACAAAATGACTTTAAATGACTTTTTGAAAAACTGCCTTTGTTCTGATACGGAAGCAACCCCAGTGCCAACAGATTAATGAATGAATAAAGAAGATACGGTGCACACACACACACACAAACAGAGGAATATTATTCAGCCAATAAAAAGAACGAGATCCCTTGGGCTCTCTGCTCAGCAGGGAGCTTGCTTCCTCCTCTCTCTCTGCCTGTCTCTCTGCCTACTTGTGATCTCTATCAAATAAATAAATAAAATCTTTAAAAAAAATAAAAAGAATGAGATCTTGCCATTTGTGACAAACTGGATGGACCTAGAGGGGATTATACTAAAGGAAAAGAGTCAGACAGAGACAGACAAATGCCCTATGAGTTTATTTATACATGGAATCTAAAAAATAAAACAAATGAACAAACAAACATTGTTTGGGGAAGAGGGTGGGGAATGCACAAAATGAGTGAAGGGGAGTGAGAGGTACAGGTTTCCGGTTCTAGAATGAGTCAGAGGGATGAAAGGTGCCGCATAGGGAATATGGTATTATAATAGCGTTGTATGGCTTCAGATGACAACCACACTTGTGGTGAACATAGCATAACATACAGACTTGTTGAATCATTATGAAACTAATTATGTGTCATAATTAGTTAATTATGTAATAGTATGTGTCAACTATACTTCATTTAAAAATGTTTAAAAAAACTGCATTTGTTCTAAGGCAGAACTCCATTTTTGGGTAAAATGTAACATGGGATCCCTGTGCATAAAATATAAATGTTGGATGAATGAAGCAAGAAGAAGAGAGCCCTCCCTTAACTCCCTTAACTTCTTAGAAAACTGGGACTGATAATTACAATTTGCAGACAGTTTTCTTTTTTTCAAGATTTTATTTATTTATTTGACAGAGAGAGATCACAAGTAGGCAGAGAGGCAGGCAGAAAGGTGGTGGTGGGGGGAAGCAGGTTCCCTGCCGAGCAGAGAGCCCAACTCGGGGCTCAATCCCAGGACCCATGACCTGAGCTGAAGGCAGAGGCTTTAACCCACTGAGCCACCCAGGCACCCCTGCAGACAGTTTTCTTAAGAAATCTAGTTATGAAAACATATGCTTCATTTTATTTATTTAATTATTTATTTTTTGATATGGAGAGACAAAATTCAACCCTTCCTATCTCTCAGAAATGTGGGAGAATGGATTGTGTCTAGGTATTAGGAATTCTTTAAAAGCCACTCCACCTGTATGTCTTTGGTTAAATAATGATTAGAAGTGTTAATTAATAGCATTTTATTATTTTTAGGTGCACTTGTTTTAAAACATAGGGTTGTATTATAGGGTTTTTTTTAAAAAAAGTTTTATTTGTTTATTTTAGTGAGAGAGAGCTTGAACATTAATGGGGGAAGGGAGGAGCAGAGGGAGAGGGAGAGAAATCCTCAAGCAGACTCCCAGCTGAGTGTGGTGTGTAGGTGTGTGACGTGGGGCTAGATCCCAGGAGCCTAAGATCATGACCTGAGCTGAAATCAGGAGTTGGACACTCAACCCACTGAGCCATCCAGGTGCCCCATGGTGTATTATATTTCTAAAAGCACAGTAAGTGGAGAACTAGATTAACACACAGGTAACTGTGTCAGGAGGGGTTTTAGCAATTTGGACAATAAGGCTCTCATTGAGACCTTAAACCTCTAGAAACAGCTTCTCCAAATTATAGTCACAGTTGCTAAGAAACTATAGTGAACTTCTTGAGAACAGGCCTCAGACCCAAACCTGTAATGCAATTGGGTATATTACAACACAAAAGCTGTTTTAGAGTGTTTCTAAAATATTTACTCTAATTTATCTTTTTTAAAACAACCCTGCCTTTCCATTTCTGCTATTTTGCTTCTTAATTATATAATTTTCAGCATCTGCCTAACAGGTTAAGCACCTGATAAGTACCTACGATAAGAATATGTTAACTGATTCATAGCTTCTTGGAAAATATTTTAAAATTGTTTATTGTTTTGTTTTAAATTTAGCCTATGAAACAAATTGCTTTTGAGGTGGGCAAGTGGACATTTGCAATGTGCTGATATATTGAAATCAAATTACTGTCAAAATATTTAAATGCTTTAAAAAAAAAAAACAGGAGCTGGATTCCTTTAGGATGAGGTGTCCTTGCATTGTTGATTTCTTTTAATGTCTATTATAGACAAAAGAATTTTACCTAATAAAGCTGCTTTAAATACCTTCTTTTAACTTTTAAGATTCATATTTAAGTTATAATCTTAGAACTGTTATTACAAACTATCTGCCTTTCCCTTGATGGTTTTTTTCACATTTGATATTAAGATTATACATTTTTAACTTATGATTTAATTTCTACTGGTCTAAGGTAATATTTTAAAATATTTAGGCCAGAGATTGGGCAGAATTCTTTCTTTGTCAGGACACAACCACTTGGTTCTCCCAACCTCCTTTTTTTTTTTTTAATGCAATGAGGTTTATAAGAAGTTCAGGCAAAAGTATTTTCCAGTGAGGTCTCTTTTTTTTTGTACTTCCTTTAAGTAACAATCAGATACCCCACTGGTTTCTGAGCCCTCTGCTGGTGAGATTTCTTCCTTTTCTTTCAAACTGTGAGCTATGATAAATCCTTCTTAAAAAGATCAAAAGAGGTTACTCATGGTCTAGATGTTTCTTTTTGTCTTGACCACTGCTAGCCTGCAGCTGGGGTTGTCTTTTTTTCTTTTAAAAAATAAAAATGATTGTCTTGGGTGCCTGGGTGGCTCAGTGGGCTAAAGCCTCTGCCTTGGGCTCAGGTCATGATCCCGGAGTTCTGGGGTTGAGTCGCACATTGGGCTCTCTGCTTGGTAGGGAGCCTGCTTCCTCCTCTCTCTGCCTTTCTGCCTACTTGTGATCTCTGTCTGTCAAATAAACAAATAAAATCTTTAAAAAAAATAAAGATGATTGTCTCTAACAACCTCTAATTATAATTTTTCTTTCTCCTAAAAGGCAAGGTTTATAGTCTTTTTTTTTTTTTTTTTTTAGATTTTATTTATTTGAGAGAAGGAGAGAGAGCACGAATGGGAGAGGCAGACTCCCCAAAGGCAGACTCTTTTTTTTTTTTTTTAAAGATTTTATTTATTTATTTGACAGAGAGAGATCACAAGTAGACAGAGAGGCAGGCAGAGAGAGAGAGAGAGGGAAGCAGGTTCCCTGCTGAGCAGAGAGCCTGATGCGGGACTCGATCCCAGGACCCCGAGATCATGACCTGAGCCGAAGGCAGTGGCTTAACCCACTGAGCCACCCAGGCACCCCTGAAGGCAGACCTTAACTGGCTGAGACGCCCAGGCACCTCTGAAAGGCAAGCTTTATCTTCTGATAGAACACTACGAAGTAGCAGTAGCGTGAGTCATCAATCAGAACAATGGTGATATTTAAGGTTACGAAATTCTCAAGTTTTTATTCCCTCTCTCTGTTGTAATTTGTAGACATTATGTGATCTTTGTTAATGAAGTGGCCAGCCTTGGGGAACTGTGGAATAGGGTGATGTTTGACAATTTTTAAACTCATCCTTCCTAGATACAGACGGTTTTGTTAGGGGGCCAACGATTAAGAGTCTTGGTCCGCAGGATTTTGATGGTTCTCCTGGCAAAGCTGACATGGCAGATACTAAATTGTGAATCTCACGGGACAAATCAGAGGATTGGAGAGAAGAGACGCCAGATGAGAACCTTATGACATTTTGAAGCAGAACAAAGCCAAACAAATTAAGTCCCTGCCTTGAAACCACTTCCAAGGAAACAGGTACTAACTTGAGCTGTCCTCAGGAACCCACAGCCAGGTATGCTGCCCTATTTAGAGATCACAATAGGACTATTAAATGGAAAGAATGATTATTGCTATTTTAAAAGAATTGCTCTTAGAAGGGCAAGAATTTTCTTTTTGTGGAACACAAGGTCTGTGAAAAAGCAATGTGACTAAGTATATATTAAAAAAAAAATTGCCATTGTCTATCATGGATCGTGCCACTGGCCACTGAAATGAACAGTTTAAACATGTGCAACTGATCACTTTCACCACAGGGAGAAAAACCCCTGCCATTTATCATTCGCTTATAAAGATGCCACAGGTAATAAAATGGTTGCAGGAGGAGGGCATGGAGAGGACGTGCCCTGGGCAATGGGAGGCTCCCCCTCTGGCCCCTGTTCCCACAGTGGGACTGGTTTCTTGCGAGGAAGCCTCGAGAAAGCAAGCTGTTCTTGAGGGCTGCACTGAACATGTGAGTGTCCCCTAAGGGCCTCTGTCTCTCAACTCTGGAGGTCCTGGTGGGAGGATGCAGAGAGCTACTCGCCTTGGGGCTCTGGATACAAGCTTCTAGGTACGTCCCCCCGCCACAGTCCCGGCTTGGTGCACCTGCCGCCTGGCAGTCTGCGCGCTCCGCCTCTTCTTCCGCATCTGCCTACCCTCCCCGCCGCCCGCAGGGGTAGGTTGGGAACCGACAGCGCTCCATACCGTCTGAGATTATGTGTTAGATCTATATGTTCTATTTTTATGGTTTCTTCACCTTAGGTTTTGGGGGGAGAGGGTGGAGATGGAGCCCATGCTTGTCAGAAAATGGGAACTCAGCTCGAGATTTTTTTCCCTCATTCTACGTGAAGAAAAATTTCTGCTGCGCTATAGGGAAATGTTTCCAAGATTTTGTGTATGTGTGTTATGTGATGTGTGTGTGTGTGTGTGTGTGACCAAGGCCCATAGCTTTCTTCAATTTTTATAGAGGGCCATGGCTCAAAAAATTTTTAATGTCCAGCTTTCTCTGGTGTGGGAGGAAGAGACATAGGTGATGTCATCTTATTTCCTATGTGAGGATTACTTGAAAACTGTATGGGAAGATTTGAGTATAATTAGAAACAGACCAAGGCATTTTCTATGCATTAGGAAAGTCCTTAGGAAAAGTGAAGTGGCTCACATTATTAGGAGAAAATCAAATGTTAATCTGCAAATGACTTCTTTTTAGTATTAAAATAAATCCTTTTATCCAGAGAAAGCAGAATCTGTGGGGAAAAAAAAAAAAAAAAAGATAATTGCTATTGAAGCCCTGGGTCCCATGAGCTATCTTGAGTTCAAGTCAATAACAGTTGCTGAGGTCTGTTGCAACCCAAGTTTATTTACTGTCCTCCCTCAGTTCGGGGAAGCAAAATCCGGTAATATGAGGAACAAAACATATTATCAAAAGGGGGATTAAGCTTAAGTTAATGGACACCACCAAGGGTATTTCCTTAGTAATTTTTTTTTCTATTTAATTTGAAAACCTATTAAACAGGCAAGAATGCTGGACTGATGGGACTAGTACCGTAGCCTAAACTCTTGCTGCATCCGACTCGTACTGGAGACCAAATTATCTGTTCATAACGCATTGAATGACAGTAACCCTTACAACTTTGGTTATGGATATTTAAGTGTTGTGGGTTTTTGTGGTTGTTACAGCTGTTCTCTACTTTTTGAGGGACTATTCTATTTTTCGTTTTGGAAGAATAATCTTAAAATTGAAGAATTTAAGGACCAAAAGGGGTGTTAGGGATGGGACATCCTTGCAGGCGTTGGACAGGGCGGGAAGACTGGCGTTTGGAGTTTCAGAGAGTTAGGTGTGAATGCTGGTCTTGCCACTTATTTTTTTCAGCGTTCCTTTGAGGACTAGCTAAGTACTGGTCCAAGGTCAAATTTTAGCATCGGGTGGAATTTACCTGAGGCATTGGTTTAATCCCAAATACCAATCCTGATGAGACTGGTCTGGATGAGCCAGGAGCTGTTATGGCCCTCATGCTTGTCAAGTGCTTAATCATCTCTGAAATTTGGCTGACTTCCCTTATGGTTCTTGTGCTTGGACTTTTCCTAATGGTTCTTATGCAAATTGTCTGACCTCGGCTGAAGCTAAGCTGCTTAACCTCTGCAACTCAGTTTCTTAGCTGTAAAGTGAGGATAATATCCACCTTCAGGGGTTGGTTTAAGACTTGGATATGGTGTGTTTGGAGCCTCACAAAGTGCCTGGCTTCCGTTGTTAACCATTCGGTTCAGCATTTGACATCCAGCCTGAATTTGAGAATGTTTAGGAACATGAGGGCATTGCTTTGTGAGGACCCCTCTTCCCTGGTAGCTCCGGTCTCATGGACAGATCAATTACTGGTTCTGATTGCTTTCCCAGCAATAATTTTACAGTCCAGTTCATTGAACTACCATTGCAGGAGCTGTCTCAAGACTCTTCATCCTTCTGCACACAATGCCAGCTTCTCTTTTCAGTGTGGCATCTGAAACAGGGGACAGCGTTCTGTAAGTAGTAGGAACAACACAAGCCCAGAACAGATACTCTGTCGTTGGCAAACTGAGTCACCTTAGAAAACTTTGTAATTCAAATCCTAGGGCCTCATTTTTCTCACTTATAAAATGAGTTGTTTGACCTAAACAACACCCAAGATTGCTTTTTGCCCTAGGATTATGTAATTTTGTGTTATTCATATGTATCAATATTGTATTACTTAGATGGTAGAGCTCGTTTCATTTCAATAACAATGTTTCTTTATGTTTCTTTTCTTTTCTTTCTTTTTTTTTTTTTTTAAAGTTAACTCCAGGCCCAACATGGGGCTTGAACTCATGACCCTGAGATCAAGAGTCCCCTGCTGTACTGACTGAGCCAGCCAGCTACCCTATAACAATGTTTCTTTTTAATTGCATCTGCTTTGTGCAAGACCCAGCTATACCAAAACTATCACAAAAATGTCTCTTCTCAAGGGGCTTGTGCCATCTTAGGGATAAGACCTGAAGACAAGAATTTTTTAAAAGAAAGGATGAGAAAAGGATCTTGTCTCTAGTCGTTTTGCTTCTATGTGGTGCATAGTTTATATCATTAACTGAAGTTAAAGTTATTGTTAACAGCAATACACTACTAGCAGATAATAAAACACAGGAAAATGAAACATCTTATGAAAATATGTTATTCATAGAGATGGCAGAAGGAGCTGACCTCTGTACCTGTCTTTGGCCTTGCGTTTCAGGGCATCTGCTGGCAGAATTAAAAGTAAGAACCACAATCATGGAGCACAGTTTCTATTATTTCCTTGAGTTTAGGAACTCTTCTTCCATTTCTAAATTGGAAATTGGCTTGGTTCCCACTTAGGTTAAAATGATGAACTCTTAGAATCTCTTGTGAAGCTGACTAATGAGATAGTTAATCCACACCAGATCAGAGAAACCATGGTTATCTCTGACTTGAGTGATTTAGCACACAGGTGTGAACCTCTCTCTTCTTCTTTGGTTGGGGAGCATGGACCTGCACGATTTCTAGAGAACCTCTTAGCCCGGAACCCAAGGTTCTGCACTGCTCTGCTGGTTTCCTCTCTCCCCATCTGTTTGTGTTTGCCTGATACCGTTCCAGATACTAACAGGTAGAAATGGCTGTTAGGAATTTACATTTCAGCAACAAATGAGACTGATAAAAATTGTTTTAGAATAACAAAGGAAGAAAACCAATGACCTTAAATGCTTTCCTTTCAAACAATGAAAACCATGCAGTCTTTGACAAACTTATTCCAGAAGTTTCTTTTCCTTAGGCTGTTCCTCTTCTTCATAGACTGAGTGGTCTCCTGGAGGTCAGGATTCAAACAGAATGCAAGGAGAGCAGAGCTACCTTTCCCGGAGACCTGGACTGCTCTTTGCTTGGGGAGACTCTCATGTAGCCTCTCCCCCAGGCTTTGCCTGAGCTCAAGGGGCTGGAGTCTCTCTCTCTCCAAGAGGATCAGGGCAGAATCCCGGCATTTTTGATGACAGCGCATTCTGTGGTGTGCTTGGAATTTTTTTTTTCCCCCTAGGCTTGTTTCATCTTGAGCTCATTTTGCTCTAATTTATTCTGGGCTGTGTGTTTCTGCATCTGTCCATTCAGATAAGAGACGAGTGTGTGTGTGTGTGTGTGTGTGTGTGTGTGTGTGAGTGTGTGTGTTTTGTGTTCATCTTTTTGTCATTTGCGTAGCTGATTAAAAGCTACAGATAAATAAGCTATTCAGCACCAAGCAAGGCTAATCGTAGATAACATGCGGTGACCTCAGAAGGTTTAATTCTGCCTTTTGTTGGAAAGGCAGGAAACTTGAAAGAGTACGTATATCTCGGCATGCTGGGAGGGATCCCAGTTCACACTGGGAACAGTTCTTTCTTGGCAGGCAGATTTGTGAGCCTGGCAGCGTTTGCCATTTATTGGGATGGACCCTTCAAAGTCCCTCTTCTCTCTTCTGTCATGGTCCATTTGAGGCCGTTGTCCTTCAGATGGCATCCTCTTGTTAGCCATGAAACGTCCCCTTCTGTGCCAGCAGACATTTTAGTAATCTATAATGAAGAAACTCAGTTTTCTATGAGTCCTGTAAGATCTGTTTGTCAACTCTGCAGATAAACATTTCTACCCTGGAGGTATCCCAGTGACAGGAACCATATGTCATCACCTCCTGATAAATGTCCGAAGCCACTTGGTTATGAGTTTTCTGCCCGCTTTAATATCGAGCCTTCCCCTTATTATTACTTAGGGTTCATAGTGTGCCCCTTATGTGTGAGACACGCACAAAATGGAAATTGGCTTGGTTCCCACCTGGGTTAAAATGATGAGCTCTTAGAATCTGTTCTGAAGCTGAATAATGAGTGGAAGTAGAGCCAAGTAATTCAACTGAAAATTTTTATTTAAGAGCCGTAGTTTGATATTTATCATGTTTGGTCTAATTGATACAGATTTTATTTTATTTTATTTTATAGATTTGTGGAATATTCATTGGGTCAGTGATCAATGCCTTGACTCACTTCACAAAGATGGCTAGGCCAAGTCATATCAAAGGGCTTGTGGTATTATACTGGAATACAGGAGTCATGTGATATTTATAAACCTATTTATGACGTCTAGGTCAGAAGACCAGTTAGGTGGGAAGATTCTGGAAGATGTTATGTAGTAGTTTCTTTCTCTCTCTCTTTCTTTCTTTCTTTCTTTTTTTTTTTAACAATGATTTGTTACCTTTAATATTGTAGAAGTTCAGCACAATAAGTCTAGTTAACCTCCATCAGCACACATAGCTACAGATTCTTTTTCTTGTGTTAAAATTTTAAAATTTAACTTAGCAACTTTTGAGTCTACAACATAATATTGTTAACTATAGTCACCACAGTGTTCATTACAGCCCCATCTCATACCTGTTAGAAGGGCTGTTATCAAAAAAACAAGGAATAGCAAGTGTTGGCAAGGGTGTGGAGAATAGGGAACACTTGCACCCTGTTGGTGGGAATGTAGATTGGGGCTGCCCCTATGGAAAACAATAAGGAGCTCCTTCAAAAAATTGAAGATAGAACTACCATATGATCTAGAAATCCTACTTCTGGGTATTTATCCAAAGGAAACAAAAACACTAACTCAAAAAGGTATATGCACTCCTATGTTCACTGAAGCATTTATTTACAATAGCCAAGACATGGAAATCACCTATAACTGATCTGTTGTCACTCTCCCCACCTGTGGTGGCTGAATAACGGCCCCCAAGAGGGCCAGCTCCTAACCCCTGAAACCTGTGAACATGACCTTCTATGGTAATAGGGACTGGGCATCTGTGATTAATTAAGGATCTCGAAAGAGGACGATTATCCGGGACTATCTGGGTTAGAGAATGTAATCATAGGGGCCTTTAAGAGGGAGGCAGAGGGAGAATTTTACTGCATCCAGAAGAGAGAAGACAACGGGCCGATCTCAGCAGAGAGAGGTATTTGCAGATGCTACCTTGCAGGTTTGCAGATGGAGAAGGGGCTATAAACTAAGGAATGCTGGGAAGGTATTAGCTCTAGAATCCAGGAAAGGGAAGGAAACAGTTTTCCTCTGGAGCCTCCGGTGGGAGCCTGACCTTGTTGGCACCTTGGTTTCAGCCCAGTGTAACTAATTTCATACTTCTGGTCTCTAGGATAAGTCTGTGTTGTTTAAAGCCATCCACTTGTGATAGTTGGTGAGAGAAGCAGCCATTTCTGAGTCATCCTACACACTTGGGCTAGGTAAATGTTCATTGCTAGGTTTAACAGTTCAATTTTGCTTCATATCTCCCAAGTGTTGAGCTCTGTGTTGGTTCTGGGGAGACAGAGAGCAAGGGGCAATGGTTCTTATTTTCTTTGTGGCTTACATTCTGTGGAAGGAAATGCACAAACTAGCAAAAACTTAAAAATCAGTCCGGGGTATTTTTTGAGATGCCCAGGACCCCTTGGGAATGCAGAAGAGTGGTAGTTCACCTGGCATTCTGGAATACAAGGTCTGGGGATTGGACTACATTGCTGGGGATGAGAAATTACTCTGGAGAGAAACTGTGGGAGAAGCATTTGCTACAGATTGAATTGTGTCCCCCCAAATTTGTATGTTGAAGTCCCCACCCCATCACAGTGTGGCTGCATTTGGAGTAGGGAAATAAGTAAGGTCAAGGAAGTAATAACGATGGGGTCCTGGTCTGATAGGAGTAGTGTCCTTCTAAGAGGAGACACCAGATTGCATGTGTGCTCTCCACGTGTGAAGACATGGCACGGAGTGACCACCTGCACGCCAGGAAGAGGGCTCTCACCAGAAACTGAATCGGCCGGCACCTTGACTTTGGCCTTCCAGCATCCAGATATGTGAGAAAATAAATTTCTGTTGTCTAAGCCATCCAGGTTGTGGTATTTTGTTACGGTAGCCTGAGCAAAGACAGCATCCATTCTCCTTTTAGAAAGAAACGGAGGATCAGAAGCATGACTTCACTCTTTAAAAATGGAAATTAGCTTTTAATCAGTAAAGTGCTTACTAGCTAGATTGAAGACTTCTGTCAAGTTTTTGACATGCAGAGAGAAGATAAGAATTCTCCTGGTGCTAATAAACTTTTTAATTTACTTTCTTGTTACACACATTAAGATGCTTTATAAGATTTCCCCTTGTTCCAAATGCTTGTAAAACACTGAATACATTATAAGTCATAAAACAATAGTTATTGTGAAAATTAACGGTAGTTCAAAATTGCATCAGTTGATGTAAACATTAATTTTATTAAGTATTTCTTCAAGGAGCACTATATTCAGAGATTGTAAATACCTCAGTTTTCTATTTTGTTATACGAGTCATTCTACTCTTAATTTCACCACTGCGGGATACATTCAAAAATAAAATAATACTCGACTCTTTGATTTTGCAAAGAAATTTAAACAGAATCTCAGGTTTTTGGTTATGCATCTTCTTCCTCAGAGGGAAGGGGTCAGCCTTGGAGAGTTTTGCATGTTACCCAGCAGGGTTGTTTTTTTTTTTTATAACTTTTTTTTTTCATTTTCATTTTTTATTTTTTTATAAACATATATTTTTATCCCCAGGGGTACAGGTCTGTGAATCGCCAGGTTTACACACTTCACAGCACTCACCAAAGCACATACCCTCCCCAATGTCCATAACCCCACCCCCCTTTTTCTAACCCCCCTCCCCCCAGCAACCTCAGTTTGTTTTGTGAGATTAAGAGTCACTTATGGTTTGTCTCCCTCCCAATCCCATCTTGTTTCATTGATTCTTCTCCTACCCACTTAAGCCCCCATGTTGCATCACCACTTCCTCATATCAGGGAGATCATATGATAGTTGTCTTTCTCTGCTTGACTTATTTCGCTAAGCATGATATGCTCTAGTTCCATCCACGTCGTCGCAAATGGCAAGATTTCATTTCTTTTGATGGCTGCATAGTATTCCATTGTGTATATATACCACATCTTCTTGATCCATTCATCTGTTGATGGACATCTAGGTTCTTTCCATAGTTTGGCTATTGTGGACATTGCTGCTATAAACATTCGGGTGCATGTGCCCCTTCGGATCACTGCGTTTGTATCTTTAGGGTAAATACCCAGTAGTGCAATTGCTGGGTCATAGGGCAGTTCTATTTTCAACATTTTGAGGAACCTCCATGCTGTTTTCCAGAGTGGTTGCACCAGCTTACATTCCCACCGACAGTGTAGGAGGGTTCCCCTTTCTCCACACCCTCGCCAGCATCTGTCATTTCCTGACTTGTTGATTTTAGCCATTCTGACTGGTGTGAGGTGATATCTCATTGTGGTTTTGATTTGTATTTCCCTGATGCCGAGTGATATGGAGCACTTTTTCATGTGTCTGTTGGCCATCTGGATGTCTTCTTTGCAGAAATGTCTGTTCATGTCCTCTGTCCATTTCTTGATTGGATTATTTGTTCTTTGGGTGTTGAGTTTGCTAAGTTCTTTATAGATTTTGGACACTAGTCCTTTATCTGATATGTCATTTGCAAATATCTTCTCCCATTCTGTCAGTTGTCTTTTGATTTTGTTAACTGTTTCCTTTGCTGTGCAAAAGCTTTTGATCTTGACGAAATCCCAATAGTTCATTTTTGCCCTTGCTTCCCTTGCCTTTGGCGATGTTCCTAGGAAGATGTTGCTGCAGCTGAGGTCGAAGAGGTTGCTGCCTGTGTTCTCCTCAAGGATTTTGATGGATTCCTTTCGCACATTGAGGTCCTTCATCCATTTTGAGTCTATTTTCATGTGTGGTGTAAGGAAATGGTCCAATTTCATTTTTCTGCATGTGGCTGTCCAATTTTCCCAACACCATTTATTGAAGAGGCTGTCTTTTTTCCATTGGACATTCTTTCCTGCTTTGTCGAAGATGAGTTGACCATAGAGTTGAGGGTCTATTTCTGGGCTCTATTCTGTTCCATTGATCTATGTGTCTGTTTTTGTGCCAGTACCATGCTGTCTTGATGATGACCGCTTTGTAATAGAGCTTGAAGTCCAGAATTGTGATGCCACCAACTTTGGCTTTCCCAGCAGGGTTTTTAATTGATCCTGTTGGTAGAAGTCTACAAAAGAGATTTTTTAAAAAATTTTATTTTTATTTATTTATTTTTAAGATTTTATTTATTTATCTGATAGAAACACGGGGACAGAGGAAACACAAATGGTGAGTGGGAGAGGGAGAAGCAGACTTCTTGCCAAGCAGGGAGTCCGATGTGGGGCTCAATCCCAGGACCCTGAGTTCATGACCTGAGCCAAAGATAGATGCCTAATGACTGAGCCACCCAGGTACACCCCAAATTTTATTAAAAAAAAATTTTAAGTTAACATATAATGTATTATTTGCTTTAGGGGTACAGGTCTGTGAATTGTCAGTCTTACACAATTCACAGCACTCGCCATAGCACATAGCCTCCCCAATATTCATCACCCAGACATTTTATTCCTCCCATCCCCCTTCCCTCCAGAAACCCTCAGTTTGTTTCCTGAGATTGAGAGTCTCTTATCATTTCTCACCCTCTCTGGTTTCATCTTGTTTTATTTTCCCCTCCCTTCCCCTATGATCTTCCATCTTGTTTCTCAAATTCCTCCTATCAGTGAGATCATATGACAATTGTCTTTCTCTGACTGACTTATTTTGCTTAGGGTAATACCCTCTAGTTCCATCCACGTCATTGTAAATGGCAAGATTTTGGGTTTTTTTGATGGCTGCATAGTATTCCATTGTATGTATGTATGTATGTATATGTATATATATACATATACATACATACTGCATCTTCTTTATCCTCTCACTTGTAGATGGACATCTAGGCTCTTTCCATAGTTTGGCTATTGTGGACATTGCTGCTATAAACAGTCAGGTGCACGTGCCCCTTAAGGGCACTACGTTTGTATCTTTAGAGTAAATACCCAGTAGAATGGTTGCTGGGTCCTAGGGTAGCTCTATTTTCAACTTTTTGAGGAACCTCCATAGTGTTTTCCAGAGTGGCTGCCCCAGCTTGCATTCCCACCAGTAGTATAGGAGGGTTCACCTTCTCCGTATCCTCACCAACATCTGTTGTTTCCTGACTTGTTAATTTTAGCTATTCTGACTGGTGTGAGGTGGTATCTCACTGTGGTTTTGATTTGTATTTCTCTGATCCCAATGATGAGAAGTGGATTGTGGAGCCCTTTTTCATGTGTGTCTTTTGGCCATCTGGATGTCTTCTTTGCTGAAATGTCTGTTCATGTCTACCCATTGAGGGTAACTATTGAAGGATATGAATTTAGTGCCTTTGTATTGCCTGTAAGGTGACTCTTACTGATATTGTCTCTGTTTCTTTCTGGTCTGTTACTTTTAGGCTCTCTCTTTGCTTAGAGGACCCCTTTCAATATTTCCTGTAGGGCTGGTTTGCTGTTTGCAAATTCTTTTAGTTTCTATTTGTCCTGGAAGTTTTTATCTCTCCTTCTATTTTCAATGACAGCCTAGTTGGGTCTAGTATTCTTGGCTGCATATTGATCAGGTCCCTACTAGCTGGTACTGCCTCTTCTTCTTCTTCTTCTTCTTCTTTTTGAAGTGGGTTTCTCTGCCTTGTCATTTTGTCTAGAGAAGAATAGATGAATGAAAGAACAAAATGCTAAAAAAATTTAAAAAAGAACAAAATACTAAAAGGGTAACAACAATCCCAGAAAAATATACACTAACCAAATCAGAAGAGTCCCAAAACCAGGGGGAGAAGAAAGGGAGAAAAAAAAATATGATTAACCTGATGAATAGAACAGAGCCTCACAACTTGATTTTGGGTATATTTTGATCTGTTAGAAGAAACTGCGTCCCAAAATTTTAAAGAAAAAAACTTATATAGATACAAAAATAAGGGTAAATACAATGAAGGGACAGAATATGACTGTAAAGTTGAAAATTAAAAAAAGATTTTTAAAAAGGAATTGATAAGATAAGAAGTTGGTTGAAAAAGAAAAAAAAAAAGAGAGAATGTGATCAGGCTGGAGACTAGAACAAAGCCATATGCTAGATTTAGGGCAATTTTGGTCTGTTAGAAGAAACTGTATCCCAAACTTTTAAGGAAAGAAAGAAAAAAAGAAAGAAAAATATATGTGTGTGTGTGTGTGTGTGTGTGTGTGTGTGTGTACGTGTGTGTGTGTGTATGAAAGTTTAAATACAATGAAGGGATAGAATATGACTATTATAATGAAAATTTAAAAAAGGTTTTTAAAAAAGTATTGATAAGATAAAATAGTTAAAATAGGAAAGAGGAAGAATTCAAAAAAAAGAAAAAAATTTTAAAAATTTAACTTTGAAAGACTGAAGAATCATGAGAAGAAAGTCATGAATTTTATGTGCTGTATTCCCCTATTGCTGGAGGTTTGCAGTTCTCATTGATCAATAAACTTGGTCTTGGCTGGATGTTCTTGCTGATCTTCTGGGTGAGGAGCCTGTTGTAGTGACTCTTAAGTGTCTTTGCCCCAGGCGGAATTGCGCTGCCCTTGCCAGGGACCAGGCTGAGTTATCTGCTCAGGTTCACTCTTGGAAGCTTTTGTTCCCTGAATGCTCTCCGTAGGTAGGGAATAAAAATGGCGGCCTCCCAATATCCGGCCTGGAGGAGCGGAGAGCTCAGGGTCCCCACTTCTCAATGCACCCTCAGAGAAAATCAGTCAATCCCTCCTGTTTGGAGTCTCCAAACCCAGCCGATGTCTGCAGTGTGCTCCCACGCTACTCTTCTCAGCGGAGGGAGGTGAGTCTCTGGGGTCTGCCACTTGTTGGGTCCCTGCTCGGAGAGCGGTGGCCTGACTGTGTCTTGGATCATGGTTTAAGGTAACCCCAAGCTGAGATCAGCCTTCTTGGCTCCGTCCCTGCAGCTGGCTTCCTCGCTCTGATACATGAGAGCTCTGCCACACTCAGGCACCCCTGTTTTTCTGTGACCCTGAGGGACTTGAGACCACACTTTCCCCACGGTGGCTCCACTCCCCCTCTTAGCCTCTAGAGTGACATCCCTCTGTGGAGCAGACTTCTAAAAGTTCCAATTTTGTGCTCCAGGGCCCTACCGCTTGCTAGGAGCCGGCCCCTCTCCCCACAGTCTTTCTTCTCCTATATTGCCTCTGATTCACTTCTCCACACTTCCTACCTTCCAGAAAGTGATCACTTTTCTGTTTATAGCATTTCTGATTTTCTTCTCTTCGATCTTCTGTTGAGTTTGTAGGTGGTCAGAGTGGCTTGATAAGTCACTGAATTCCTGGGACCCAATGAACTTTAGATCTCCTAGTACTTTGCCATCTTGCTCCTCTCTGAATCAAAATTTTATTTTTAATTATGATAAAACATACACAGCATAATATTGCCATCTAAACAAATTTATTTATGTATGTATTTACTTACTTATTTAGAGAAGAGAGAGGGGCGCTGGGTAAGGGAGAAGGAGAAAGAGAATCTCAAGCAGACTGCACACTCTTCATAGAGACCAATGCGGGATCCATCTCATGACCCTGAGATCATGACCTGGGCTGAAGTCAAAAGCCAGTCACTTAACTGACTGAGCCACCTAGGCACCCCATCTTAACTACTTTACAAGTGTGTAATTCAGTAGTGTTAGGTATGTGGTCATTATGCAGGCAATCTCTAGAACACATCACCTTGTGATTTTTTTTTTTAAAGATTTTATTTATTTATTCGACAGACAGATCACAAATAGGCAGAGAGGCAGGCAGAGAGAGAGGAGGAAGCAGGCTCCCTGCTGAGCAGAGAGCCCGATGCAGGGCTCAATCCTAGGACCCTGAGATCAAGACCTGAGCCGAAGGCAGAGGCTTTAACCCACTGAGCCACTCAGGTGCCCCTCACCTTGCAAATTTGAAGCTGTATCTATTAAACAACAATTCCCTATGCTCCCTTCCTCGAGCCTCTGGCAGCCACCATTCAACTGTCTGTTTGTGTGAGCTTGACTACTCTAGGTAGCTCATATAAGTGGCTTCATACAGTGTTTGTGCTTTTCAGATTGCCTTATTTCACTTAGCCTAATGTCCTCTGGGTTCATCCCTGCTGTAGCATGTGTCAAAATTTTCTCTTTTTTTAAGGATAAACAATGTCCTTTTGGGTGTATATACCAACTTTTGTTTATTCCTTCATCTGTTGATGGCTGCTTGAGTTGCTTCTTTTCAGCTATAGTGAATAATGCTGCTGTGAATATATGTGAATAATGTATGTGAATATATCTTTGAGATTCTGTGCTCAGTTCTTCTGGTTGTATACCCAAAAGTGGAATTTTAGGTCATCTGGGCATTATATTCATAGTATTTTGAGAAAATGCCACGAAACTGTTTTCTTCCGTGGATGTACCATTTTACATTCCCAGCACCTGCAGACAAGGGGTCCAGTTTTTCCACATCCTCCTCAATACTTGTTGTTTCCTGTTTTATTGATAGTAGCCATCTTTACAGGTGTAAGGTGGCATGTAACTGTAGTTTTGATTTGTATTTCCCTAATGATGAAGGATGTGGAACATCTTTTCATGTGTTTCTTGGCCATTTGTATATCATCCTTGGAGAACCATGGCAGATCTTTTAAACAGTGACACGGCATAGTCAGACTTGGGTTTTGGAAAGACCACAACGGGAAATGACCAACTGCAGGGCAAGTAGATAGGAGGCTCTCACAGTTTCTAAAATGATGCTTTATTACTTCCAGAGTAAAGCTGTTATGTTGGCATTTAATCCCATCCATTCTCTGCTCTGTCTTCTTCCCAGTTTTCATTTTTGTTACATCTTTTCGTGAATTCTATGTTCTCCTTAAGCTTGGTCGTATGCCCTATTAGCATTCCTATCTCACAACTTTGTGATTTCTTTTTTTGTATAAGAAATGTACTTAACCTCTCCTTTCCTACCTAAATGCTGCTGTATAGCTTTCCTTTAAAATATGCCTCAGTTTCTTTCCTCTAACACCCTTCCGATGTTCCAGTATGCTCCAGTTATCTTCTCTCAATTTCTCTCCCTCTTTTGTGGATGGTTGTGGTGTTCATTTATACTTATGTGTTATCCTGCCTCACTGTGAGTTACATGTGTATGGAATACAAAGTCCTTGAGAGCACCGGTTTCTTTTTGTTTTATATCTATATATATCTATAGCAATGTATTCAGACCTAACTTGGTTCCATTGCTTTGTGATGATCAGTAAGTATTTGTTGTTATAATAGAAATGAGTTTCGCAAATACTTTGAATTAGGTCATATTTACACAACTGAAATTATCTGCGTAATTTGGCTTTTTATGCGCATAAAATGATGCTTCATCAATTCAGTCTCAAAATGTAACTGCTTTCTCTCAAAAAATTCAGATTTGGCAGGCAGTAGAGTATCAAACAATGTTTTAGGAAAGAAAAGCAACATTACTCTTGACTATCTTCTGTGGATGAGACCCTGCACGAGGCAGTCCATGTATGTTATTTGATCTGACATTAATCTTTTGTGGTATGGGATTCATTCGCTCATTTAAAGAGGAGGAGCTTGGGGGAAGTTCGGGACATGGGAGTGCAGAGACTGAAGTAGATAGTCTCCACAGGTGGGTGTTGTGATGGTTTTAGACAGAATGATCAAAGGCTGCCCAAGAGAGTGCAAATGGAGCATGGCTTCTAGAAGTGCTAGAAGTGCTTAGGAGATAGGATAAGTGGATTTTGTATCGAGTTGGGAGAAACAGGAAGACTGGAATCTCAAGTTTCTGGCTTGAATCACTCAGTGGAACTTGGTGCCATTCACCCACGTAGGGCAGAAAAAGGAGCAGACCATGTGGGTGACAGCTCTGAGGTTCCTCTAGGGACAGTCAGGTGAAGTCAGGTGACAGGAATACAGGACTAGAATTTAGGAGGGCAGTCTTGCTGAAGGAGCAATATTAGAATCACGCAGCAGTCATACTCCCTCATCCACTCATCAAGTGCTCTCTGTCAATTCCATACCAATGGTGGGGTGCTAGGAGCAGCAGACCAAGGCACGGGCAAGAAGAGAATGCATTTTCTGCATAGAATAAAATGAAACAAGAGTTGTTCTTTTCTGTTATCCTTAGGTGCCATGATGCCAGTAATAAATACTGCTTCCAGAAAAAGAAACTTTTGTTACTTTAAGTGCTAAACAATGACCATGGCAACTATTGACTTTGGACATGCAGCTGCTGCCTTTAGTTGAGCACATTTTTATTCTTATCCTTTTACAAACGTTGTTTCCTAGGTGGGGAAGTTAATCTGGAGACCTTGGTGTTATATATTCGGCCCCTGGCACATGGGAACCCCACCCTGGGCTTTTGTTTCAATAGTAAGATTATAATCGAGTGGAATTGTTGGAGCTCACTTTGACAGTTCTTATCCCCACCCTCTGTGATACTACATATTTTTGCATTTAGATAGTTGCTAGGAAAGAAGCGATGCCAGCACAGTGAATTGTGATGATGAAGAGACAGTACTTGGGTTATGTGATTTGGCATACCATTTGACACTTGGAGTTTTTGAATTTGTGTTTCTATTTAAAAGAGTGTAAAACTGTTAGGTATGAATTTTGGTTTCCATATAAAATATTTTACTCAATTTGAACATTTTAAGATGGAAATTTACTCTTTACTATACATTGTTTGAAAATGAAAAGCCAGTCAAGAAAATCATGATTACTACTAAGTATTTTGTGATGATTACTGAGAACAATTTTATGGGACACCTGAGTGGCTCAGTTGGTTGAGTGTCCAACTCTTGGTTTCAGCTCAGGTCATGATCTCAGGGTTGTGAGATCCAGCCCTGTGTTGGGCTCCATTCTCAGCAGGGAGGAGTCTGCTTAAGAATTCTGCCTGTCTCCATGCTTGCTTGCACATGTTTTCTCTCTCAAAAAATAAAAAAATCTTAAAAAAGAAAAACACAACAACCCTCAAAACCCTAATTTTGTTATATAGGGTAGGGGGCTGTTATAAACAGTCTGCTCCTAATGTCAAATATGCTAGGTGAGCCGCTGAACCCCTATTACACACTTCTTGTGTCTCAGGAATGGTTCTTGGCTCTGTAGACTTTGAAGTAAATGAAGTCATGAGAGCATCAAGCCCAGGGGAATATGTAAGAGAAAGGAAGACTACCCAGTGCCAAGCTCTGGAAAGCACCAGCTTCTATGACACAAAGAGGAGGCCCCTAAAAGGTGCGCAAGGAGCAGAGAGACCAGTGGGAGGGGAAGTAAGAGAGAGAAGAGTCAGGGGTATTAGGGGAGAAGACGTTTCCAGAAGGATGGGGTGGTCAATGGCTTCCAGGATGACTAGGAAGACAAAAAATTGGCCAACGAGTAAGTGTCTTTGAGTTTGAACATCAGAAAGTGATTGGCTATGACCTTCCTTCCCAAGACCACGGCTGTGGTGAGCAACTTCTGAGGAGAAGATGGGGGTGAGGTTCTGCAAGAAGTCTTTGCTCGCAGTGGGGAAAAAAAGACAGAGTTGAGGGAGGGTTCGATTATTTCCCCTGATTTTAAAAGACGCATCTGTGGTGGAAAATATGGTGAAATTGAAAATGACTATACATTCTTATTCCTTGGTGTTGTTAGCCTTTGACTCTAAACATACTCATGTCTTGAGCACAAAGCTTGAAGCCTCTCCCTGGGTGGTAACAAAGCCTCAGACCCAGCCCAAAGTGCCCGCATCTGTTACTTTGGTGCAGATGTCTGATGCTCTCACCTCTGCTTTACTGTTCCTGCTTCAGGTCTCAGCTGTCCGTGTCTGTTGGCCACATTGTACTCAGAAGGCCTTCACTGCCACCACTTTGACAACACCGCTCTCTGTGCTGAGGGCACAGTCCAGAAATTGCCAGACTCCAGCCATAGGTGTGCCCTGTTCCAACTATGTGTCTTGGGTATGAGGTCATCTTGACGTCCAGGAAGCCCAGCCTGGCTCAGAGTGTTTTCCAGTCCTAGTGAAGGCTTCTGCCACCCTCTGGCCACTGCATCCCACTCCCCAGAATCCCTTAACCCTGGGTGCAGCACAACCCGATGAACTGATCAATGCCCTCTTCAGTGGTCTCCTTTCCTAGATTTTCAACCGTTTCCTCCCCAAAGCAATCTCCTCTCCCCAGAATGCTGCTCTCTCCTGACCTTTCCATTCATTCTTTTCAGATTTTTCAAACTTCTCCTCTAGAGCAGGCTTCTCTTTTCTGATGCATAATTAAAAAGACTCAGTATAGACTTTCTTTTTCTCCAAAGGACCTCTCTGTCTGCATAGGTGAATTCAAAGGTGAATTCAAATTCAAATTTCCACCTCTTGTTAAGCAGAAAGTACTTGACACTGAAATTATACTTTTTTCCTGACTTCTATTCTTCCATTATATCTTAGAACAAATTTTTATTCATGACTGAAGCACCAAGTACTGTACTCTATGCTGGCCTGTTCTTCAGCAGTTTCTGTGAAATAGAGAAACAATCATGGAAAATATACAAGCTAATCTTTAGTCTTACCCAGAGATCTTACAGATTCTCTGTAAGTCCTAGCACGTATTTGATAGTAAATAAGTATATGTTGGCTGAATATAGACATATGTATATGTCTATATTCAACTTCTGTGTATGTATATATATATATACACATATATATAATTATATGTATATGTATGTTATATAATATATAACATATTATATATTTTATATAATACATAACATTAAATATAATGTTATTAATATTATATATAATAATGTTAACAATATTAATATATAATGTTAACATTATATAACAACATATAATATATATGTTATATATACTATAACATATAATAACATTATATATATAATACATATATTATATATGTAATTATATATATTATAGTATAATCCCAATTTCTATGTATATAAATACACACCATATATATATATAAATACACACCATATATATATATATACACATATATATATGTGTGTGTGTATGTATTTATATACACAGAAATTGGGATTATACTATAAATTCAAATTTTTAGTTACGTCTTTTAGTCTGCAAAACTATACTAGTAGAATTTTCCTAGACCTTAACTGTTATCATTCCATAGTATTTTAAATATAGATGTAACATAAATTATTTAATTACTTCCCTATCATTAGCCATTTGGGCTCTTTTTATACTGTCGTGGATTCCCTGGTCATGAATATTTGTCTGCATGTCACTTAACTCCTGTGGATACATTTCCGAAAGCAGAATTACTAGATTAGAAGATTTAGAACAGTCCTCTGTGCTTAGTGAATATTCATTAAAAATTTTTGAATGATCTGAATAAAGATTTTGATGCTTATTTCTGAACTGTCCTTCAGGAAGATTGTACTTCTGGGTGTTTCCCTCCAGGGCTACCCCTGCTGCCCTCAGGGGCCTGAATTTCACTGTATCCCTTTTTGTATTTAGTATTATCTTTTAGCCTTTGTTAATATTATGGGTGAAATTGTGTTTTAAGAAAAAGAAAACTTATTTCTTTGAGTGCTAGTGAGTTTGCCTGTGCTTGTCAATTGTCTGCTTGCGTGTACAGCTTTGCAAGTCTGTTGACAGTTTGGTGAGATAGGGCCACTCACACACTTGGCCTGAGTTCCTACACTCTTGAGGATGTAGGCTGAATCATGTCCTTTCCCAAAATATGTTCTGAATAGTTGCAGGAGAAAGACAAATAGTGGGAGAGTTCACTGTATGTAATGTTAAAGTTATATGGTGACAGACATTTTACGCGATGCTCACCAGTCTCATTTCCTCTTCCTGAACACACGGGAAGCCTACATTTCCTGGCCTCGCTTGAAGTGAGGGTCCTATGTCTCAGGTCTGGCCAAGGAAGCTTGAGTGCAAGTGATATAAATCCACTTTTGTTCTGACCCTTAAAAATGTCTCCATCAAAGCTTTGGCTTTCCGCTTCCTCCTTCTGGAAGATATCAGAGGTCATATATTTAGCACACAAGGCCTCTGAATCCTAGAGTTTCTGCCAAAAGGAACTGTCCAAACTGCATTGGCTGTTGAGCGAGCAAGAAAGGACCTTCTGTTGTATCAAGTCACTGAGCTGCTGGAATTATCCAGCATGGTAGCTAGCGTTAACTACCCCACCCAGCATATATACCGGAGGGCTCACAGATGGATGGAAAATCGAGAGGAACTAATGATTTGAAGGAAAGTGGTGCTCAAAACCTTGAAGGCAGAAGGAGAGGGTCTGAGGAAGTAAGGGGCCTGGAGTATGCATGTGTATGACAGACAGTACTGGAATGCAGTATTTTGGAGTTTAGAGTAACTTCAGGGTCTGGTGATAGATTTGAATGTTGGAAGAAAAACATGGTGAAGGTCCCTAAAGGGCAAATCACCCAAGAAGAATGACACAGGAACCATTTCTAAATGGATATCTTTTTGCATGTCATCCTTGTGTGGGGGCCACACTAATCTTTTCTGTATTGTGTAATTTTTTTTAGTAGTGTGCTCCAGAAGGGAGCACTAAATAGATATCTTTTAAAAAAATTATTTATTTATTTAGAGAGATCACAAATAGGCAGAGAGGCAGGCAGAGAGAGAGGGGGAAGCAGGCTCCCCAATGAGTAGAGAACCTGATGCGGGGCTGAATCCAAGGACACTGAGATCACGACCTGAGTTGACGGCAGAGGTCTAACCCACTAAGCTACCCAGGTGCTCCTAAACAGCTCTTTTTAAACTGCCTTAAACTTAACATGGGTATGCTTGCTCAGCTTCATGTGTGTGCCCTAGACCCAAAGTTTTCAGTTCAAAATCATAGCATTTTTGGATACTTATGAATACTTATTAGAGTAAAAAAAAAACTATCTAGGCAGTGATGTTTATATGGTAATGAAGTACTATATCATTGTTAAGAATTTCTTCTTAATAATTAAAATCTTAAAAAATTAATGATATATTTATTTTATAATTATAAAATATTTAAAGATTAACTATGAAATATTTTAAAAATTAATAATAATTATTTATTAACTTCATGTAAACCCAAGTTTTATAGGATGTTGAACCCTTTTTGGAATGTGGCCACATGCGAGTTTCATCACACCATAGAGCAGTCAGTCAATCATGCAACCCAGTTTGCTCAGGCAGATCCAGTGTATGTTTATTGGACGAGCTTAACTACTAATGGCCCCTATTTTCAAATGCAAAAAGTGTCCTGATGGTCAATCTGATCTATATTCAAAGACAACAATTTGATATGGTCTGAAGTTTGTTTTAATTGCTAAGCTAAGTAATTATTGAGTGCAGTTATGATGTTAATGAGGCTTGAACTTTTAATACTTTGAAATGTGTTGTAAGATTTCATCATGGTATAATTTGCATATGAATTTTTTTTTTTTTTAAACTGTGAGCCCATTGTACCTCTCTGGCAGTTATAGGACATTTATAGAACAGGCTACCAATCTTTGAATGACTCAATTTCCAGTTAGCGGACAAGTGTGGCTTTGGGTATGCCTTAACTTATTTCTAGCTCTCTCTAGCAGTGCAACATACACAGGGACTCATTCTGGACACAGATCAAAAGAATATAGGCCCTAAATACCTTAAGAGGGGCCGTTACTTTCTAACTGGGAAAATCTTAATATTAGTGCTTTTTTTATTGTTATTCATTCTAATCTTTCTTTTCAATTTTAATTGGACAATTCATTCCTGAAACTATACATGAGGAAAAAATATTTCCACTAATTGATGGAGTGAGACTCTCCTGCTCCCACACAACCAGGTCCCAGATGGACTTCGTAAGTAGGCCACTGCCACATCAGCCCATAATCTAGGTTAGGAAAATTAGGCCTCTGACTAAAATTGTTTGACATTTTATTAATGAATACTTCTCTGATTATAAAATGGGTACATGTTTAATGTAGAAAAGGCTGACAAGACAGAGGAGTAGAAAAAGGAAAAATGATTCAAATTTTAACATATTTTATTTGCCAATTATTATTTTTTGTACATATTTTGTACATATTACATTTTTCAACAGTTTGTTTTTCTATACAGAAATACACTTTAAAAATATTTTTTGAGGAACACCTAGGTGGTTCAGTTCGTTAATCATTGGACTCCTGATTTTGGCTCATGTGATAATCTCAGGGTTGTGAGATCAAGCCCTCAGGGGGGCTCCATGCTGGGCGTGGAGCCTGCTTAGGATTCTTTCTCTCTCTCTCCCTTTGCTCCTCCCCCAAATTTTCTTTAAAAAAAAAAATATATATATATATATATACACACACACACATGTACATTTGGAGTCATATTACATTAACGTATTTGTGTATAGCTTTCTTTTTGCTCACTGCCTTATGGCCCACCAGTTGTACTCAGGAATTTATCCCAGAGAAATAAAGACTTATTTTCACCCAGAAACTTGAGCATGGATGTTCACAGAAACTTTGCTCTTAATCTTTGAGAACTTTAAACTACCCAGATTTCTTTTTTTTTTTTTTTTTTTTTTTTTACTTCTTTTCAGCGTATTCATTGTTTTTGCACCACACCCAGTGCTCCATGCAATACGTGCCCTCCCCAATACCACCACCTGGTTCCCCCAACCTCCTACCCCCTGCCCCTTCAAAACCCTCAGGTTGTTTTTCAGTGTCCATAGTCTCTCATGGTTCACCTTCCCTTCCAATTTCCCTCAACTCCCTTCTCCTCTCCGTCTCCCCATGTCCTCCATGGTATTTGCTCTGCTCCACAAATAAGTGAAACCATATGATAATTGGCTCTCTCTGCTTGACTTATTTCACTCAGCATAATCTCTTCCAGTCCCGTCCATGTTGCCACAAAAGTTGGGTATTCATCCTTTCTGAAGGAGGCATAATACTCCATACTGTATATGGACCACATCTTCCTTATCCATTCGTCTGTTGAAGGGCATCTTGGTTCTTTCCACAGTTTGGCGACCGTGGCCATTGCTGCTATAAACATTGGGGTACAGATGGCCCTTCTTTTCACTACATCTGTATCTTTGGGGTAAATACCCAGTAGTGCAATTGCAGTAAACTACCCAGATTTCTTACGATGATTGAATGGTCAAACCAACTTTGGTTCATTCATATCAGGAATACCGGTTAGCAATAATAAGTAATCACTGATATATGCAGTAACTTAGATGAACATCCAGGAAATTATGCTGAGTGAAAAAAAGTTAGTCTCAAAAGAATCAACAGTGCTGAGATCCTCTTGTAAAACTTTGCTGAATTATTCTAAGTAGAAAATGGATAATGGATCAGTGGTCACCAGAGGTTAAGGATGAGGGGAGGAAGACGTGGACAGGGTTTTACCACAGAAGCAGCCTGTGGTAATATTTAAATTTCCTGATTTTGATGGTGGCTAAGCAGATCTACACGTGGGCTATAATTGTCTAGAACTGCGCATACAAGTGCATGTATACCACTGGTGAGGTATGAGTAATCTCTGTGCTCAGTACCAATCTCAATTTGCTGGTTTTGACCCTGTACTACAGTATTGCAAGAGGTCATCTGTATTGGGGGTGACTGTATTATGCATACACAGGCCCTCCCTGTACATTTCTTAATAGCTTCCTAGAAATCTATAATTATTTCAGAATAAAAATCTTTAAAAAAATGTTGGGACGCCTAGGTGGTTCAATTGGTTAGATGGCTGCCTTTGGCTCAGGTCATGATCCCAGTGTCCTGGGATAGAGTCCCACATTGGGCTCCTTGCTCGGCAGGGAGCCTGCTTCTCTCTCTGCCTCTGCTGCCACTCTGCCTGCCTGTGCTCTCTCTCTCTCCCTCTCTCTCTGATAAATAAATAAAATCTTAAAATAAAAAAAAAGCTTTTAAAAAATGAATTGCTTATTCACATTAAAAATATTAGTGTAATATTGAAAAAATTTAGGAAGACATACGTAGTTTTTAGTTCTGGGAGGTATGCTGAATTGGTATGGGGGTGGAGCAAAGGATACATTCTGCCTTGTTTAATGTGCTACTTTTAAAAATGTGTTATGAGCCTGTGTTGTTTTTGCAATTTAAGAAATAAAAGAATAATTTAAAGCTAGGTATCCAAACATATACCCATTTCTTAGTTGACCTTTTTCTATTTTTTTTTTTTTAAGATTTTGTTTATTTATTTGACAGACAGAGATCACAGGTAGGCAGAGAGTCAGGCAGAGAGAGAAGGAAGCAGGCTCCCTGCCGAGCAGAGACCCTGATGTGGGGCTCAATCCCAGGACCCTGGGATCATGACCTGAGCTAAAGGCAGAGGCTTTAACCCACTGAGCCACTCAGGTGCCCCTTTTTCTATTGCTTTTATACTTAGTACTCTCCTTATAGAAATTAGATACTCACCTACACTGTCTTATGATTTTTTATGCTTTAGGTTTTTTTTTTTTAAACCTTTACTGCCTAATCCATTTGTAAATTTTCTTAGTGTTTAACATGGGATTTTTACCTAACTCTAAATCATTTAAAAATACCTAACTGCTGTTCTAGCTCCATTTGGCATCAATTTATTTTGATGTCACATTTATTGTATATTAAGTTCTAATATAGACCAGGGTTTGTTTTGGCTGATCTGTTCAGTTTTTATACTACATGGTTGTAATGATTGTAGTTGCATGATTTTCCTGTGTGGTGTGAAAAACGCTTTATTTTCAGGATTTTCTTCTTGGGTGGTATAAGCCACTTATCTTCTAGATTCAGTTACGAGCCCTTTTATGGCACCAAAGGAGCTTTTAATTGGCATTGAATTAAAATTATTAATTAACTTGTGGAGGTTTACTTATTCCTTAACTAGAATCTTGGAATATCTATAGAGTTTTCAGAGATAACTTTTATGTCTTTCAGTTATGTTTAGTAATTTTCTTTATGGGTTCTGCATTTCATTTTTAAGGCTGCTCCCTGGTATTTTTATGCTTTGAGCTACAATTATCAATGATGAATGGGATTTATCTTCCATTTTCTTTTTTAACTGGTTATTACTAACATATTAAAATTGGTTTTTACACTTTTGTCTAGCATCCAATTATTTTGAAAGCTGTAAATTTTGTTATTGTTGTTGCTGGATTCGCTTTTGTCACTTCCTTTTGTTTTTTTCTCCAGTTCTTCATTTTCAGTAGATATACTTGATTATTTACTTAAGGGATGATAGCTGGTCATGTCCCTGATTTGAGAGGAAATGTGTGTAGTGTGCCACTATGGAGACTATTGCTGAATATTACTTTTAGATGCTCTTTATCAGGCATTTGCTATGTATGTTTTAAAATTGAGAATTGGTACAGAGTTTTTTGCAAATGCCTTTAGGGTGTGTTGACTTGATCATTCCATTTTCCTTTGTCAACATTTAAAGATACATGTTGATAATTATATTTGTGATATATAGCATTACTTATTTTGCCTATATTAAAATTTCATTTTTAATCAACTTCATTGAACTGTAACTTAAATACAATAAACTACCTTCATTTAAATAAAATACCAATGTGATAAGTTTTGACAGATGTATATGTCTGCAGAAGCCTAGCCACAACATAGTATTTCCATTACTCTTAATAGGTTCTTTGTGCCCATTTGCAGCCCACTTCTTCTTTTGCTCCTGGCCCCAGGCAGCTGCTGACCCACTCTTGTCACTATTGATTAAATTACATTTTCTAGAATTTTATAGAAAGGGAATCATACACCAGACACTCTTTCATGCCTGGTTTCCCTCACTTAGCATAATGAAAAAGCACTAGAGCATGTTTGTAATGTATCATCTTGCTGTGGTGTCAGACCAGTGGGCATTTCGGATACATATTTTTAGCATTGCTCTTTTTTTTTTTTTTTTAGAGAGAGAGTGAGATAGAGCACACCCGTGAGTAGGGGTAGGGGAGTGGGGTAGTGGCACAGGAAGAGGTAGAGAGGATCCTAAGCAGGCTTCATGTTGAGCGTGGAACCCCACTTGGGGCTCAGTCTCACAACCCTTAGATCATGATGGGGGGGAATCAAGAGACACTTAACTGACTGAGCCACCCAGGTGCCCCATCTTGCATTTGCTTTTGTGTGGACTGAGCCCCAGAGAAATCACCCACAGTCATTCATGTCTGGGGAGAACATGGCATTAGTGTTCCTAAAGAACTTAAAAATAATTTCAGAACAACTTAATTATCTAGATGCTCTCATTATTAGGTTCTCTTATAAAGGATGTTCTAATGTAAGAACTCAGTTTTATTCTGTTTCCATCTTTTTTTTTTTTTTATCTTTGAACCTTTTCTATACATCTTAGGTTAAAAATTGTGTGGTCTACTAGTAAAATTATGGTTTTGGTAACTTTTCTGTGTATTTATGACTTTATTTCATATGTTTTGATGGATTTTTATAAGCTATTAAAGTTAAATAAATATAAAGTATTAAGTAATATCTATTTTATCAATTAAATTCTTTAAAATATGACTTCTGGCATATGTTTGTTGACATCCTAATATTGCCATTCCTAATTTCATTTGTACTTGAGTATAATTTTTTTGGTAATCCTTCTAATTCATTGATTCTATGTGTCTTTATTTTATGTTTTACTGAAGGCAGTTGGGATTTATTTTTAAGTCCAATTAAGGAGAGTTTTCCTCCTGATAAATTAACATTTATTTTTGGAACTTATTTTTAACTTATTTATACTAATCTATAGGATCTTTCTCATATATCTTTCTCGTTTATCTTGTTTTAAATATTACCAAAGGATGCTTTTATTACTATTTTTAAAATTTTATTTATTTATTTGCCAGAGAGAGAGAGCACACAAGCAGGGGGAGCGGCAGAGGAAGAAACAGACTCCCTGCTGAAGAGGGAGCCTGATTCAGGACTTGATTTCAGGACTCTGGGATCATGACCTGAGCCAAAGGCAGATGCTCAAGTGACTGAACCACACAGGCATCCCTACTTTTTTTTTTTAAACCTGAAATATATTTCTTTTTGCAAAATGTAAAAGAATTAGTTTTAACTTCTCCTTGTGCATGGAAGTTAAAGAATTTGTTCTTTTTTTACTTCTTTCTGGTTTCCAATAATAGCTAGTTTAAGTGAGATTATAGGTAGATTTCATTCACTATTTTAATATTATGTATCTTCCAACAATCATATTGCATGTATATCCATTATTATGCCATGATTAAAATAGATATTTACCCATATGCTCACTACCAACTCTTTTATACCAATTTCATCCTTTTAAAAGATTTCTCTGAATGCTTATATATCACAGATGCCTTCCTTTTCATAAGCAAATGAAAACAGCTTACCATGATTCACAGTTATTTTCAACAGAAAACAACTTATTGTATTTTGTCTGATTTGGGGGAGTTGAGTAATTGAGTTCAGGCTGAAGATACTTTTTCTTTTTTTTTTAAATTTTTTTATTTTTTATAAACATATATTTTTATCCCCAGGGGTACAGGTTTGTGAATTTCCAGGTTTACACGCTTCACAGCACTCACCATAGCACATACGCTCCCCAATGTCCATAACCACACCCCCCTTCTCCCAACCCCCTTCCCCCCAGCAACCCTCAGTTTGATTTGTGAGATTAAGAGTCACTTATGGTTAAGTGACTTAAGAGATTAAGAGTCACTTAAAGTCACAAGATGGTCACTATCCTATATTGTTTCATTTATTCTTCTCCTATGCCCTTAACCCCCCATGTTGCATCTCCACTTCCTCATATCAGGGAGATCATATGATAGTTGTCTTCCTCCTATTGACTTATTTTGCTAAGCATGATACCCTCTAGTTCCATCCATGTTGTCGCAAATGGCAAGATTTCATTTCTTTTGATGGCTGCATAGTGTTCCATTGTGTATATATACCACATCTTCTTGATCCATTCATCTGTTGATGGACATCTAGGTTCTTTCCATAGTTTGGCTATTGTGGACATTGCTGCTATAAACATTCGGGTGCACGTGCCCCTTCGGATCACTACGTTTGTATCTTTAGTGTAAATACTCAGTAGTGCAATTGCTGGGTCATAGGGTAGCTCTATTTTCAACATTTTGAGGAACCTCCATGCTGTTTTCCAGAGTGGTTGCACCAGCTTGCATTCCCACCAACAGTGTAGGAGGGTTCCCCTTTCTCCGCATCCTCGCTAGCATCTGTCATTTCCTGACTTGTTGATTTTAGCCATTCTGACTGGTGTGAGGTGATATCTCACTGTGGTTTTGATTTGTATTTCCCTGATGCCGAGTGATATGGAGCACTTTTTCATGTGTCTGTTGGCCATCTGGATGTCTTCTTTGTAGAAATGTCTGTTCATGTCCTCTGCCCATTTCTTGATTGGATTATTTGTTCTTTCGGTGTTGAGTTTGCTAAGTTCTTTATAGATTTTGGACACTAACCCTTTATCTGATATGTTGTTTGCAAATATCTTCTCCCATTCTGTCAGTTGTCTTTTGATTTTGTTAACTGTTTCCTTTGCTGTGCAAAAGCTTCTGATTTTGATAAAATCCCAATAGTTCATTTTTCACCTTGCTTCCCTTGCCTTTGGTGATGTTCTTAGGAAGATGTTGCTGCAGCTGAGGTCGAAGAGGTTGCTGCCTGTGTTCTCCTCAAGGATTTTGTTGGATTCCTTTCGCACATTGAGGTCCTTCATCCATTTTGAGTCTATTTTCATGTGTGGTGTAAGGAAATGGTCCAATTTCATTTTTCTGCATGTGGCTGTCCAATTTTCCAAACACCATTTATTGAAGAGGCTGTCTTTTTTTCATTGGACACTCTTTCCTGCTTTGTCAAAGATTAATTGACCATAGAGTTGAGGGTCTATTTCTGGGCTCTCTATTCTGTTCCATTGATCTATGTGTCTGTTTTTGTGCCAGTACCATGCTGTCTTGATGATGACAGCTTTGTATTAGAGCTTGAAGACCGGAATTGTGATGCTACCAACTTTGGCTTTTTTTTTCAACATTCCTTTGGCTATTCGAGGTCTTTTCTGGTTCCATATAAATTTTAGGATTATTTGTTCCATTTCTTTGAAAAAAATGGATGGTATTTTGATAGGGATTGCATTAAACCTGTAGATTGCTTTAGGTAGCATAGACATTTTCACAATATTTATTCTTCCAATCCAGGAGCATGAAACATTTTTCCATTTCTTTGTGTCTTCCTCAGTTTCTTTCACGAGTACTTTATAGTTTTCTGAGTATAGATTCTTGGCCTCTTTAGTTAGGTTTATTCCTAGGTATCTTATAGTTTTGGGTGCAATTGTACATGGGATTAACTCCTTAATTTCTCTTTCTTCTGTCTTGTTGTTGGTGTAGAGAAATGCAACTGATTTCTGTGCATTGATTTTATATCCTGACACTTTACTGAATTCCTGTACAAGTTTTAGCCGTTTTGGAGTGGAGTCTTTTGGGTTTTCCACATATAGTATCATGTCATCTGCAAAGAGTGATAGTTTGACTTCTTCTTTGCCAATTTGGATGCCTTTAATTTCCTTTTGTTGTCTGATTGCTGAGGCTAGGACTTCTAGTACTATGTTGAGTAGCAGTGGTGATAATGGACATCCCTGCCGTGTTCCTGACCTTAGTGGAAAAGCTTTCAGTTTTTCTCCATTGAGAATGATATTTGCGGTGGGTTTTCATAGATGGCTTTGATAATATTGAAGTATGTGCCCTCTGTTCCTACACTTTGAAGAGTTTTGATCAGGAAGGGATGCTGTACTTTGTCAAATGCTTTTTCAGCATCTATTGAGAGTATCATATGGTTCTTGTTCTTTCTTTTATTAATGTGGTGTATCACATTGATTGATTTGTGGATGTTGAACCAAACTTGCAGCCCTGGAATAAATCCCACTTGGTCGTGGTGAATAATTCTTTTAATGTACTGTTGAATCCTATTGGCTAGTATTTTGGTAAGAACTTTCACATCTGTGTTCATCAAGGATATTGGTCTGTAGTTCTCTCTTTTTTTAATTTTTTATTTTTTATAAGCATATATTTTTATCCCCAGGGGTACAGGTCTGTGAATCACCAGGTTTACACACTTCACAGCACTCACCAAAGCACATACCCTCCCCAATGTCCATAATCCCACCCCCTTCTCCCAACCCCCCTCCCCCCAGCAACCGTCAGTTTGTTTTGTGAGATTAAGAGTCACTTATGGTTTGTCTCCCTCCCAATTCCATCTTGTTTCATTGATTCTTCTTCTACCCACTTAAGCCCCCATGTTGCATCACCACTTCCTCATATCAGGGAGATCATATGATAGTTGTCTTTCTCTGCTTGACTTATTTCGCTAAGCATGATACGCTCTAGTTCCATCCACGTCGTCGCAAATGGCAAGATTTCATTTCTTTTGATGGCTGCATAGTATTCCATTGTGTATATATACCACATCTTCTTTATCCATTCATCTGTCGATGGACATCTAGGTTCTTTCCATAGTTTGGCTATTGTGGACATTGCTGCTATAAACATTCGCGTGCACGTGCCCCTTTGGATCACTACGTTTGTATCTTTAGGGTAAATACCCAGTAGTGCAATTGCTGGGTCATAGGGCAGTTCTATTTTCAACATTTTGAGGAACCTCCATGCTGTTTTCCAGAGTGGCTGCACCAGCTTGCATTCCCACCAACAGTGTAGGAGGGTTCCCCTTTCTCCGCATCCTCGCCAGCATCTGTCATTTCCTGACTTATTGATTTTGGCCATTCTGACTGGTGTGAGGTGATATCTCACTGTGGTTTTGATTTGTATTTCCCTGATGCCGAGTGATATGGAGCACTTTTTCATGTGTCTGTTGGCCATCTGGATGTCTTCTTTGCAGAAATGTCTGTTCATGTCCTCTGCCCATTTCTTGATTGGATTATTTGTTCTTTGGGTGTTGAGTTTCTAATTTCTTTATAGATTTTGGACACTAACCCTTTATCTGATATGTCGTTTGCAAATATCTTCTCCCATTCTGTCAGTTGTCTTTTGATTTTGTTAACTGTTTCCTTTGCTGTGCAAAAGCTTTTGATCTTGATGAAATCCCAATAGTTCATTTTTGTCCTTGCTTCCCCTGCCTTTAATGTTGTTTCTAGGAAGATGTTGCTGCAGCTGAGGTCAAAGAGGTTGCTGCCTGTGTTCTCCTCAACGATTTTGATGGATTCCTTTCGCACATTGAGGTCCTTCATCCATTTTGAGTTTATTTTCGTGTGTGGTGTAAGGAAATGGTCCAATTTCATTTTTCTGCATGTGGCTGTCCAATTTTCCCAGCACCATTTATTAAAGAGGCTGTCTTTTTTCCATTGGACAGTTTCCTGCTTTGTCGAAGATTAGTTGACTGTAGAGTTGAGGGTCTATTTCTGGGCTCTCTATTCTGTTCCATTGATCTATGTGTCTGTTTTTGTGCCAGTACCATGCTGTCTTGATGATGACAGCTTTTTATAGAGCTTGAAATCCGGAATTGTGATGCCACCAGCTTTGGCTTTCTTTTTCAATATCCCTTTGGCTATTCGAGGTCTTTTCTGGTTCCATATAAATTTTAGGATTATTTGTTCCATTTCTTTGAAAAAGATGGTTGGTACTTTGATAGGAATTGCATTAAATGTGTAGATTGCTTTAGGTAGCATAGACATTTTCACAATATTTATTCTTCCAATCTAGGAGCATGGAACATTTTTCCATTTCTCTGTGTCTTCCTCAATTTCTTTCATGAGTACTTTGTAGTTTTCTGAGTATAGATTCTGTGCCTCTTTGGTTAGGTTTATTCCTAGGTATCTTCTGGTTTTGGGTGCAATTGTAAATGGGATTGACTCCTTAATTTCTCTTTCTTCTGTCTTGTTGTTGGTGTAGAGAAATGCAACTGATTTCTGTGCATTGATTTTATATCCTGACACTTTACTGAATTCCTGTACAAGTTTTAGCCGTTTTGGAGTGGAGTCTTTTGGGTTTTCCGCATATAGTATCATGTCATCTGCAAAGAGTGATAGTTTGACTTCTTCTTTGCCAATTTGGATGCCTTTAATTTCCTTTTGTTGTCTGATTGCTGAGGCTAGGACTTCTAGTACTATGTTGAGTAGCAGTGGTGATAATGGACATCCCTGCCGTGTTCCTGACCTTAGTGGAAAAGCTTTCAGTTTTTCTCCATTGAGAATGATATTTGCGGTGGGTTTTCATAGATGGCTTTGATAATATTGAAGTATGTGCCCTCTATTCCTACACTTTGAAGAGTTTTGATCAGGAAGGGATGCTGTACTTTGTCAAATGCTTTTTCAGCATCTATTGAGAGTATCATATGGTTCTTGTTCTTTCTTTTATTAATGTGGTGTATCACATTGATTGATTTGTGGATGTTGAACCAAACTTGCAGCCCTGGAATAAATCCCACTTGGTCGTGGTGAATAATTCTTTTAATGTACTGTTGAATCCTATTGGCTAGTATTTTGGTAAGAACTTTCACATCTGTGTTCATCAAGGATATTGGTCTGTAGTTCTCTTTTTTGATGGGATCTTTGTCTGGTTTTGGGATCAAGGTGATGCTGGCCTCATAAAATGAGTTTGGAAGTTTTCCTTACATTTCTATTTTTTGGAACAGTTTCAGGATAATAGGAATTAGTTCTTTAAATGTTTGGTAGAATTTCCCCAGGAAGCCGTCTGGCCCTGAGCTTTTGTTTGTTTGGAGATTTTTGATGACTCTTTCAAAATCCTTACTGGTTATGGGTCTGTTCACATTTTCTATTTCTTTCTGGTTCAGTTGTGGTAATTTATATGTCTCTAGGAATGCATCCATTTCTTCCAGATTGTCAAATTTGTTGGCGTAGAGTTGCTCATAGTATGTTCTTATAATAGTTTTTTATTTCTTTGGTGTTAGTTGTGATCTCTCCTCTTTCATTCATGATTTTATTTATTTGGGTCCTTTCTCTTTTCTTTTTGATAAGTCTGGCCAGGGGGTTATCAATCTTATCAGTTCTTTCAAAGAACCATCTCCTAGTTTCATTAATTTGTTCTATTGTTTTTTTGGTTTCTATTTCATTGATTTCTCCTCTGATCTTCATGATTTCTCTTCTCCTGCTGGGTTTAGGGTTTCTTTCTTGTTCTTTCTCCAGCTCCTTTAGGTGTAGGGTTAGGTTGTCTACCTGAGACCTTTCTTGTTTCTTGAGAAAGGCTTGTATCGCTATATATCTTCCTCTCAGGACTGCCTTTGTTGTGTCCCACAGATTTTGAACCGTTGTGTTTTCATTATCATTTGTACCCATGAATTTTTTCAATTCTTCTTTAATTTCCCAGCTAATCCATTCATTCTTTAGTAGGATGCTGTTTAGTCTCCATGTATTTGGGTTCTTTCCAAATTTCCTCTTGTGGTTGAGTTCTAGCTTCAGAGCATTGTGGTCTGAAAATATGCAGGGAATGATCCCAATATTTTGATACTGGTTGAGACCTGATTTAGGACAGAGGATGTGATCTATTCTGGATAATGTTCCATGTGCACTAGAGAAGAATGTGTATTCTGTTGCTTTGGGGTGAAATGTTCTAAATATATCTGTGATGTCCATCTGGTCCAGTATATTATTTAAAGCTTTTATTTCCTTATTCATCTTTTGCTTGAATGATCTGTCCATTTCAGTGAGGGGAGTGTTAAAGTCCCCTACTATTATTGAATTATTGTTGATGTGTTTCTTTGATTTTGTTATTAATTGGTTTATATAGTTGGCTGCTCCCACATTAGAGGCATAGATATTTAAAATTGTTAGATCTTCTTGTTGGACAGATCCTTTGAGTATGATATAGTGTCTTTCTTCATCTCTTATTATAGTCTTTGTCTTAAAATCTAATTTATCTGATATAAGGATTGCCACTCCTGCTTTCTTCTAATGTCCATTAGCATGGTAAATTGCTTTCCACCCCCTCACTTTAAATCTGGAGGGGTCTTCAGGTTTAAAATGAGTTTCTTGTAGGCCACATATAGATGGATTTTTTTTTTTTATCCATTCTGATGCCCTGTGTCTTTTGATTGGGGCATTTAGCCCATTAACATTTAGGGTAACTATTGAAAGATATGAATTTCATGTCATTGTATTGCCTGTTAGGTGACTGTTACTGTATATTGTCTTTGTTCCTTTCTGATCTACTACTTTTAGCCTCTCTCTTTGCTTAGAGGACCCCTTTCAATATGTCCTGTAGAGCTGGTTTGGTGTTCTTTCAGTTTTTGTTCGTCCTGGAAGCTTTTAATCTCTCCTTCTGTTTTCAATGATAGCCTGGCTGGATATAGTATTCTTGGCTGCATGTTTTTCTCATTTAGTGCTCTGAATATATCACGCTAGCTCTTTCTGGCCTGCCAGGTCTCTGTGGATAACTCTGCTACCAATTTAATATTTTTACCATTGTATGTTACAGACTTCTTTTCCCGGGCTTCTTTCAGGATTTTTTCTTTTCACTAAGACTTGTAAATTTTACTATTAGGTGATGGGGTGTGGACCTATTCTTATTGATTTTGAGGGGGGTTCTCTGCACCTCCTGTGATTTTGATGCTTGTTCCCTTTGCCATATTAGGGAAATTCTCTCCAACAATTCTTTCAAATATACCTTCTTCTCCCCTCTCTCTTTCTTCTTCTTCTGGAATCCCAATTATTCTAATGTTGTTTCATCTAATGGTGTCACTTATCTCTCAAATTCTCCCCTAGTGGTCCAGTAGCTGTTTGTCCCTCTTTTGCTCAGCTTCTTTATTCTCTGTCATTTGGTCTTCTATATCACTAATTCTTTCTTCTGCCTCATTTATCCTAACAGTGAGAGCCTCCATTTTTCATTGCACCTCATTAATAGCTTTTTAAATTTCAACTTGGTTAGATTTTAGTTCTTTTATTTCTCCCGAAAGGGCTTTTATATCTCTGGAGAGGATTTCTCTAATATCTTCTATGCCTTTTTCGAGCCTGGCTAGAACCTTGAGAATCGTCATTCTGAACTCTAGATCTGACCCATTACCAATGTCTGTATTGATTAGGTCCCTAGCCTTCGGTACTGCCTCTTGTTCTTTTTTTTGTGGTGAATTTTTCTGCCTTGTAATTTTGTCCAGTAAGAGTATATGAAGGAGCAAGTAAAATACTAAAAGGGTGGCAAAGACCCCAGGAAAATATGCTTTAACCAAATCAGAAGAGATCCCAAATCATGGGGGGAAGAAGGGGGATAAAAAGAGGTTCAGAAAAAAAAAAACAAAGAAAGAAAACAAATAAGAAAAAAAATATAAAAAGGAAAAAAATATATATATTAGATAAACTGGTTTAAAAACGTTTAAGAAATGGTAAAAGTTAAAAAAATTAGCAGAAGAAGAAAAAAAATTGAAGAAGAAAAAAATTATATTAACTGTGAGACTAAAGAATCATGGGGAGAAAGCCATGAGTTCCGTGCTTTGCTTTCTCCTCCTCTGGAATTCTGCTGCTCTCCTTGGTATTGAAACTGCACTCCTTGGTAAGTGAACTTGGACCTGGCTGGATTTCTTGTTGATCTTCTCTGTGAGGGACCTGTTGTAGTGATTCTCAAGTGTCTTTGCCCCAGGCAGAATTGCACTGCACTTACCAGGGGCTGGGCTGAGTAATCCACTCCCGTTCGCTTTTGGGAGCTTTTGTTCCCTGAGCACTTTCCGTAGAGTTCCGGAGGACGGGAATGAAAATGGCGGCCTCCCAGTCTCCGGCCCGGAGGAGTTGAGAACCCGGGGCCCCACTCCTCAGTGGCCCTCAGAGAACAGCGCCCAATAATAGCGTCTCCCTGGCCTCCAGATGCGCTCTGAGCTCACCGAGCCTGCGACCGGTTCAAGGTAACCCCGAGCTGAGAGTTCACTCCTCGGCTCTGTCTCTGTAGCCGGCTTCCCTGTTCTAATACCTGCGAGCTCTGCGACACTCAGACACTCCAATTCTTCTGTGACCCTGCGGGACCTGAGGCCATGATGACCTCGCGTGGGCTTCACCCCAGTTTAGCCTCTGGAGCAATGTCCCTCAGCGGAACAGACTTTTTTTAAAAGTCCCGATTTTGTGCTCCATTGCTCCGCTGCTTGCCAGGAGCCAGCCCCTCCCCCGCAGTCTATCTTCCCGTTGCTTTGGATTCACTAATCCGCCAGTCCTACCTTTCAGAAAGTGGTTGATTTTCTGTTTCTAGAATTGCTGTTCTTCTTCTCTTCAATCTCCCATTGGATTTGTAGGTGTTTGCAATCTTTAGATAAGCTATCTAGCTGATCTCCTGCTACCTGAAGTAGTCTCAGCCTGCTACTTTTCTGCCATCTTGACTCCACCCTCCTGAAGATACTTTTTATTTTGAAGATGACTGTATTTTTCTTGCTTGGATCCTGACATATTTTCTTCAACTTTTAAAAAATCCACCAGGTTATACCTAAACGTGTGTTTCCTGGTTTTCCCTTGGTACAGGGCTGGCTCTTCTAGTTTGCAGACTTTACCCATTTTCTTTGATCTAAGGACATTTTCTTCTAATGTAAATTATGATTTTAATATTTTGGGTTTTGTTTTCCTTCTGAGATTGTGTGCATTTCCATATCCATGTAACATAGTTTTATAATAATCTTCATAAATCTTATCATTTGTACCTTAAATATATTGGTTTATATTTTCGAAGTCCTTCTCAAGTTTGTCCTCCATGTTACTGATTTTCTTTTCAGTAGCATTTGTTCTGTCTTTGATATCTTTATAGATTCCAATTCTATGACTGTATTTTAGGTGACCCTGTAGTCTTTCCTCATTTGAGCTATCTCCCTCCCCAGCTCACTTATCTTTTGCACAAGTTGCTTTTGTCTTACTTTATTATCTGAGTGGATAATTTATACTTGTTTTTTGCAAAATAAGGACTTTTCCTCTACTAAGTATTTTTCCAAGTTTGATACCACTTCTATTTTATTAATTTTTAAAGGAGAAGAAATCAACTCAAGCTTGATAGTAAATAGTATTTCTGGAAAACCTTAGTCCCTCTCATTTTCCACACTGGTCCTTGACTGTATTATTTCTCAAATAATGCCTTGAAATGTACTCCAGGTTTTAGGGCCCAGCAAGCATTTATCTGGAACAAGTCTACAGAATTCTCTCAAATTCTCTGACTGGGCCACAGTCAGGCAGAGCATGTCACCATTTTCCATGTGTTCTGTAACAAGCCCCTTCCTTCCCTTCCCAGCACATGCTCCTCAAAGGGCTATTCAGTCTCTCATTATTTTTTCTATTCTTGTTTGTTATGTCATTTCACTTGAGGCTACAGTGCATCATCACTCATCTTCTGTATCAGCGTTTTATATTCTGCAGTATAAAGTCCAAGGGCCTGAAGAGAGAAAAGCTAATATGATTCTTTGTCTCAGAGCACAGATCCAAGAAGTTCAGAGCAGTTATGGCTTAGTGTGCTTTTAAGGCAGTCTTTGAGTCCTAAAAGTTCCTCAGGAACTACTTTTTAACTTAAATTTTTACTTGTCATTAGCAGACATTACTGTGACATTTCAGATATTGTCTGTGTGATTCATGCTAGATCTTGTCTTTCTTTGCATCTTTATATGTCTTAGTCTCACAGACTGCTACCGAATAAAAAAAAAAAAAAAAAAAAAAAAGGTGCCCTAGACCATGTGGCTTATAAACAACAGAAATTTACTTCTCACATTCTGAAAGGAGGAAAGTCTGAGATCAAGGTGCCAGCAGTTTGGAGTCTGGTAAGATCTGGTTTTCCAGTTCATAGATAGCTGTTTTCTCACTGTGTCCTCCCATGACAGAAGGAAAAAGGGAGCTCTCCAGATTCTTCTTTTATAATCTCTTTCATGAGGGCTCTCTCCTCATGACCTGATTACCTCCCAAAGGCCCCACCTCCTAATACCACCATATTGGGGGGATAGATTTTGACACACAAATTTTGGAGGAGGGAGAAACAAATATTCTGTCTGTATCATTAAAAGTATGTGAATTGGAAGTTGGGTGAAGTTGAATCTGAGCCTACTATTGTGTTTCCATGATAAGAGTGTTTGGAGTTGGTAGTCATACACAGAGGTGTGCATAGGCAAGTTATCATTGTGCAATACAGGTTTTAAGTAAAAAGATATGAGAAAGAAAGCAAAAGAATTCAAAAATCAAAAAGCAAGGAATTTTCAAGTTTAGAATTGAAGATCACTGTCAGAATCAGATTTGCAATTGGAATATGGGCGTACAGAACTTTATTTTCTCAGGGGAACACAAAGCTCACTGCTCATGTTACTTTGATCTTGGTAAATGTGAGTATCTGTTTCTTTTTGCATCCCTGGTACCTTATGTCATGCTCATGCTTGATTGATGTTTGACACAAACTTCTTAATAGACAGGAAATAGGAAGATGTTCCTTATTGTGATTATGGGGAAACTTTACCTATGTGTTTCTTAGTCAGTCAATTTCCAGGATAATCAATGATTTTTGATCATTTGAGATGTTGTAGAAAAAAAAAGGTACTTGAGTTTGGAGTGAGAGTGTCTGAGAAAGGATATGAGTAAACTCAGGATGGAAATGGAGAACAAGATGAGGCACAGCAGTAAAGTAGAAGTGGGAAGTTGAGGTTGAATGGTGCCATTGCTTTATGTGTTTTGGGGATTGCAACAGATGGGATACATAAGAATGTTTTTAATATCCTAAACCTACAGTTTATTAATTCAACTAATATTTATTGAATCTTTTTCACATGCAAACGCTGTTCCAAGTGCTAGGAATATGATAGTGAACAAAGTCGGTAAAATCCTACCCTCAAGAAGGGAATATTTGAGGGGAGGGGTGGTAGAAGGCCAAGGATATCTAATAAGTCCTACCATATGCTAGAAAGTAATATGGGCAAGACGAGAACTGAGAGAGTGGGTGTAGCTACATTTCAGATGAACTGCTCTCTGGCAAAGTTGATTGACTCTCTTCTATGAATGGTCTTTTAAAAGTTGGCCTTCTCAGAGGCATGGGTAACTGGATTTGCACCTCTAACTTTGTTTGATATTAAAATATTTATTTACATGACTATGATATAGCTTAAAACAGTTTTAAAATAGACATGTACACCTGGAATAAGTTGATAATCATTTTACTAATTTTTTACTGTTTTCAAAATTTACCTAATCCAACCCTTGTTCTGTACCTGTATTTGAGTTTAACAATGTATTCTCAATAGTTTCTTGCTTGTTTGAGGCTTCTTCATGGCTCTGAGACCCCTAGAAACCGCTTCTCCATGCTGAAGTTCCTACTGTTTTACTTTAAGTGAGAGTCTCTACAAGCTGTCCAGTGCTGCTATCCTCTATTCAGTTTGCTTAATCTGTATTTATCTGAGTCATGGCAAGATTTCTTTATGCTCTATTTAGCTACTCTAAGGCCAGAGAGGAGAGATTACCACCACAGTATGCACACTGGACACTATCCTGAATCCTGACTTCATTGCTCTTTTCCAGTCACAAGAGCAATCTCTCTCTTTCCATCAGGTATCTGTTCTTACTGATTAATTACCTCCCTTCATTTAAAATGAATTTCCTTAGAAACTCCTCTAGCTGACTTCTTAATTATGTTTTCCCCAAGCCTGGCCATTGTCAGAGGAGTTATTTGGTATTAAAGAGATTATACTTCTATTCTCATGAATATTTTAATACCTTAAAACTGATCATAATGGTGTTTAAGGCAGAGGTGACTGTTTGGGGCACAGAAAGTGAATTGCAGGGTGGTGGAGGTGTGGCAGCGAAGAGAATTTAAAAGTGAGTGGGGAAATGAACAACAGTGAAGAATTGGGGAACAGATGAAGGGGAAGAATGTGAAAAGATGATCAAAGGTAAATAATGTATTAGGCGTAATTCAAGCAAGTTTTACATGTTAGTGTCACAATTTTTCCTGGGCACTCTATGCACCTACTGAATTTCTCTAGCCAAAAACTCAATTAGTAGTGAACACAGAGTTTTAGTGAGTTAAAACTATATTTAAATTTCTCTCTCTCTCTCTCTGAGAGCCCTTCACATAAACTGCTTTGTGAACAAGGAACCATGCCTCACAATCATAGTGTATGGGTGATTAAGCACCGCAAAGGTCCAGGTTCCTCAGTGAAATGATCCTGTGGCCACTTCCATCATCTATTTCCATAATAACATAATGATAAAGTTTACTTTTAAATTCTCAAAGGAAGGGTAAATAAAGCAGAAGGAGTTTTACATGAGTGCCCATTTATAATATGGAATTAGGGTGGTTAAATGGGAAGGATGAACAAGGGAGAAGGTGGGTGTCCAACGAAGCACCCTCTGTGAATTTCCTTGGCGTCTACTAAGAAAGAGAGCATTGACCGTCAGTCTCCTTCTTCCAAGACTCTGCTGGCAGTTTGTCAGCATTGACTGGTGGAATTTGGAAGTTCGAAGACAAAGAGCGTCTTAGAGGAATTTATAGTGTGCTGATTACTAAACTAAGGAATATTGTGGGGGATGTCTGGATAGTTTTTTGGGAAGTAAACCTTCATTTTGTGGCTTGATGAGTTGCAGCTACACTTAAAGGTAGAAGATTAACTATAAGACTGGAGAGACCTTAAAACCAAGTGATTTATCTATGTTAATTTATAGGTCATGCTAATACATGGCATCCCAGTGTGCAAATGAGAATTAGGGCCACACAAATATCTATGTGGTGTATGCAGTAGACCCTTTTTGGCGTTCTTTGCTAGTCATTAGCAGAGTTTGGCATCCAGCCAGCGTTCTATTTTGTGCAAGTATGATTGACAGTTTGGCCTTCTGTGCTCACAGACCTGCTCATCCCAGCACCCATCCTTCTGTTAGAAGAGGAGAAAATGCAGGTGTGGAGAGTCAACATAACTCTTCTGACCCTTTAATCTTATTCTGTCTTCTAGATTCTTGAAGGAATATAAACTTTTTTCTTCAAATAAAAATGTGTAAGAAATGCAATTTATTAGCATAAGTTTGTTATAGTGTTCTTTTTATTTATTTATTTATTTATTTATTTATTTATTTATTTGGACAGAGAGAGACCAAGTAAGCAGAGAGGCAGGCAGAGAGAGGGGGAAGCAGGCTCCCCACTGAGCAGAGAGCCTCATGTGGGGCTCAATCCCAGGACCCTGGGATCATGACCTGAGTGGAAGGCAGAGGCTTTAACCCACTGAGCCACCCAGGAGCCCTGTCATTATAGTGTTCTAAGGGTGGTAGTTTTAAAATAGGTTCATGAACCCCTGGATATAGGCCTTGCTTCAAAAAGTGGAGTTTAATTCACCTCCCCTTGATTATGGGCCAGACTTAGGGACTCCCTTCCAACAAATAGAATGTGGCAAACATGATGCTATGTGACTTCCAAAGCTAGGTCACACAGAGCTCACAACTCCTTCCTCACAAGCTCTGGTTCTTGTACTGCTCACTCTGGGGTAAGTCAGGTACCATGCTGCCTGTGGGGGGACCCACATGGAGAAAAACTGAGACTTGCCAGGCCAATGCCAACCTGGTATGAGAGTGAGCCACACCGGAAGCCGGCCCTCCAGCCTCGGTCAAATCTTCAGATAACAAAAGTTCTGGCGGGCCTCTGATGGCAACCTTAGCATAGATGTTAATCGAGAACCATCCGATAGAGCTGCTCCTAAACTCCTTGGCTGCAGACCTTGTGAAAGGTAGTACATGATCCTTGTTTTAATGCATTAGGTTTTAGGGTGATATTTATGCAGTGATAGCTAACTAATACAGATTTTGGTCATCAGGTGCTTTTGTAAGAAAAAGCTAAGTCTGTGGGATTGGTGTTTGATTTGGATGGGAGGTAGATACTGGAAAGGCTTTAAAGAGTGTGTGAAGGGAGCCAAACTGCCTTCTTGAAGAGACTGTTAACAGAAATGGGAATGCCCTCAAGAAGGCTTTTGGTGAGACCTTTAAGGAAAGTGAGGGAAACTGTTTTGGGGAACTAAAGGAAAGGGAATTGTTGTCCAATAATGGCAGGGAGTTCAGCAACATTATCACCTGTGGTAATATGGAAAATGAACCATAAAGAATTGGGTTATCTAGGTCAGGAGAGCTCCAGAAGGAGTATGGAAAATGCCTTCTGATTTCCTTCTGTGGCTTACAGGAAAAGGCAAGAGGAGAGAGACAAGCCAATTAAAAAAAAAAAAAATTGTCGTTTGTGAAGGAGGCGGGGCCTGGTGAATTTGAAAATTCTTAGCCTCTTCAGACAGCAGACATCCTAAAAGGAAGAAATAGGCTTTTGGGCAAAGAGAAAATCCATGGTACTCTGACAAAAATGCAGTGTAAAAAAAAAAGCAGAGAGTAGAACTCTGAAGTTCTTCATCATGAAGCCAGAGAACCATTTGGGGAAACAAAAGCCCCTCTAAAGAATGCAAGGACAACCAGCCTCAGGGGTACCCTGAGCCAGAACCACTTAGCCAACTCACTCCCGAATTTTCAACCTATAAGAATCATGAGAAATAATAAGTATCTACTGCTGCTTTAAGACATCAAGTTTGGTGTAATTTTCTATTCAGCAATACATAACTAATATTCTTAGTCTGTTTCTCCACCGACATTTAATTATTATGAAATCAGTGACATATCTGGACTATTGGAAGATTGCAATGACACGGATAGGCCCAGTTCCTGTTTTTCACATATGAAAATGCTGGAAAAAAAATACATGAAATTACTTGATAAAAAACAAAAAACAAAACAACACATAACTGAGAAGAAAGGGGAACCCGTCAATAACAGCCATGTGCCTGTATGTGTGCACTCTCTTCCCCGACTGTCAGTCTCTCCTTGCTGCCTGGAGCAGGAACCAACTTGTTGATGATTTAAAGGGACACTGATTACTGTCCTTTCCTTCTTAAGGGAAAGTTCTTTGAAAACACAGCAGAGAAAGGGCATGTAAGGAATGCTGGAGTCATAGCACCTTAGTTTGTCTAGTTAACACGCTCATGGCCAAGCTCATTTTCCTACTGCTTGTCTTCTACCCTTCTATTGATCTATTCACAGATCAGGTGATTTTAACAGCACACTTTAGTATGCAGGGGTGAGATGGCTCTCAAGGCAATATGTATGACTTGTTAATTTAAATAGAAAGATGAAGTCATCTTTTCATGGAAAGTAATTTGATTATAATTTGATTGAAGGTAATGGATTTGGCTGATTCTTTTGACAATAAGGCAGGACTGGGGACAAGACTGAAGCAAAATAAGGTCCCCAGAGAACAAAATGGAGGAAACACCAAAAACACAAGCAACAAAAGCAAAAAGAAACAAGAGGGACAACGTTAAACTAGAGTTTTTACACAGCAGAGGAAACAACCAACAAAATAAAAAGGCAACCTACGGAATGGCAGAAAATAGTTGCAAACCTTCTATTTGATAAGGAGATTATATCCAAGATATATATAGAACTTCTACAACTCAATAGGAAAAATCAATTAACTTGGTTTAAAACTGGGCAAAGGAACTTCAATAGACCTTTTTCCAAGGAAGACCTACAAATGGCCAACAGGATATGAAAAAATGCTCAACATCATTGAACACTCAGGGAAATGCAAATCAAAACCATAGTTAAATATTTTCTCGCTTAGGATGTTAGAATGGCTATTATCAAAAAGTCAAAAGATAACAACTGTTGACAAAGGTGTAGAGAAATGGAACCCTTATGCACTGTTGGTGGGAATGCAAGTTGTTACAGCCATTACTGAAAACAATATGGAGGTGTTTCTTAAAAATAAAAACACAACTACTATACAATCTATCAATCCCACTTTTGGGTACATATTTAATGGAAATAAAATCACTACCTCAAAAAGTACAGTACAGAAATACCTGTACTCCAATGTCATTGCAGGAATATTCACAATAGTCAAGACATGGAAACAACTAAGTATCCATCAACAGACAAAGAGATAAAGAAAATGTGAGATATGTACATACACACACACACACACACACAAACTGAATGGAATATCATTCAACTTAAAAAAAGAGGAAAGTCTGCCATTGGTGACAACACAGATGAACTTGGAGGACATTATTCTAAGTGCAGTAAGTCAGACACAGAAAGACAGATACTGCATGATCTCACATAGATGTGGAATCTTAAAAAAAAAAAAAAGTTGAATTCATAGTAACAGAGAGTGGAGTGGTGGTTACCAGAGATGGGAGGTGGGTGACAAGGGGAGATATTGATCAAAGTGTAGAAACTTTCAGTTATAAGTTAAATATGTCTAAAGACCTAATGTACAACATGGTGATTGTAGTTAATAATATTCAACACTTGAAATATGTTAAGAGAGTAAATCTTTAGTGTTAACACACACGTACACAGAAGTGTATAACTATGTGAGGGATTGGATATTTTAATTAATTTTTGTAACCACTTCATGATGTATATATATATCAAAACATCACATTGTACACCTTAGATACATATAATTTTTATTTGTCTGTCATACTTCAATAAAGCAGGAGAAAAATACTCCCATTAAGATTGCTTTCAAAATGCCATCATGATGTTACTGAACACAGAACTGGAAAGAAATACACATAGTAGGTTCTGGCTGGCCATTGTGAGCCAGCTTACACACGGACTCAGTCTTTCTCCAGAGTGGTATGTCTGTCCAATTTTCTTAACCAGTCAGATTTGTTTATGTGTGTAGGAAACCTGACAGTGATTTAAGAGCTCTTCCTCTTTGGTTCTTAGTTTTGTTGTTGTTATCATCATGATGTTACCTACGTTCAGCTTTATCCCTCTGCCTGGAATGTTCTAGTAATATAAGTTCTGAGACTCTTTATATGGAAACTAGAATAATAATAACTATGTTTCGTACCTCATGATGAATTGAATTTAAAATGTTTTACAAATAATGAGTAATTGCTGATATCCCATTATTCTCTTTTTTTCCTTTGGTACAACACTTCCAATCCATAGCCTTAGGTCTTTAAACTTAATAAAAGTCATATTCTGAGATAATCTGAAATAAATGAGATTTACCTGATGAATACAATCCAGCTTTGATTAGTTGGTAAACCCTTCTGTCTTGCTCCAAAAATGGCAGGGTTGCGTAATTTAACCATGCCCTAAACGTTAGCTCTGTGGTTGAATGTTTTAGCAGCTTTTCTTTCCACATCAGTGGAGCCAACTGGTCCACTGACCTTTATGAAAATGAAAACAGCAACAAAGAGAGCTGTATTTTGTTTTTTTCCTCTTATCTATTGGAACAGTTGTCAAAATTGACTCCAATTTTTTTCTCTTGAGGCATCAACAGGAATGTGGGGTGTGTGCGTGTGTGTGTGCATGTATGTGCATGTGCTTAAATTTATGTATTTGGGGGTGACCATGGAGTATTAGAACTATATGCTACAAAAATAAATTTTATGGAGGAAAATATATTATTTCTAGAAACTAATTCTCTTGTGCTATGTACAGTGGAAATATTTGGGCCTATATCATTTATCCTATTTACTATATATATCTTTTTGTAATATTTGCTATTGTTACGTGGGTACTTGAAACACACTTTTCTGTGGTTTCCTGGACATTTTCCTCACAATTCTCCTGCAACTTCTTCATTTAATCCTTATCAATTACTTTAATAGACTCCTTTTTTGGCAAAGAATTAGTAGATCTCCGTTTTTTTCTCCTCATACTTAATGAGCAACAGATAATTAGGAAAAGTAAGTGAATAGAGGGACCAGGAAAAGCACGTTGGGGTTCCATGAGCCTATGGATGCCGAAACCATGTGTGTATGGGAATAGAGTGTCAAACACGGAGGAAAAGAGCAGGTTAAGCATAACATCGAAGAAATTCCAGTATTACTGAGAAAGACTAGTATTGCCAAATTCTCATACCAGTCTTTATTAGTATTGAGCTTTAGGTTTATTTAACCATTACCTAACTTCTTCTCTTTTTAATGACTAATGCATATAAAATAGAATAACTATGTGTTTGTTGGGTGTGGAGGGAGAAGAAAGATTTTGGGGAGAGATAGTGGGAGGGGAAGAAACTTTGAATATTTATTCTGTTATAATCCACTTCTCTTTCTACTCAACTCCTCTCTTTCATTTCTTCTTGCAGAGAGCTGGGTCAGTGTTTTCATTTCCTTTTCCCCCTAAATTAAGTGGGAATCCATGAAACTGCAAATCAGTCTTGTATTTCCAGGGAGGATGGAAGCAGTTTAGAAATGGCTCTTCTTCCTAGCTAGCTCATGTTAACATCGTTCATAAAGAAATGTGGAAAAAACTGTGCGTGAAGAATATTTTTCTAACATATATCACCAATTGACTGAAAGTTTTGGCTGCTTAGAAGTTATATAACACCCTACTCCTCTTCCCAAAACTGTAGTTTTGGTGTTTTGTTTTGTTTTGTTTTGTCTTTTTTTCAACATTCATTTGTATGCTAAGTGTGGTCTGGAATGTATAAAGTCATAGCAGGTAAATTTTCTTGTCTGCATTTTGACCTTGCTTTTTCAGTCTGCAGAGTGTCGGAAGAAAATTTCCTCATTTCTTAATTCCTCTCAGTTTTCTGTCTCCCTCTCAGATGCATCCTCAAGATTTAGAGATTTTGTGTGTTTTATTCTCATTTTAAAGTTATCATCTAAGTGTTCAAACCCAAATACCACCATCTCACCTTCCCCTAAGGCTGGAGGTAGTTCAGAATCCTCTTAACTCACCCACAGGTTTTCATTCAATAAACATGTTGAACGCCTTTCTTATGCTAGTCACCTTGCTAGGTGCTTAGAATACAAAGATGTATAAGTCATGGTCTCTGTCCTCAAAAGGACCTCATCATCCAGTAGGGAGACAGGCATAAAAACAGGAAATTACATTACAGAATGATAAGTACTGTTGGAAAGGAAAGCACCAGGGACAGTGATCCAAGGAAGAGAAATTAATTCTGCCTGTGAAGTAGGGAGAGCTTCTCAGGAAGGCAGTGCTTGAATTATTCCCTGAGTGATGAGTGGATTAGCAATCTTTGTTCAAGAATTTTACTCCAATTAATATGGAGACACAGACAAAGGTAACAAAACTCCCCTCCTTCCCCCACAACATGGCAAATAATCCTGAGTTAAAAGCCAATGTATGATCTGATACGGTTCCTCCAGGGAACTAGTCCTAAAGTTGTTTCAACTTGTCATTCCTAATTTAAACTAACTCTTGGGCTACATCTCCACTCCACATATGGGCTTTCTTCTCTCACGTAGTCATTGTTCTCTTAATGCTTTTTTTAAAGGGTTGTTGCGGTAGGTGGAATAATGGTCCTCCTGAATATGTTCACATTCTAATTCCCAGATCCCATGAATATGTTACTGTGCGTGGAAAAAGGGACTTATAGTAGCAGATGGAATTAAGAATGCTGATGATCTAATCTTAAGGTAAGGATGTTGTTGGGAATCACCTGGGGGGCCCAGTGTAATTACAAGGTTTCTGAAACAGAAGAGGGAGGCCGAAATCTGTCAGAGTGACAGGATGGAACAGAGACTCAACTGGCTGTTGCTGGTCTTGAGATGGAGGAAGGGGCCACAAGCCAAAGAATGCCAAGGGTTTCTAGAAGCTGGAAAGGGCAATGAAATAAATTCTAACCTCTAGAAAGGGTGCAGACTTCCCACACCTTGATTTTAGCTCAATGAGATCTGTTTTGGTCTTCTGACCTCCAGGAATGAAGGACAACAAATGTGTGTTGTTTTAGGCCATGCATGTTGTGGTAATTTGTTACAGAAGTGATAGCAAGCTGGTTAAATTCTGTCCTCCATTACTCATTCTTGTTTTACACAGTGTTCACACAGCATTCCCATGATTTCAGAAAGCTTTCCTACTTCTCCATAGCTTTGGCCATCCAATCAGAGCACGAGGTCTGTTCATCCCACTCTCCAGATTCATTTTTTTTAAAGATTTCATTTATTTATTTAACAGAGAGAGATAGATCACAAGTAGGCAGAAAGGCAGGCAGAGAGGCAGGGGGAAGCAGGTTCCCTGCTGAGCAGAGAGCCTGATGCAGGGTTCCATCCCAGGACCCTGAGATCATGACCTGAGTCAAAGGCAGAGGCTTAACCCACTGAGCCACCCAGCTCATGGTCCACTTGTTAATTAAGAAATCTTTGCCCACTTTCTATTTAGTGCTGTTTCAACACAAACATTATTCAGCATTTCACATTTTTATTTTTTTCACTTTTATTTCCAAGTTTGACATGAGACCCCAATCTCCAGTTATCTACCTTGGCTCTTACATATCAAATACCCGAACCTTTCTTATTACCCACCCAAATCTCATTCTTCTTAAAAACATTGTATGAGCCGAGACATACAGAGGTACATTGGAAGCATTTGTTGACAGAACTGGGTGATTGATTAACTCAGGGTCCAAATTTACTCATCTACTGTAAAATCAAGAAGTTCCTTATAAGACAGTGGTATAGGTCAGGAGAGTATGGACATGTGCAAGTATTGGTTGAGTATAGACAAGGTTCTGAACAGAATAAAAGGACATGGTCATCTGTTTTGGTGCATGTCCATCATTCCCCCATCCCTACCCATCATGTTGTGGTATACCAAGCCCTAGGGATAGGGGTGTGCTCAAGAGGAGGTGTGGGAGACAAGTGGGTAAAATTTCCAATGACAGGAAGCTGAAGGAGTAAAAAAAAAATTCTTTGGGACATTTTTAGACCATAGACCTGGCCATTTTGGGATCTAAAAGCTCTTCAGATGAGTCATTTGTGGATGAAACACAGTAGCTTGTTGCTCTGAAAAGTTCTTAGAAATAATGTTTTCTCTCAAAATTGCATCTTCTCCACTCAAAGGAGCAAGTCACTTTAAGTTACAACTAAGCAGGAAATAACTTCCCAGCATGTATCGCTGGGAGAAACACAGAGTGGGAGTCAGAGTGGGCCTTGGAGGTAACATTCATCAGCATATTGAACGTATCATCATCCCGTTGCTGTTTGGTTGCCACATCTTAGAGGGAATCTAAAATATAACCTGCCCTTTCTGTCCTTATCTGGCAGTATCTGGTTCAGTTTCTTTGTTTCAGTATTTGCACCTGAGTTTTAAGTTCTAATTTCCAGTTTGGGAAAACATCTCATGTTCTAAGAAGTGAAATTAAATGTAAGAACTACCTGGAGTCCTCCGTTAAAATATAAATGGATAGTGCCAAGAATTTTCTTAAAGTATGGTCATGATGGCTCTTCAAAAGTCAGTTCAATTTCAAAAACATGAATAAAACATCATAATGGGAAACAATCATTTCCTGGCTATGGTAGAAGTTGGGAGCCTATGGCTGGGGTAGGTATAGGTAGGTTGTCCCTGAAGAAGGAAGTCATTGAGAATATACTGAGAACTGAGAGGGTGAACTGGAAATCTGACAGAGTTGCCACCATCGGAGATCCACAGAGGGATGGACATTTTTTATTAGCAGGAAGATAACATTAAGAAATAATCTCGATTTTAAGTAAATTTAATTAGTAAAGGGAATAAAAATCAACCAAGGCATTCTCTAGAAGGTTGTAAGTTCTAGGCTGAAAGAAAAAGAAAGACAAGAGTGGAATTTCCCCCTCTTGGGAACTCAAGAGGGATGACTAGGTGTTGCCTGTCCTATGAATGTGATTCTGGCTAAGTCGGTCTCACCTAACCTCAGGCCTTACAAGGGTATTGGTATGTTTGTATACGGTACTGCTCTACAAGATAAAAAATTTTAATCCCCATAACAATCTTATGAGGTAGATAACTATTATTATCATCACCCACAATATGGAAGCATGGCTCCTTGCTGAAGGTATCAATGCTTATAGGTAGTGAATTTGAGATTTGAACCCAGACATTCAAGTGCCAAGATCAATCACCTTCATCACTACCCCATAGTGGCTTGAGAAGAGCCTTTGGACAATGGGAGTGATATTGGACTGATATATTAAAGAGTGAGCCAGCCTCTGTCATGGCAGCTATAGGATGGGAGTTGAAGCTCAAACCTAGTTTCATCACAGCAAGGTAACAGCAACAACAAAGAATAAAGACAGCAGACAATATTTGCAAAGTAGAACTCCACCACATTTTCCAGTGGTTTTACACTCTCTGTGATGCAAGGTTAGTGGGTAGAGCTTAGGGATGAGAGGCGATAGAAACTTGGAACAGGACTAAGAAGCTTGGAGCAGGACTCAGAAATTGGAAGGCAGCTATGCTCACCACTATACCACCAATGCCTGCTAGGACTCAGAAACTGATGATGTGATCTGAATGGAGAAGTGAGTTCCCAGGGCAAGAACCAGGAAGGACCCTGTCATAAGAAGTCGTAATTACTACCGTTAGTGATTTTGATTGGTTTGAAGCTTATTCATAATGGAAGCATCCTTGTGTTACATGTGCTGTGAATCTTCCCACCACAGGGAATTCAAGGACAGCTGAGTTGCACAACTCCAGAGAACATCATTCCCGTAGAATATTATTCCTCCTTGAGTTGTGCTTAAGTGGCCTTGCTCCCTCACCTGTGTCTGTGGGGAAAAGGCTGTAGAGTTGACAGAAACTGCAGTTTTACTTCCTTGACTTTGGAAGACAGGTCTGCTCTGTAGTCCTCATGCTCTGTATATCTCAGAACTCTCCTTAGTTGATAAGGACTTTCCAATCAGCCTTTTTCATTATCTTCTGCCTGCTTTAACTTCAGACATATTCACATTCATCAGTCTTGTCTTATCTGAACAACCAGCGAGGACCAGCACCAGGCACAATGGAAGAGGTAATATGCAGAGGCTTTAATTATATTCACACTCAAGGAGCCTCTAGACTTGGTGAGTTATAAACTCTCAGCACCAGAGCTGCCACACCTGACTCTGACTTATTGATGCGGGGCAGGTTCATTGACGGGATGCTTTTGGGGGTGCCTTTTAAGGGGTCTCTTGTAGCATCCTAGTCCTGGCTTTCTGGATGGAGTTGCTCTAGCCTGGTTACTTTGATGAGGGGGTAAGAAAGAATAAACACTTTCAGTTTGATGTAACAATAATCCATGGAGAACCTTATCCAGTTTCTGTTGCATGTGTCGGGGATGAGAGAGAGAGATGGTCCCTGCTTTCAGGAGCTTGTGGTGAAGAATGGAGGGCAGAACATGAAAAAAACCAGTGAAAATCATAAGAGATGCTATAAAGGAGGTGTTCTAGGGAAGACAGGGAGGGAGATGTGGTCAACACAATCGTGGGGAATTCTGGGAAGCCTCCCAGAGGGGTGGCTGCTTAAGTGGGGTTCCTCCAGTCCCAGCCTTCTAAGTCTCTGGAGCCCCCATGAAGCTCCTCTATCAGAAGTTCTCAACATGGTCTGTGCTTTAGAGTCTCTTGGGATAGCTTTGAAAAAGCCCAGTGCCCAGGCTGCAGCCCAGATCAAGTGACTCACACTCTCCAGGGCTGGCATGGAGGCATCAGTACTCTCTAAAGTTCTTCATGTGATTCTGATACACAGCCAGGTTTGAAAACCACTGTCCTAAAAGGAGAATTTGGTAATTCAAATATAAGGGTTGGGAAGCAGGATCTTATTGTGCTTTGGTTACTGTATTCTGAGAGAGCTGGTGGAAAAGGGAAAGAAGAGTCCTGTTTTGTAATAGACATCAGTGGTTGTATCTGTCCAGGTTCAAATACAGGGGCGTCATAGCATCTATAATAAAATCCAGGAATTAACATGAAGAGCAGGGCATGGAGTATTTGGTGAGGGAAATTTAAGGTGGTGATCCAAGTTTTGTACCTACCTACTCCAAAAAATCTTGGGGAAGCTCCGTTCTTAAAACGTATTTAAGAAGTGAGAAAAGTGTATCTAAAAGGTAGAGGAAATATATACATTCAGGCACCAACCTTAAAGTTATGGAAATTGTTTGCACATTGCACCACCTTACAAACTCATTTAGGGTTTTTAGAATTGTTTGTTTATGTTTTAACCAACGAATTTGTGGAAATAGGCCATCCAAGACTCACAAATGCTTGACTGCTTCAATTGGACTGTGCTAATGATAATATTGGTTCTATTATGTTGATAGCATGCCTACATATACCAGTATTTAAGATATATTATTCTATTTAATTTTCACAACAGTTCTATAACATAGATAACTATGATTATTTCTGTTACTCAGATGAGGACATGAGACATGGAGAGGTTAAGTAAATGGTCTGGGGTCTCACATACCATCAGAGTTGAGATTCTTAACTGTTCTGATTCTTAACTGTTCCCTATCCTACCTCTCTCCATTGTGTAAGGGAAAAGCTTGGTGTAGTTTCAAGAAAACTGACTTGGCAACAAGAAGATGAAGATTCTATGTCTGATGAGCTGTTGTGTGATCTTGAGTTAGTCACTCAACCTCTTGGGATATTATTATTTTCTTCAAAGTGACCAGACATGGGATTCATTCTTTTTTCTCCCCTTCTTTCCTTCCTTCCTTCTCTCCTTCCTTCCTTCCTCCCTCCCTCCCTATCTATCTATCATCTATGTTTTCTGGAATAAAGACTACAGGAACTTACTTTGATTTTTTATGAAAATGTTATAGAAAATGTTTCTATTTTATCAGAAAATATCCATCTTCCTCATCCTCCTCATAGTTGTGGGAAACTTTTTGGAAGGTAGGCATAGCCAGACCTGTTTCACTTTTTTTTTTTTTTTTTACATTAATCTGTACACCACAGAGCATGGCTGTCTGGCTCCTTGATCTTCTGTGATCTAGATGGATCTTTTTGTCTCTTGGTCTGGAGTGGGATGGTTCTGCAACAAGCAGCTTAGTCTCTTTGGCAAATTGATCAGGCAGAGGAGGCAGTTCTGAATCTCTAACAGGGAGGTACATTAAGGGGAGTCCAGAAGCTTGTCTACTCTGACAGGAAATTGCCTGGGGGAAGTCTGAGGTGGAGGAAGAAATACAGACAGGCTGAGGTAAGGTCGGCATTGAAGTTTAGAGTTGCTTAGATTGTTTTATATTGTTAGAATGGAGGAAAAAATTCATTCCCAGAAGATGAACTGCATTTGCTATGGGCTGTTGATCATACTGAAGATAAAGTCGTTGGGTACTGGAAGATCCCCAGTTTGGCCCTACCCTCCTATAGAGTCCTTGAATTCCTTTGACTCCAGTATTCTCTCCCAGATGAACCAGACTTGTTGGGCAGGTATGGGAATAAAAATGGAGCCAAAGCATGGTTCTTGAGGCCCTGTGAGAAATGATTCTCTCAGGAAGGTAGTAGAAGAGTGACTGAGGGCTTTCCTGGGAGGTTAGAGCAGGGGGCTGGGAGGAAAGGCACTGGTACCTGCTCTCCTTCCCTCCAGAACCTTCGATCTTCACAGTCCTTGTCACTGCCACAGACTCCTGACTGTTCCATAGCCTCTCTGTAAGCTGCCCTGACCTAGTCTCACCCTCCCTTCCCATAATGACCAGAGTCATCTTGCTAGCTTCAGGTTGACCATGGGCTCTAGAACAATATCTAAACTAAGCATAGCTTCAAAATCCCTTAGAGTCTGGCTAAGGTCTTCTCTACGCACAATAGAACGGCTTGTAGTTCCAGTCTACCAACTAGATTAGCTGTTGATCTGCCTGTAGCCAGCTGGGAAAGATAAGGCAGGGAGCTCAAACAAGAAGTGAAACTAATCAAGCTCTTCTCCCTCTCCATTCTACCTGTCCCTCATCCACTCAGACACCCAAATGGTGGCAGCAGCTCCCACCTTCTTGAATCTTAAAGGAATTTACTTCTTTAAAATTCACAACTCCTATAACACTCTCGCACTCTACAGTCCATATATCTGCCTGTCAAGAAGATTTGATCAAATCTAACCTTCTGTAGTTTATATCTAAAAAAAAAAAAAAATAGAGGGGTGCCTGCTTGGCTTAGTCAGCTAAGTGTAAGCGTCTTCCTCTTGAACTTAGCTCGGGTCTTGATCTGATGGTTATGAGCCCAACATTGGGCTCCATTATGGTCATGGAGCCTAAGAAAGAAAGAAAGAGAGAAAGAGAGGAAGAGGAAGGAATGAAGAGAGGAAGGAAAAAGAAAGAAGAAAGAAAGAAAGAAGGAAAGAAAGAAAGAAAGAAAAAGAGAAACATTGAATATGTCTTCAAACTATTACATATATTTTTTTCCACTTCCAAAGGACAATTGAAAATAATCCTTACCTCCTTTTTTCTTAAGAGTCACTGTTAGCAGGTAGTATCAAATAAGCTTTAGTGATAATCTATCAAAAATATTTATTAAACTTTTAATAAGGAGCGGGAACCAAGCTCAGATTCTGCACTATCAGCTTCATGCATGGGCTCATCTTTGCCTCCATCTTTAGTTTATTGGCCACCATCCCTGACCCCAATTACAGGGATATTCACAGTGAGGCCAATGGACCTTAAGTCTCAAGGCCTCTCACTTGCCTGGGTCCTTCCAAGTCTCCAACTCAACCAATGGGTTACATGGTCTCCTATGTTGGTAAAAGTAAGGTATTTTAACTGCAGTTAGAGCCATTGTCCCTTTCCATTTTGACTTCCCTTCTTTTATGCTTTTTTTTGGTGTCGAGCAGTGCTAGAGTGGGCATTTTGGGGACTCAGCTTAGGAGTTGAAAGCAGGATACATTTAATGAGTTTAGTGGGATATACTCATGCACTTCACAGTCACTGTTGTGTGCAGTTATGTCACTGTCTGTAGAATCATAATATTCCTAAAGAGGGCCCACTGAATTTCCATAAGCTTCTAGTTCCAATGACCTGACAACCTGATTCCTTAATTGTTTCTCAGTGTGGTCTCTGGAACATCCGTGTCAGTCTGCATCTTTAAATGCAGCTTTCTGTCTACTCCCAAGCTCTACTGTGTCAGAATCTCTTGGGATAGAACTAGAGAAGGCAAGCTTCATGAGGTCAGGGACTTTGGCTTTATTTGTTTACCATTGATTCCCCAAGACTGCCTTTGTGCAAAGTAGGTGTTTAATACTCACTAAATTGAATTTTTATGCACATAAAGACTTGAGTATCACTGCCTCTGCCTACTTAATATCTTTTCGTATTTCAAGACTATGGATCAAGATTTTCTCATAAGTGCTGATTTTTCTGAGAACAGAGAATGCGGGAAATAGAAAGCCCTTGAGACCATTAGTGAGTGGCTTCCAAATGGAAGGTGAGGAAGGATAACAGCTACATGGAGTGCTTTTTTGAGGTATTAATTTGCTACATTTCATATTCTGCTGTGTTTTCATGGGAAAGTATGAGGGAAGGTAATGTGTGCTCTTCTCGTCAATGAAATGGATGGTGTGAACTTGGAAATTCTTCATGGTGGTTCTGATCCTCCCTCCTCCAGTCATGAACATAGATTTAATTCAATCTTTCTTTTAGCAAACAGGGTCTCTGAGACAGAGCTGTTGGCGTAAGGTCTCCTATTTAGCTGGGAAACAGAGTCAGGGCAGGAACTCCATTCTTTACAACTCCAGGTACCGTGTTCTTTCTATTAGCTTATAGGTAGGAAGTTTAGATGTGGCTTCGTTTTTAAAAATTTTTGAATTCTCTAATATTTGGAGACATGTAACTTTTACATTTGTTCCACATTTTTAGCATTGCTTCTCATGGTTTCTTATGCAAAAATATATTTTACGTTTTTAACTTACAAAGAACAGATAATATATCTTTATTTTTTATATTTCTGAAGGTAGGTAGCTCAATGATGAGCTAATACTAAAAGGGCAAATATAATTAATGATTGATTTGTTGGTATCTCAAAATAATCTGCTTGATATGGTAAGATGCTTTTACTTTTTATTTTTTTTTAATTTTTATTTATTTTTAGAGAGTGAGTGAGAATGAACTTGAGCTGGGGGAGGGGCAGAGGGAGAGAGAGAAAGAATCTCGAGCAGTTTCCAAACTCAGCACAGAACCGAACTCAGGACTGGATCTCATGATCTTGAGATAAAATGGTCTGAGTGGAGATCAAGAGTCAGATAGATATTTAGCTGACTGAGCCACCTAGGCACCCTGGTAAGATGCTTTTAGATACAGCATTTCAAGTACAGATGAAATTCTTATTAGAAATGTTATCTACATTATGAAATTCATGTTAATTGAAGATGAACATGGGATGTGGGGCATAAGAAGAGTACAGTATCAACATGTGAAAGCCCAGAGAGAGTTACTCTTGTGGGTTCAAGATAAAGAGGTGGGGTGTCCCAAAAGGACTTTGGGGAATTCTGGGGCAGCTAGGTGACTCAAAAATTAAGGTGTTTTTTTTTTTAGTAGATGACTTCAGAGAACTTTGTGGGCTAAAACCAGTGGCAGCCCTCAACTTGGGGCCTCCCTGAGCAGGTTCAGAGCAAAGACAGGCCAATGACCAGAGCTAGGGATTTGAACATGAAACCATAAATATTTCATCTAGAACTTGGTTAATTTGTTGTAAACCATACACTCTTAGATTTTTTCTTTCCTCTTACTTTCATGCAATAGATGTGTTTATAATTTGCAGCCAGATTTTTAGATTACTGCCAGACAAATGTAGTCAATTTAATTAGTTAGGCAAATTAAAATGAAAATTATATTTTAGGGGCCATTAAAATTTGAAGGATGTTAACCCGTTCTTCTAATGCACTTTAATTATTATTACAAATGTTGCTTAATTATTAGCTCTGTGCTAATTGTTAGTTTGGGGAATGATTTACATGTTTAAAACCAGGGGAGAAATCCTTTTGGCTACAGCTCAATCTTTTTATTTACTTGCATTTTCTTTCCTCACACATGATTTATTTGTTCCTTTTTTCTCTTTTGCAATCACATAAAATTGGATTTGATGTAATTTAGTAAAACAGGGAGATTTTTCTCCTCCTGCTCAATCTGTGCATCAGTATCTTCATCTCTCAGTACTTGCTCAAAGGACAGAGAAAAGGGGACATTGCTATTACTATTGTTATTATTATTGGGTTACATTGGTCACTATAACATACATCATTAGCCATTTTTTAAAGATAGATTTATTTATTTATTTATTTATTTATTTGACAGAGACAGAGAGCTCACAAGTAGGCAGAGAGGCAGGCAGAGAGAGAGGGGGAAGCAGGTTCCCTGCTGAGCAGAGAGCCCCATGCAAGCTTGATCCCAGGACCCTGAGACCATGATCCGAACCAAAGGCCGAGACTTAACCCACTGAGCCATCCAGATGCCCCCATCATTAGTCTTTGATGCAGTGTTCCAGGATTCATTGTTTATGCACCACACCCAGTGCTCCATGCAATACGTGCCCTTCATAATACCCACTATCAGGCTCACCCAACCCCCAACCCTCCTCCCCTCCAAAACCCTCAGTTTGTTTCTCAGAGTCCACAGTCTCTCATGGCTTGTCTCCCACCCACCCACCCCCCGATTTCCCCCTATTTACTTTCCTTTCCTTCTCCTAATGTCATCCATGTTATTCCTTATGCTCCACAAGTAAGTGAAACCATATAATTGACTTTCTCTGCTTGACTTATTTAACTCAGCATAATCTCCTCCAGTCTTATTTATCATGCTACCCCTTGTGTTGCTGTGCGGTTATATAACACTCGATACATTTGCATGTTATCTGTACTTGTTCATTTTCTCAAAAATTGTCAAATACATGAGGGCAGGGAATGTGTCTTTTAAGGTTATGTGTCCTGTAGCTGCATCATGGTCACCGGAAGTGCCTTTTAAAAAAAGCAAGAGTTTCTTGCCCCAGATCAGAGATTTTGAGTTAGAAGCTTTAAGGAGAGTCCCCCCAATCTGATTTTTAAAAAACTCACCCAGATAATTTTTATTGACACTTAGATTTGAAAATTCCTGTCCTACAGCACGGAACATTGCCTTGCATTTAGTAAGTGCTCAAAATGTTTTCTGTATTTTGAAGCCCAGCTCAAGAGAGTGACATAATCTGCGTCCAGTCTGCTTTTCATTTTTTCTCTCTCTCTCTTTTGTGATTTACTTGCTTCACTGACTACCTGATGAAACCCAATTCAGATGCATTCTTTTTGGTCTTATTGTGCATAATCATGAGCAAATGGCCAAGACTTTTCATGGCCCTTTCAAGAGTACTTGAAAAATCTGATAGTGCTTTTTAAAATTTGTATTAGTCCTTTGTGGTAGAAGATGACCCCGTGGGCTGTGTCACCAGCTGGGGGGACTGGATATGGCTAGGAAGACTGATGTGTGACAAACGTCTGTTCCATATTGTGTACATCAAAACACTGTCCTTCAGATCTTGGCTGCTGCTATTTTCAGAGACTGCTGGGGCTTTAAACATAATCTAAATGATGTATTTGTTTCAGAAAGCCATCCCATCTCTGATTACTCTCTCTCCTATTTGGTCTTCTGATCAATTCTCTTTACAATTAACCTTTTCCAGATCATCATAAAGCAGTTATCCTTTCTGGGTACATGGCCAATCCCTTGAAACTGTGACAGAAGGCTTTGTAGTTGTCACTTGAATAAATGACTTGCTTCCACATTGAAGAGTTCAGTCTCACTCCCGTATTTTTTGTGCACGACCCCGTCTTGCAATTTGAAGTTTAACAAGCTTTGTTTGTGACATTGAGGAAACTTTGCAGAAGCTTAACTTGTTGGGCACTTGGTGTATGTAGGTGCCTGGAGCTCCGTAGCAGTGGGTTCTCTCATGTATGTCACAAGTCAGGAGAGTCCCCGGTGGTCAGAGAAGCAAATGTAGGAATGAAAGAATACAGCTGATGGAGGAGAAGGGTGCGAGATACCAGAGCCGAGAGAAGGGATGTCTGGGTGGCTCAGTCGGTTAGGTGTCTGCCTTCAGCTCAGGTTATGATGCCACAGTCCTGGGATTGAGTCCTGCATCCAGCTTTCCGCTCAGTGGGGAGTCCGCTTCTCCCTCTCCTACTCCCCCTTCTCATGTTCTCTCTCTTTCTCTGATATTAAGAAAAACAAAAAAACAAAAGAGAGCCAAGAGAAATAATATATGGGGAACATTATTCCCCATAATGTAGAGAAGTTTAAAAAATAGTGGGAATGCATAAGAACCTGGAGAATTTTACTTAGTACATTTTGCTGTAATGGGAGAATTCCCTAAGATCATTTCAGAGGTTCTATCTGACCTGTGATGATAACATCCAGGCTGCCAGGCCCCTCTTCCCGTTTCCACTGTGGCTCTGAGGACGTCATTCCCCGTTCTTGTTAACATCCTTTGCAGTGTTCATCAGCAGGTCCTTTATAGCCATCTCTCTCCTTTTTAAATTAGTTGAATGTAGGGGGTTTTAATATATGACCTGTGGATTTATGAGTTTGGTATTGGTCCAAGGATCCCCTGGAATTTGTTTGTAAAAGTCCAGGAATTTATCAGATTTTCAAAGGGGGTCACTGATCAGAAAAATGTTTATCTTTTAATTAAAATTTTAGATTTTCTAGTAGTGGACCCAGCCACAAAAACTTATCATTAGTGTAAAATATTTCCTGGATAAGAGGGAACAGAGCTTTATGAGTTAGCCTGATGATGGGAGCTGATCCCCAGGCTGGCGCTTCTACCCCCACTTACTATTAATGAATTGTTTGATTCATCCTCAGTGTCTCCTTATGTCTGTTGTCTTCCCTTTTCTGCTTTTCTGTTGACAAAAATACCACTGACTTTCTTTTAAACATGGGCAGTTGACATTAGAGATTTTTTTCAGCTCTGAATTTACAGGAGTAAGTCACTTGTGTTTGGGGTTTCCCTCCAGCCAGCTGGCAAATATGTTTGCATTTGCATTCTTAGTCTTTTTAAAACGTCTGTTGCATTAGTTGATTGGCAAGGTATTTTATAACTACTTGGCTATCACTGTTTTTCTGGGATCAAGTTTAAGAACATAGCTTTTTAGTGTGTACTCTCCTCTAGATGATCATGGCTTTCATTAGGGCTTTCGATCATGTTTATACTCTCCTGCATGGAAGAGTTCCACTGCTGACAGGAGCCATATTCTGATACAGCTTTCAGGTGGTCTGAGAGCTCTTTGAGCATAACTACATAATCTCTGTCCATGCTAATTTATCAGTCTGTGACAGAAACAGTATTTCCATCCGCCTGGGAGAAAAAAAAAACCCAAAAAACAAAAAAAACAAAAAAAACTTCTGAGCTGGTAGGTCATTGGCTCTGAGTTTATTCACCTGTGGGTGAGGCTGCCCATTACCTCGGAGCCCTGAGTTCTTGGGAGGACCCAGCAGAGCTAATGAATGGAAGGGCGAGGGGATAAGGTCAGAGGTGAGGTGCAATACAATGGAAACTTCTAGCCATCTTGCCTTTTGATGGTGGCATTGGGTGATGGTTCAGAGGAGTGTCAACAGACTTCCAAAGACCCTGGTCATACTGCTACAGGGAAGTGTTTGTGTATCCTTTAGATTTTACTCTAGAGTCATTGCCCTAAAGGCTTGTCTCTCAGATTTATTTATTTACTCAATTTTTCTTAATATTATTTCTCTTTGGCAAAGCAATATTAACATCTCTGTCCCTGTTGTGGAATATTTCATTATGTGGAGTAGAGTTTTTTAAAAAATGACCCCAGCTCCTATTTAATTCTCATTAATTATCGTCCTCAGACCGCTTACTACTCATTTCCTGCTTCATATCTTAACTCCCTCCGGTTATTAAACAGATTTGCTTAATGGAAGCCATCTTTCCCGCAATATAGCAGAGAATATCCATTGGATTTGCACTAACATCCATTTCTAGCTCTTAGCAAATATACATAAACCCATAGTAATAAATAATTCTCTCATGACCCCTAAATCCTTTTCTCTATGTGTATCTCTGCACGTGTCAGGACTGCATCAGTCTCGGGCCTGCAAATTATCTGGACAGGAGGCTTTGACCGATAGCAAGGTCTAGAGAAGTCCTGAAGTCCATGTACTGGAGCAGCACACCAGGTTTAGGACCTCAGCAAGGACATGGAAGAGGACGGAAGAAATCAAAGCCAAAGGAGTTCAGCCTGTTGGAGTCCGGAGGAGCAGCCCTGGATGCTGCAACCTCGGAAATAGAACAGAAACAAGTCGAGTGGCAAAGGCCAGAATACTGGCTCAGAAGATCCGCTAGAAGAAATCAGCGCCCAGACTCAATGCCGGGACAGCAGGTGGAATTAGAACACACAGAGCAAAAAAAGAAAGAAGGAAAGAAAAAATAAAAAAGAAAGAAAGAAAGAAAGAAAGACTTTGCTAACAGACATTGTGGGCTCGATAAGGACTCTCACATCCTCTCCACAGTGGACCAGGATGAGGCCAGCATGTAGGCTGTACTGAGCCCACGGACAGAGAAAACGGAGAACAAGCAGTCTGAGCAGGGAGCCAGGCAGTGCCTGACAACCCATTTTTTGGAGGGGGGGGAGGCAGCATTTCATCTGGATGGTCCAGTTGCTTATGTTTGCATTTTCTGGACATCCTTTACCTTTTTGATTTATTGGTCAGTAGCATCTATGTTGCGCCACAAAGCTCAAGCTTTTAATCCTTCTGCACTTTTTCATTTAGAAAAACGGGAAAACTCTGTGGGGACATTTTCACTGTCTGCTATTTTTTGATTCATTTCAACTGTATTTAATCTATCCAAGACCAAATAAAATGCAACACTCTTGTCCCATTTTTAGCAGATCCCAAATTGGTGCTTGGCTGCCATTATCCCATGAATAAAAAGAAGGAAACGGAGGCTGCGAGAGGGACTTTCAATGTCACAGATGTTACCTCTGGGTTCTCCTTGCTTTTGGAAACCGCCCCACCTGACCCCCTCCTGTGCCAGATGAGTGCATTTAAACAAGCCAAGTGCAAACCTAGGCGTTGGTTTTGAGTCTAGAGTTCAGGCTCTTACTGTCCAATGTCAGGTAAGTGCTGGAGAGGGTCAAGGTGAGTCATCAGCAGATGTTCACCTCACCGAGCGCTTCTCTTCGTCTGCTGGTTTGATTCACCTTCTGAGAAGGTTCAAGAGGAGAGCAGTTAACACTATGGCTTCCTCTCCCACGGTGGCTGAAAAGGGATTTCACATGGCTCAAGCTGGAAGGAAGAAGGCATGAGAATATTGCAGGAGTGGAAATGGAGCCCCTAAATAGTCTGTTGCAAGAGCCTCAGGGAGTAAAACCTATTTTTGACATCTTGGCCTCATCCATAGTAAGATCTGATTTTTCTATTTTCTATTAAGTTGATACAAAAGCAGGCTACAGACCCAGGCAGGAAGGTGATCCTTAATGAGAGTGACCCTGGATGTCCCTCTGGGTGCAGGACGCTGGTTGGCGCCAGCCACCAATATAGCAGGAGGAGCTGAAGGCTGTGTGAGTGAGGTGCCTCCCAGGGGAGAGAGACAACATTTCTCCTCATTTCTACAAATCCCGGCTGGTTCCGAAACACCTCAGTCCCTCACAACATCTCCCTCTTGTTATTGCTCTTTCTCCAAACCCTTTTTTGTAGAATTGGTCTTGTTGCCTCCAGTCAGACTTTTGAATTTAGTTATTTCTGTTGGCTTTTGGTTGGAGGACACGATGACCTCCCCAATGTCCTCACAAATCAGCCACTAGGAAATCTTGTATTCCTCTCCCTATTTTATCCCTTTGTGCCCCTAAGACCCAACTCACTCCATTAGGCTGTTCTGGACATTGTGGGGTTTTCCATCACCCCTCACGCATGTCCCTGACCTCCTACTTTTCTATAAAAGTGGATTTTCATTTTCTATAACACCACTTCCTTGCATTTCTCCCTGTGCCCCACAGCTATCAACCCAGCTGAACGCAGCCAACCCAAACCCTTTGTAATTTCTCTCTTCAGTGGTTCACAATATCTGTCCTCTCTGGTCTGGCAGCAGCTTAATTTGAAGAATTCTGCACTTAAAATTTCATATAGCATCATTGGCTCTGAGTTGAGGAGTAGGTATTATGCCAAAGCAGTTACTGTCCTTGTTTTGTGACTAGCAAGGTGGGAATTCTGATATAGGGCCATTTTCTACAGACTACTGGGAGAGTCTGAATAACTTTGGAATTAGCCCGAGAAAGAAGAAGGGGAAGGAATTTAAATGAAAGGCAAGAAAACTTCTGGTTCCCACCCATTTAGATTGAGGTTGACAAATTACCTGATTTGAGTCTGTCCCAATATAATAAACAATAAATAAAAACATCCCAATATTGAAAGCCTTCTTTGTGGCCTTCCATTCGACTGGATGGAGGCTCCCAGGGGCTGTAGCTACCTCATGGGACTAAGAGGGATTATTTTCTCACATCAGGCCATGCAAAGTGTTATGCAGATAATTATGTTGTGAAGGAGAAATTAGATATGTGGGTATAGGTTTTGGAGTAGGAGGAGGTGCAAAGGTGCATACAAGTAAAAAGATTTTTTATGATTCTATTTTGCAAAACTTCTAAATGAAAATACCCTCAAAGAAACGAGCAAAGTATCAGTTTGATGGTTCTGAGTATAACATTGTGCCATATGGATCAAAAGGAAGTTTAAGCTTCTGATCCTTTTTCTCAGGTGGGGAATGGGATTTAGAGGCATGTCAGTCTCTACAAGTTCAGTCCTAAGATGCTGGGAAGAAGCTTTGAAGCCAATAAAAAGCATAACGCAGGGTTTCATTAAATGCGGTAATTCTGAAACATGGAGCGATCGGGCTGGGGTTGGAGTGTGGGGTTGTGCATGCACCCAGGGGTGCCCCTACACCTGTCACACTGTGACCTGTGAAATGACTGCCACTGAAAGTCAGTTGCTCAGGGTGGAGGAGGGTGCCAAGCAATGACCCCATGATTTCTGTGGGCACTGGCCCAATCTGATGCCTCAGCAAATAGTCCAGGACTGACAGCCACAATCCTCACAGTTATGTTTTAAATCATCAGAGTTGAATAAATTCATTTTATACAGAGCCATTATAAAACCTATGGTGGTGACAGTGTAGACAGTCACAAAGCCTAAAAATAGTGATAGAACAGCTACCAAAAGTCTGACCCCATGTTTTTGTTGCCTAGAAAGGACTAAAAACTTGGCATAGTGATCATACCATCTCAGGGTGTCCATAACTCAGCATTTGGATTAGTAAGGACCCTTTGCTTCACCCTTAACAATTTTGCAATGGTCTTTATGTAAATTACTAACATCTTATCAAAAGTAATAACTCTGGTACCTTTCACATTTTCTAGTTCATAGAGCACTTTCTTGTATATCACCTTATGAAAGAACTAACTTCTCTGCCATCCAAAAAAAAACAAATGGATAGTGGTCAGTTGTTATGGCTTAAAGTATGTTCCCTCAAAATTCCTATATTGAAGTCTTAACTTCTAGTACCTTAGAGTGTGAACTTATTTGGAAATAAAGCTGTTGCTGAGGTAATAAGTTAAGTTAAAATGGTATCATTAGGGTAGGGTCTAATTCAATATGACTGGTGTCCTGATAAAAAAGGGGGGATTTGGATATAAGCATGTAGATGCAGGGAGAATGCCCTGGGAGCATGAAAGCAGGGATCAAGCTGTGATGTGTCTATAAGCCAAGGAAGACTGAAGTTTGCCAGAAAGCACCAGAGTAAGGGGAGAAGCATGGAACAGATTTTTCCTCACAGGCCTCTGAAAGAATCAACCCTGCCAACACCTTGATCTTGGACTTCTACCCTCCAGAACTGTGAGATAAGGGGTTCTGTTGGCTAAGGTACTCAGCTGGTGCTATTTTGTCAGCTCCAGCAAACTAGCATGGCCATGTTGTTCGTGCTCATGCCACCATCTTGAGAGTTACAGCTTTGCTTTTTCTCACTTTCCTGGAGGCCTTCAGAATTGGAATTTTATTTCCCTATAGGAAGTACGAGTGCTGGGTTGTTGGGAAGGATATTGAAGGCCTGGGCCAGGGGGTTGGGATGAGGAAGGGTCTGCAAGGAGTGGAGTGTTAAGCCAGGAGTGGATGGCAAGTGGTGTGCTGGATAGAAGGGGCAAGATAGTTCAAGAGCTAGTGTTCCTTGGGGGATCTGCACCCAGCCCCTCTCCTTTTCATTCTGCCCCTGCTCCCTGTCACTCTTTTCTGCTTTTGTGGTGTCAATCCCCACTCATTTGTTGAGAACTTCAAACCTCTGGCTCAAGCCCACTCCTCTCTCCTGAGCCTTCAATCCATTTATTCAACTGGATTATTGACTTCCTTACTGGAAGACCCACAGGCTGCTCAGACTCAGTAAGTGCAAAATTACGACAATAGTCTTTGACCCAAGCCCAACCTCCTATTTGAAATACTGATTAGTGGTAGTGCACTGTACTCTTATCACAAGTCACTCAACCAAGATCCCAGGTATCATCCATACCCTTCCATTCTCATTCATATTTCTAAAATATGTATCATATCACCTTTTTTTTTTTTTTTTTTTTTTTTTGTTATGTCTTTAGTGGCTTCCCAGCACGTATAGAATTATGTTAGAATTCCTTGGCATGTCACCTCTTCATTATCTGTTTCCTGCCTGTTTTCCCAATTTTATCACCTATCTCCCTTTTTCTTTTCTCTTTCTGGAAAACCATTCCTTCTTTGGCTTCCATGCTTGTTTGCTGAAGTCCACTTATCTTTTAAGACATCCAGATACATTTTTTCCCTTTTTCTACATGCTAGGTATGTAACAGTGAGGCAGACAATCACAGTCCAGTAGGGGATAGATACATCAATCAAGTGATCATAAAGTAGTTTATTTTCATGTTGTAAGTCCTGTGAAAGGGAACACCCAACAGATAGACTTTACCTGAAATGATGGAAGTGAGAAAGCTTCTCTGGAGAAGTGCCATCTAAGCAGATATGTAAAGGATATCCAGGAGTAATCCAGGCAGAGAGTAAGCTGAATGTGCCCCCAGCCAGAGGGAACAATATATGTGAAGACCCCAAGAAAGGAAGAAACTCCTCTTTCTTGACTCTCATGACGTCCTGAGCCTATGTTCATAGCTCTAATAAATTTCCTGGCTTGTGAGTCCTTTAAAGGCAGAATTTATACAAACTATGGTCTTGTGTATTTGCTTTCCATCCAAGTGAGTACAAATAAAAGGAGTAGAAACTGGGATGTCTTAAGGTTAAGTCAATAGAAATAGATCAGGTTGTTAGGTCTCAAGAGCTTTACCATGTTTTCTCTTGGAATAATATGAACCTATCTAAAGAAAAACTAAGGATTTACACAGTGACATAATATTAATGATCATGATTATAATAATATTATCCATTTATGTAGTTCTTTGGACTTGACACAACATTTAAAAAGTGATAAGTAATGTGAGGTAGCCCTTCTTCAGAGAGAAAATAATGGAGAGAAAGGTTCCACTTCACCAAGGCTTGAAGGTCATCATTTCTCCCTGTCTTGCTAAAACAGGAAAATAACAGACATGATAGATGGCTGTCAGAACTGTGATTGTCTCTTGCTCTTTCGGAAGCAGACTAGGAAGGCCAAGTTGACATTGATAGATACGTGTTGTGACTTGAGTTGGCGCAGTATAATAGTGATCATTGCTATGGTCGGGCTGTGTTATTATACAGTCTCTCCTGTAACAGGAACATCACCTTCTGCTGGGGGAATCTTTTCTTCCTCTTGATGCCTGTCTTGTTATGTGACTCTGTTTCAGCTGTCTCAAGCTGTCGCCTGGCTCCTCTGTAGACCAAGGCAAGAAAGAGGCAGCCATAGATGACAGATGGCCCCAGTGATTCTCCTGGGGGGAGGAAGGGAGTCTGGAATAAATGATGATTCTTGGGCCCAAAGTCCAGAATCTCTGCCTAGAATGACCAAAAAGCTCTGTGATGCCCAGGGTCAGTTCTTCTGCATATTTCAGACAACAGCTATGGTGCTGCTGGGTGGTAAGTTTCTTTTATCTAATCGGGGATAGTGGATTTCCTGCTCAGGATCTTCAAAATGGCACCAGTCTTTACTCTTCCCACTACCATCCCTTTGAGTCAAACAGCTCACAGCTCACACTGCCACAGAAGTAAAGACAACCTGCTAGCACATGGCTAACGTGGTGTTACTCCCAAGTCAAGGACAAGTACTTACCGGGCTAAGGATACCCTTGTCATCAAAGGAATTCAGAACAGTTCAAAAATAATTTATATTATATGGAGTAGGAAATGCAAAGAACTTAGCTGGAAAATGGACCATATTATATGCTTTCCAGTTATTTTTTTCCCCCTGCATGACTGTAGGATAGCATCATGAAAAAAATTGTTTCTTTTTATGGTATTGACCATGTCACATTCCTTGTTCTTGCTACGTATATTTCTAATTTTGACAGTAAACCAGTCCTTAAAAATAGAATTACAGAGTTATTTTAATTACAGCCATTTCAATTGCTCATCAACATAACAATGAAAATGGAAGTGTCGCTGCATTGTTGCCAAGTCCTCATCTTATTTAATTCACTTTCTGTGAAAGTAGCATGTACTACCAGCTAATTACAAAGACTAAGGGTTGTGGATGGGATGCACAGTGTACCTATTTTCAATGTTTTGTAACACTGAAGGAGGACGCCAGGTTGAAAACAAAAGAATCTTAATCTCCGCTTAATATATTTTATCCCATTTTTACTCTTTTTAAAATTTTTTAAAAAGTTTTTATTTAAAAAAAGTTTTTATTTATTTATTTGACAAACAGAGATCACAAGTAGGCACAGAGGCAGGCAGAGAGAGAGGGGGAAACAGGCTCCCTGCTGAGCAGAGAGCCCCATGTGGGGCTCCATCCCAGGACCCTGAGCTCATGACCTGAGCTGAAGGCAGAGGTTTAACCCACTGAGCCACCCAGGAGCCCCTCCCGTTTTTATTCTTTTGTCCCTTTGAACTGTTGGATATTTATTTTCAGAGGGAAAATAATGGAGAGAAAGGTTTTCTTTTCCCCTCGCCCTCTTCTTTAATTTTCTTTAGTCTTTTTGCTGTGGTAGAGAAGAGATTGGGGATAGCAGAGGAAGCAAGCAATTCAAGTTTTCCAAGAGTCACAGCCCAGGCTGTTTGGAATTTAGTGAAGTCCCTAGAAAAGATTTTCCATATCTCCCAAACTCCACACACTCTACTTAGGTATTTAATGCTGCACAGAGAGTGGGTTATTGATCTCTGTGTGTAGTGGTGGGCAGAGAGGGGGAGTGCTATATTCCTGGAGTCTCTCAATCTGCAGATTTGTTCTACACAGGGAAAGACAAATGATCACTTTCAGTGTGTTCAACCTCCTCTATTAATCTGTTGGTGGCATTGAAGCAACAGGCCACAAAGCAAATGTTAGTTGTACCTCACCTTACTTATGAACGTTATCACGAGTGAATGCTCGAAACCCTTCTTTATGAAATTGGCTTCTGTAACCAATGGATTATATTGAGATGCATGTAACTTTGTATATATATCTTCAAAAATCTTATGTCTAAATCATGCCATCGAATCATTTCCAATGGATAGAACTTGAATAAAGAGCAATATTTACTACCCTCAGCTCTCTTTGTCTTAGAGAACAGTTTGAATACCAGCATGTGATTTGAGTTCAGCGGAGCTTCTCATAGGAGGTCTAGGTATGGAATATATTTTCATTAAATTCACTGGTAGTTGAATCAATATGTAAATGCTATCAAATAACCAACTGGTCAATTTGTTTGAATAAATTCACTTGCCAAAGTCTAAGGATGGATGAATCAGGATCGGGCCAGATTGTGTGGGGTCTGAGCCTTTTATGATTTGGGGAGATTTCTATAAGAAAAAGAATACAAAGTTATGAAGGTAACTTTAACTTAGGTATGAAAATAAATAAATATTTGTTTAGGATGAGAAATCAAATGTTACACATTTTAAAAACCATACACATGCCCAAATAGTCACAAAGTCCTGGAATATAACACAATTTTATTAACGTCCCGATGCACTTTTATAATTGCTGCATTTTTGGTTGCATTCTCTTTGCCTCTTCAAATGACAATAAATTTTTAAGTATCATTTTCTATAGAGAAAGTAGATCAATAATAGTTTTTTTCCTTAGCATGGTTGACTCAAAACTGATTTGTGTTACTAATAGTTTAGAAACATTTATTTCAGTTTAGCAACCCTCTATTGGTAAAGCTATGCTTAGGAATTTTGTGAAATTAGGAGAAACCTCTTTAAGCTCTGCTTTGTATATAAACTTTACAATTTTAGACATTTGAAGTTTTCTTAAGCTGTCTAATCGGGAATATTATTTCATCTGATGACGCTTGTTAAACACTGCAAATTTGTGTTTTCTACAACATTCTTTTGGTCTTTGCTTTTCTTTTTCTGGTTTGGGACTGTCGAATATAATTCTTGTCCTCATGGTCATGATACTGATCTGCAAGTTTTAGTTTCTATCATAATATAATTAAGACTTTTGGTGATATTGGAACTTCGGCCAGTATTCTCTTTCAGCTTACATTCTGGCTCCTTTTTATCACATTTGAATTTTGGTGTTATCTGTAATTCTGAAATAATATAAAATAAATCTGAAATCAGAATAAGCAAGAGTAGTTCAGTTGATTTTAAATTGCTGGTATACTGCATTGAGCTAGAAGTATTCTAATGAAATGAATCTTATGTCACATGCAATAACTTATTAACAAGTCATTGAAGTTTTTTCCATCCTGTGTCACTAGGTCAGTGACAATATTACGCACTATTTCACCTAGAGTCACTAGATTTTATCCGGATACTATGCAAGGGATATTCTAAGATATACTAGAATATCTTGGGATGCGTAAAACATTTAACTCCTGTAGGTTTGTGCCCTACGAATACAGAACTCCTGGTAAATGTCATTAAAAAAAAAGGATTCTCATCAAAGAAGGAAAAATATATGGTGGAATGTATATTTGTGGACGTGGCATAACCAAGTAGATTTTTTTGACAGGAGAAAATTTCAGTTCTGATTATGCATTAATGAGAATGGAGTCTTCTGTGTACAATATACACAAATTAGTGTTTGACTTCCTACACTTCAAAGCTTGTTTTCCTTTCACAAACCACATAGTTGTGCTGCTGGGTCATCGATAAGACACGCTCGTTCCTCACCCTGCTTTAGATCATGATGTCGGGTAGGGCGGCAGAGTGAGCTGCAGGAGTATTTCTGGATGTCGTTGCTTCTCTGGGATGGCTGATCACAACTCAACAGAAATAACTGGAAGCTGTGTAAACATATCCTAGTAAACCCAAACTCAGTGTGTCCCTAACTCAACTTAGCCAAAAACCAAAATGATTCACGATTATACCAACATTACCCAACACGGGGGAAAATGTAACAGATGGTAAATCAGAGTGGAAAGAAACAGTAACCTAAATGATTGCAGTTGAAGAATTTCCTTTTTGCAAATTTTGTGAAAATATATGATAATATCATAATGTGGTTAGGTCTTCTCTAAGGGGCCTATAAGATGCAAGCCCCGTTAGACTCCCAGGAAACTTCATTCTAGGGCAGATCTTATTCTGTCTGTCTCTTTCCTTTTTCCCCTCTTAAGTTCACTCTGCCACGGCCAGGGTGTGATTTCATCCTTTCAATGTGAGACACGACCCTGGCTTATTTTGGGAAAGGAAGGCCATGGAACAATGGAACAATGGTCTATATGTGGCACAAACTGGGAGCTTCTAAGATTTTAAGGGCCAGCAAGTTCCCATTTGCGAAGTGACTTTTAATTGTGCTTGTCAGCTCTTTCTAGAATTTTCTGTAGGAAGTAAGGTCCAATACTTCCACTGTAAAGAAGCAACGAAGCACAGTCAGGCTAAATAGATTTTCCAAGTTTAGATGGGGCTTTAATGGGTGCACTGTTTGGGAAATGCTCTGTTAAGTAGTTTTATTTAATGTAAGACTTCCCAGAGCCTTTGAAATGATAATGGGAACAGCAAAGGTGCTTCAGAAAGGGATGAGGGTATGCAGCATTTCCTAAATTTATTTGATCAAGAATCTTTTTTTTTTCTCCCCCCCTAAATCCACAGGGTCTCCTGTAGAACCAACCACGTGGAAAAACTTAGTGCTGTATTTCCATTTTCCACCAGGTGAGGAATTGAGATGGGTATTCCTGCTTAAACCAACTCAGAGTACACATAAAATAAGCCTATACTGTTCAATGACCATACAGTTTTCAATAAAAACCTGTTCCTAATAAAATCATAGTTATCCACAAGTCTGAATAGTAAAATTTCCATGGGTAGATATAATTCAGAACAAGGTTTAAGTAAATTCAAGCAACTCAGTATCCAACATGAATCTCTTGGAGTCATCTCAATTGCAGATTAAAAACCCTTGCAGAAATCTTGGACCCTTATCCCCTCCGTGTTCCCAGAAGCCCAGGAATTCTTGAAGCCAGGTGTGAAGGTGATTTAACAGGGAGGTGGGAGCTGAGTTAAGGGTGAGAGTCAAGGAACAAGTGTGAGAATGAAAGGGGGTGGTAGAAGAAGCATGATGAACAATAGAGGACATCCCCTCCTGACAGGTCAAGGTTAGGACTGAAGGCCAGGAGACACCTGTGCTGCAAACCAGCCATTTAGTGGGAGGCAGTGTGCTCCTTCTTAATGTGGAATCCATCTACTTCCATTGCCATTGATCCAGGGCAGCCCTGGTTTGCATTAAAACTCCCTCTTCTCTTCTGGACTGCAACCTCTGCCTTCAGTATTTTTTTCCAGTATATTCTCCTGCTGCTGCCAGAAATATCTCCCCCAAAATGCAAATACGATTATGCTATGAACATCCGCACAAGTTCTTTGGAGAAAAGCCAGCATGCTTGCCGAGTGGGAAGAGAAAAAGGAGGGGAGATGAGAGTTGACCAAGGCTCTGATGATAATGTGTATAGTGTGGGCCAAGGCCAGGCAGAGGCAATCAGTGCCCTAGTACTGTAGCATATGTTGTGTCCTGGGAACTGTTAAGCTTCTCCTGGGGATTTCTCTGCAAGTCAAGGTTTAAGGCCAACAGTGTTGAAGAATCAAAAGTTTCCTTCCTGTGGGCATCTGAGCCTTGTCATCATACTTGGCCACAGTATGAGGTGCAGGATATGCTTGCTGATCTATCATCAGTCATAACTATAACTCACTTTTTCTCCCCTTTCCTAATGTCATTTCTTTCCATTAGGAGTCTCTCCTTGTTTGGCCTGGCTGGTGCTTGACACAAGATTTCTGAAGCTCTGCTTCTGCCCACTGAAAGGCAGGCAAAGAAAGAAGGAAAAAAGGTACAAATATGCCTCTGCTCTGGTGAAGATTTCAACAGGGGTTTCTAGCTAGAATTAAGAATAAGGTAGAGGAATGAATGGACTTCCAGGTCCAAGGAATTACAGTAAGAGACCACCTTTGGACACACAGTGTTCTATTCAAGCCTCACTCCCCTGAAGCTCCAATCAGTATGGTGACACTACCTTCCTGCTTGAAACAGGCCAGATCATCAATGTAGCAAGCACAGTTAGATCTTCTAGATGATTGTTGCAGTCCAAATGTGACAGATTTCTTCAGGATTCCCTCTGTTGGGGGTGATAGTATTATTACCCAATTTTATTAGACCAAAAATAAGAAAAATATGCTGCTTCTTTTTTTTAAAAGATTTTGTTAATTTATTTGACAAACAGAGATCACAAGTAGGCAGAGAGGCAGGCAGAGAGAGAGAGGAGGAAGCAAACTCCCCGCTGAGCAGAAAGTCCGATGTGGGGCTCGATCCCAGGACCCTGGGATCATAACCTAAGCCGAAGGCAAAAGCTTTAACCCACTGAGCCACCCAGGTGTCCCAAATATGCTGCTTCTAAATACTTTTTTCCCACAGATTGCGGTTTTCCATAGAATTGCCCAGAGAACTTCCCATCTAGAGGGCTCATGTCCAGGCTGGAGAATATTAATTTTGCTGTATTTTTCACTTTAGCCCCTGAGTGCTCCAGTTGGGGTCACAAATATGACAAATTATGGAAATCCTTTTGACAACCAGAAAGAGGAGAGATGGTTAAAGATAAAAGGAAGGCAGGTCATCACTGGATGGTGTTGTCCATGACTGCATTGATTGAGTCTTCGGTAGCAGCTGATTTTTAAGTGGTATCATCATTTTATAGAACACTCTAAATAATGCTTCTCAATTAGACTATGATACCATGTATCATATCTAAAATTTTTTAGTTTACATTCTCAAGAGACCATTTCAGGCTTATGTAGACTTAGGTTTTTCTTTTGTCATTTACCATCTTTGTGCATGTAGAATAAAGAAAAGACAAGTAAAATAATTTGGTTGTTATTGCAGTAAGATGTGGAAATGCAGTCATTTCTCTAACAAAGAGATCTGCTCCACTGCTATTAGGTTTCTCTCATTGCTCAGTAGCTATGCCTTTCTGCATATACACTTTTTACCTAATGTTGAATAATCATACAAGTTTTAAATGATTCAGGGAAACTCATCATTTGTGTCACCAGCAACACAAATAGCTCAACTAAAAAGACAACCATATGAAGATCCGTGACCAAGTTGGCATACATGCATGTAGGTATGACTTCATCATGACTGGTGATGGTGATTTTAAGATGCCGTCAAAGAGAAAATGCAGCTCAGTGTCAGAGATAGTGATCATGTGAAGGGAGATGGGCATCAAGTTTTTGAAGAAATGTGGTAATTACTGAAACAGGAGGTGACAAAGCCCTGTAAATATTTTCTAAACCCATGGGACTAAGCTGAAGAAAAATCTTGGCTGGAGCATATTTGACTTTAGGTGAATGTATCTCTAATTCTGGGTGAACTCTGGCTTAGAGCAGGTGCTCAGGGAGAGCATTTTTGAGAAATGAATGGCTAACTAAGGTTGATTTTTCTGCCTTGAGGGAGAAGGCAGACTCTTGTCATTGCTGCTGTTGATTCATAACACAACATAAATTAATTTTGATGGGCTGACCTCATAGGTCGACTATGATTACTTTTAGTTTTTATATTCTATCTTAATATTCATATAAAAGTACCTTCTTAGTTTTCATAGTTGTAATCATAATAATGAATGTAACATTTTGTGCATTTCCCCTGAATATTCTATCAAGACAGTATAATTATAATTTTATGGCTGTGTAATATTCCACTGGATTATACACAATAATTTACTTGAAAATTCCTTACTGTTATACATTTAGATACTTTGAAATTTTAGGTGGAGTGGCAAAAAACATTACTGTGCACTTGGTTTTTCCTTCTGTTGAGTTATTTCCTTAGGAAACATTCCCAGGAGTGGAATTTTTGTGTTGAAGGGAATGATGCATTTTTATAGCCTTGGTAGAAATTGCCATAAAAAAGGCTATAATAAAATTTCAGTGGCAATTTCTCCTTGAAGCCTCTGTAGGACAGGGGACTGTTTTAGCCACTTTGCAATACTTGTCTTTTCCATTTTTTAGCATGTGTATGTCATTGGAAGCATGGCTTTAGGAGAGAGGGGAAATAGATGAAATATATCGCTATGACTTGGTTGTCAACAGTGCTCCCCAACATACAGCTTGGAAGCTACAGTTGAGTTCTTGCCTCTTTTTTCTAACTTTCTTAGCTCTATGCAACTGGATGGAAAGCTCTAATGGGCTCTGTGTTAAGGCATTATTAGGTAGGACAGAAGGCCAGATTCCTTTTGAATCCTTCAGAATTGGATAGGAAAAGGTAAACTTTGGTTAAGAAGACTGGGTCAGTCATCATGGAATTTGCATAATTACTTCATGGAATTACTTTAATCCCAAGGATCAAAATAGTGATGTCTATTTTGTTGGATTTGGGATCACATGTATAGTCACAAGTAACCCCCAAAGGTAGACTGCAACTAAAAGTCAAAGCCACGTGAAGACTACGCATGAAAAGTATGAAGCGGCTGTTAGGATAGAGCATGTCCTCATTGGGATGTGTGCCATTTTGGAATCTTGTTCACAACCTTTAGATCACATCTGGGTTTCTGTCATGTCCTCTTCATTGTACTGAGAAAGTCAGTAACTAAAGTGACTGGGGTATTTATTTCCCATGATAATTGAGGAGAAAAAAAGCAGACATTACAATTCCCTTTTTTCTTCCGTAGGCTATGTTCTTCATATAGGAGAGTGGTGCTGTTGACCTATCTGTTGACGTAACCTAAGTGAGGGCATGCTTTGAAATCTTTGATTTTGAATAAATAGGTCCATGTATCCATGTTCTCTCTCTACTCCCAGCTGCAGAGGACATTAAACTTCTTTTTGGGAAGGCAGCTACCTCGGGCTGGGTTGCCATCAGCAGCTACGGGAAAGCAAAACAAAACTATCTCTAGAGGATGTCATCATGGTTATTGGGACATGGAACATGTTGTTGGCAAACCTGTGGTACAACTGTCATAGTACTAAATCTTAAAGAAAGTCTCAAGACACAATGTGATGTTGAGTCATCCTTGCATATGTGATTCTTGATGTGTTATTATCCTTGAATAATGGACTGAAGGGTCTGAATACTGTCACCATCATCCTATTGGAATCTCCATTTGAACCTGGATTCTGGTGTTTGTTTGTTTGTTTGTTTGTTTGTTTGTTTCATAAAGGCTTTAGCCACATATTAGGAAAGACAGACAGTGGTAGCCCAAAGTATGTGGTCATTGCTTGGGACCCTTCCCACCATAAAAAAGAGAGATCCTGTCTTTCTCAGCATCCAGTTTCAAGATACACTCTACTTGGCCATGTTGGGGTTGTATGCCAATCTGGGAACAAATTACTCTAGTTAAGAAAAGAATATCTGCTGATTTGTGAATCTGAGTGATACGTCACTCCTTGAGCAGGTGGGGCTGGACACCAAGATTGGCTGTCCCACAAAGAGCATGTGGAGTAGGAGAGGGTCATGCAGTAAGGAAAAGCCAGGTACTCTTAGTAAAAGAGGGGGAAGGGATTCTGGGTAAACCCAACAGTGGTCATTATAGGGGTGGTTCTAAATGGCAATAGGATTCACTAAAAAGATGAAGTGACCTTTTACAGTATTTTCTTTTTGATTAGCTTTGCATTGCTTCCTGTATATTCTGACATTTTGAGTCATGTGGGTTCAGAAGACTACATTAGGTATGTCTTCTCTCTTGTGCATAAATTATTCCAGCTTTAGATCAAAGGAAATAAAACCATTGCCTTTTTCTAGTGTTTGGAATGATTTACTAGTTTTTTTAAAGAGCCTTTGTCAGTGGACACTGATCTCATGGAATTCATGCCTGCCTAGATCTCAGTTCTTCAACTCTGTAGTTGATATCCAGTGGTCTTCACACCTGAAGTAATAATGATTTCTTTTTCTTGTGCCAAACTCTATTTAACATACCAGCACAATTAACAGAGAGATATACCAAGAACTCCAAGGACTTTTCTTTTGAGAGAGATTTAGTTGCTATGTGAACCTTTATATGCACTCATTCTTATACATGGATATATGAGACTAAATGACTGCTCTCTAAATTTTCCTTTAGGAAGGGGATACCTGGGTGGCTCAGTCACTTAAGCATCTGCCTTCTGCTCAGGTCATGATCCTAGGGTCCTGGGATTGAGTCCTGCACCTGCGCAGTGGGAAGTCTGCTTCTCCCTCTCCTTCTGCCCTTCTCCCCTCACCCTCCCACCTCTCATGCTCGTTCATTCTCTCTCTCAAATAAATAAAGTCTTTTAAATAAATACATTTTCCTTAAGGAGTCATCAGCATGGAGCTCACCAAGTAGTTGGGTTTCCTGTTAGAATGAAGTTCCCTGTTCTTTCAGTAGTATGCTTTGTATTCCTTATGAAGTCTTGATTACAGAACTTGTTAGCCATTCGTAAGCACCTTCAAGTTTCTTCATTCTAGCAACAGACTGAGAAAATGCAGAAAGAGACCCATTCTCTGAAGTTACTGACTTCTAGATACACAGGGAACACAGAGTCTCATGAGATTTACCCTAGTTTCCCTGTGGTCATGTTGAGAATTTGGACCAAAGCAAGATTATTCTATAATCCGGGGGAAAGAAAAAAATTGGTATGTCTTGGAAGTTGATGTCTGATCTGTGTATACACAGGAACACTCCAGGTTTCAATAGTATTGCCTGAAGTTGAGTTCAGCTGTTCCTCCCTCCCTCTCTTTCTTTCTTTCACTGGAGTGATGAACAGCTCTGAAGCCAAACTGGCTTAAATGTGTTCGGAATTAGGACTAATCAGTGTCTGAAACAGTAGCATTACATCCCATTGCCTAAGATAAATGATACCTCATGTCAAAGAGTAGGAGATCTTTCCTCGGTTCATGGAGCGGTTGGTATTTATGTAAAAATCAATTTAAAAATAAGCTTTAATAAAAAAAATGCAAATTCTGAGGAAAACCTTAGCTAAAGGGCTGGCTGGGAAAAGAGGTAATTTGCCTATGTTTTACAAAAAGATTCAAGTCCTAAGAAAGAGATGGACCACGGAAGATGTCTTTTTAATTTGGAGGATATTTCTTTTTCTAAAAACCCAATGAATCAGCCAGTCCCAAATTCTGTCTGGACTGAAATGAAGATGAAAAAAAGCATGTAAGGTGGTCTGTCACTTACCTCGGTGACAACTGTTATTGTCCAGAAAGCAACCACCCTGTCCTGAGTCAGCAAGTCTACTTTGTGGGTGGGGCTGAGAGCTTATTGATGAAATACTGGATCTCTGCAACATTTTTATTCTTCAGAGGGGTTTTACACATGTGGTTTTGTTTATCCTCTTGGTTGTCACTCACAGCTCAGTTGTTTCCCAAATTGGGTAATTCCTGACACACACACACACACACACACACACACACACAACTTACCTGAAGCCTCTTTCTTCATGGTTTTTTTCAGAAATTTCTTTCATCTTTTTACTCTATTATTGCAGATTATCTCTTTTGCCATGGCCAGCCCTTTAGCTAATGTTGTCCTCAGAATTTGCATTTTTTAAATTACAGCTTATTTTTAAGCTGATTTTTACATCAATGAGCTAATAGATGACACTTATATTTGATGGAGGTAAGAATGTTTTGTTTACTTACGTACATCAAGGAAAGGGTAAATCTTAAGTTTTGAGATGAAATAAGATGTAAAAAAGTATTATCAATTCTTAAGGTCATATGTTCTAGATGTTCTCTATCTAGTATTATTTACCCTTTGTATTAAATCTGCTTAGCATCAAGCAACATTTAAGAGAAAAATAATCTCATATCAATGGCATTTTTCATCTTTGCCTTAATACTGGCATTATGAAAGTACTACATTTTGTTATGGTTTTATTGTAGATTTCCATCTTCACTACATAGGATTTTGTGGGCACCCCAAAAATCTAATTGTCAAAAATATAACAAACACTGTTAAGATTTTTTATTTCCAACTAACACAGTGCTTATAGCTCAATTAATGTTTGTTAGATGAATTTAAAATTCTAAGCCCCAAATAAGGGCTAGAGAATTGAACACTAAGACTGCATTCCTTCTATAAATTCACTCAGATTATTAGTTTGAAAATAGGATTATAATGGCCCTTAAATTAAAATATCAAGGATTAAGTTATCAACTTTATGATAAAAGCTAGTTATAATTATTTATTAGTTAACAAGATATCACATATTATCCATCCATTTTTAATATAAAAATTTAAAATGCATATTCATTCACAGTTCATGACTATGACCACCACTTTAAGTAGGTATTGAGTATATAAATGGCTTTGATTATATGTCTATAAACAGTACTTATAGATTGACATGTATGAAAGCAAGGGGTCTCAAATAGCCTACCAGATAATTTTATTACCTTATAGATAAGAAGCTATAACTAAAATACCCTGAGTGTTTACCAGTTGCTGGGCCTCACAATAATTGTGTGATAAGCATTATTTCCTGTAGCTCTCACAAGAATGGTCTGGGAAGGAGAAAAGACCTGCAGGTTAAAACTAATCATTTAAGGTCACAGAACAGTCACTTAATAACAAACCTGAGATTTAAGTCACAGTTTAAACACAGTGATGATGAGTTGGGTCCTCTCCATCACACCACACTACATATGCACATCATAAGCAGATTTGAAATTATCTCTGCCTAGTGGAGTCTGCGAAACTCCATTCTACCCTTCATTGTCAACCTGGCATCTAACATGATTAAAATTCTCTTCACTGAAATAAATAGGCATGAAAAAGCATAGGTGGGGTACCTGGGTGCCTCAGTTGGTTAAGTGTCTGCCTTTAGTTTGGGTCATGATCCCAGGGTCCTGGGATCTAGTCCCACATCGGGCTCCCTGCTCGGCAGGGATTCTACTTCTCCTTCTCCCTCTGTGCTCTCTCAGTCTCTCTCAAATAAATAAATAAAATCTTTTTAAAAAGGCATAAGTAATTAAGTTGGGATTAAGGGGGAAGGGGGAAGGGGGGAAGTGGTGGTCAAAGCATATAAAATTTCTGTTTTGCAAAATAAATGATTTCTGGAGATCTACTGTATAACATAGGGTGATGCTTTACAATTCTGTACTGTATACTTAAAAATTTACCAAGAGGGTAGATCTTATGGTAAGTGCTCCTACTATGAAAAAAAACCAACCCCAAAACCCCAAAGCACAAAGTGGGACAGGTGGAAACTTTTGGAGGTAATATATAAGCTTATGACATCGATAATTATGATGGTTTCAAAGGTGTATACTCATCTCCAAAATCATTAAGCTGGATACATTAAATATCTACAGCTTCTTATATATCAAATATAATTCAGTAAAGAAGTTATAAGAAAGAATTATAATTTTGTTTTTCAACTTGATCCTCTAATCCAAGGGGAAGCAATTGATGGACTCTCTAATGTTTGAGAGGTTTAAATCAAAGAACACAACCATTTCTTGTCCATTTATTTACAAAACGATTTGTAGTAGGAATCCATTTTGAAAATTGTGAGTGGTCATAGTTGAAGAAATCTTCAATAAGGAGTAAGTGGTATTAAATATTTAATAAATAGTAAATTTCCATGTGAGACAGAACTCCTTATGCACTAAATTTACACCTCAGTTTACTTCACATTGGGTCTCTAAGAACATGAATAAAATAACATAACCATCTATCCAAGGAAGTGAACATCTGAGATTGCACAGTTTTGAGTATTAGTTCTGCATTGGAACAGATGTCTGTAGATTCCCTCCCATTCCCTGTTTTCTTTGGTCTTTCAATATTCTTGGTTGAAAATGTGCCCCCAAAGCAGCCATAAAATATGTGTTTTTATCAAGAACTTCATATTTGACTTCCCAAACCTCTTTGTATATGCTTGTCCTGTGACATTAATATGCTAGCATGGACAAAAATATAAAGGAGCTCATTGTTAATATCTGCTCTGTAACAGAAGATTGAGGATTTATGAGTATGGCTAGGAGCTCAACTGTAGCAGAGGGCTATCCATGTTTCAATTTCCAGCAGAATGCACTCTCTTTTGAAAATGACCTGTGAACAGAGGAAATACCTTTATTTTAAACCTTGCCTCACATTATATCCTGAAAAAATGTTAAAGAAATCTCTGATTAAAAAAAATACTTCATTCGAAGAATCCATAAATATTTACATCAGGTAGGTCACAAGTGTGACCAAATCTTAGAAATTTGGTATGTCAGGCATCTTCACTTGACTGGTCAAACTTGGGATTAGAGAGGTAAGCTCGCCCCAGGACACAAAGCTAGTAAGTAATGGAGATGGGATTTAGACAGGTCTGGCTGTTTCAGGAGGGTATGCTATTTCTAATGCCATGTGTTGCCTGCCTCCAAAGGCTTTATTTCATATTTATTAAGTTACTTACATGGACTAGTTATTTTGTGGATCACAAACCTGGGACCACGGGTCATAAGAAAAATGAGGGTGTGCTGTAAATTATTAAGACGTTTGCTGAGTTTATCCTGGAGCAGGGTTTCTGAAGCTCGGTCAGCTGAGTGAAAGACAGAGTCATGGGGGTAGTGGGCTTCTTATTCTCTTTAAGAGGTAGTCTCCAGCAGAAGAGGGAAATCTTCAAACTTGCTTATTCATCATTTCTCTTAAAATAGTTATATCTAAATGAGGAGGATTAATGAAAGCCCAGGTGTCTTTCATTGATTGATGCTATGATTGATGGTAAACATAAAGCCTAAAATGTACACAATTCATCCTGGGCATTTATTTCTTTAAAAAAAAAGACTAGCACTTCTCAAGTTGTATTTTGCCAAAGTTCAGTGTTTTGTTCGATGTTCATAAGTACTCTGCCAAAACTTGTTGGTATCACAGTGAAATAAATAGAGGAAGTTCTAGATGATACACTGTCAAACTTGATGTTTGTTATAGGAATTCTTAGATCCTTTCATTAGTACATTATAATCGCTGATTCCCAGATATCTCAAACCCTGCCAATGAGAATCTCTGGAATGAGGTTCAGACATTGTATTCTTAAAAGTTTCCTGATGAGTCTGGTATGCAGAAATGCTACTGTAATGAAACATTTTTTTTTCCATGTTCATATGCTCAGGCTGGAGGCCGGTTGTTTTTCATATCCACAACTATTTGCTGAAGTAGAGAAAAAACGATGATAAGTGACAGAGTTGGAAGGCTTTTGTAGTTTGTCATAGATTCAGTTCTTTATTCAATGAAAGTCCATTTGGATCTGATAAACATCTTACGAATCACTAGCAATGGGAGAATGGATGGAACTCCAAGCAGGGATGGAAATGACTGGAAAACAAGCCAAATCTCACCTGATTTCTGTCCACAATGCTTCTGCTTTTCAAGAGGCAACAGCCAGGACCTCCTGAATCCAGTGTACTGGGCTGCCGTTCCCCTCCACTGCCCCGGGCTGTCCTTGGCTTCCCCGGTGTGGAGGGCTAACGTCTGAATTTCACTTTCATCTTTTTACTTTAGTCCTTTGATCCTGGCAGAAACTTCGGGTCCTATTAACTGGATTCTTGTTCTCTTTGAGTCTGTTCAATATGTTTGGAATTCTGTGAAATAAGTTTATTAAGGATCAGGGTTGACTGCCCTTCTTAATTCTTTTCATGGAGCCCAGTGTCTCTGAGTAAGGACGAATCCAGGAAAGGAGACTCCCATGCCCTGGGCTTTCTTGCCTCTCCAACCACAGGTCATAGGACGGTTGCCTTCTCTCCTTGGGCTGTGCTCTCCTCCCTGCGGTTCCTTGAACGCCATACCTTCTCTCTGCTCAGGAGCTTTCTCACAGGTGGCTCCCTCCTCCTTGTGAGCTTCCTCCTTTGTGCTTCCTGGCTAATTCCTATTGACATGTCCTTCATAACTCAGCCCAGAGACCACCTTTCCTGGCAATACCTCCTCTTCCTTCACCTATTGGTCTGGGTTAAGCATCCCTCATGTCTGCCACAGAGAGCACCCACTCCATGATGTCACAGGTAACTAACCTGTATTTCTCCCCAACTGGGTTGTAGATTCCATAAAGGCGGGTCTGTGTTTCATTTTCTAGTTCCCATCTTAATGCCTGGCTTATCAAACTTGCTTAACTAAAGTTGAGGAGTATATGAAAATGCTCTCTTTTCTTTCTTTCCTCTACCCCATGTGCCCATCACCTTCCCAGCTTCCCAGCATTTAGAACACTTCTTCTCTTGTGAGCATGATCTCTATTCATAAATGGTGGCTCCAGCCGCAGCTCCTCAATATTGACATCATTTGATTTAGACTCGCTCACTTTACTTTGCAATATATATTTCATAAAACCATCATGTGAGTTTTCTATTTCCAGATGGCAACTTTTTCAAGACGACCTGTATTCTCTCACTTCTAACTTCAACCAAATATTGAATAACTGTAGCACTCTGATGATATGGTGACTCAGGTCTATATTTTAGTCTTATTCTGTTGAACTGTGTGGATGCTTTCTCTCATGGTGCTTGCAGTAAGGGTTCCAGCAATTAACTTCTGCTTCCAAATGTCTTCCTTTATCCTTTATTTTAAATAAGCTAATCTCTTCATTTAGTGTATATTACCGAGCACCTCTTCTCAGTGCTAGGAATACAGCGGGAAACAAAATATACAAAAATTGCTGTCCCAGTGGGTGGAGACACAAAGTGAATGCCATAAACAAGTAATGTATATAGTATCACAGGGTAATAAAGACACTGGGGGAAATTGACATAAAGGACGGAGGACAGTGAATGTTGAGGGGCTTACAAATTAAAATAGGAAGACTTACTGATAATGTGGCCTCCTGGGTAGCAGTCTGAGGGAATGAGCCTTGTGGATATCAGGGGAAGAAAGTTCCAGGAAGAGAGAATAGCAGGTGCCAGCTCTCTGGAGAGAGTGCACACTGAGCGTGCTGTAGGAACAGCAAGGTTACCAGTGTGGTTGGAGCACTTAAAGTAGAAGGGTCATGGCGGAGGGAGTCAGGGAGGGGATGGGGGTGTACAGAGACAACAGGTCCTAGAGGTCATGAAGAGAACCTTGCCTATTTATCAGAACCTTCACTGGGCATCCACTGTAGAACCAATGCCATTTTCAGTGCTTTGGAGGATATAAAGATAAATCAGACTCAGACTGTCCTCAGTAAGTTCAAACTCTGTAGTGTGGGTGCAGCCTCAATTTGGGTGATCAGTCTCTCAGATCCCAAGTATGGAAGCTAAGTGCTGACTCTCATATACTGTTGGCAAGTGTAAACCAATACACTATTTCCCCCAACATAATTCAACCTGGTGGAAGGTATACAAATTTGAAATATACTCTTTTGACCCAACAGTTGCATGTCAGTTTTTTTTCCCCCAAGTAAATAAAGAAGCATGAAAAGACATATAAGAAATTATATTTAAAATGCATTGTTTTTAACAGTGGGAAATTAAATATGCAGAAATGAGCTTAGGTGAATGAACTGTGATATATCCAACAAAGGATGTGCTTTACATTTATTCAAAATGATGATGTAGGTATTCAGAAAGATGATCATGATTTATAGTTAAGTGGAATAAAGTTATAAAACAATGTGCAGAGAATAAATCCGTTTTTGTAACATATCAAAAGTCTGTGATTTAGGTATCATGGAAATCTCAATGAACTTGAACGAAGGTGTTAACAGTGCTAATATCTGCAAAGTAGAACTTAGGGTGATTTTCCTTTCTTCATTATACTTCTCTCTTTGGTCTCACTAAATAAAGGCAAAACTTTTCTGCCGTAATCATAAAATGATTATTTCCAGTTTTTAAAAAGGAAAAAAAAGAAGACAAATACTTGGACCTCCACATAACCTGTGACCAGCATGTGTACTGCTTTTTATGTGATTCCCTAATCTTGTGAGGTGGATTTCTGTGTCCCTGCATAAAAAGACTCACTGGCCTTTATCAAGTTACTTTTTTGGTCTGCCCAAGTAGGGTAGATCTAAGGATGCATCCTCTTGACTTTCACTTCCTTCCACCCTTTCTGAAGTTTCCTTTTATTTTTTTAAAGATTTTACTTATTTATTTATTTAGAGAGAGTGTGAGCAGGGGGAGGGGCCAAGGCAAAGACAGAATCTCAAGCAGACTCCCTGCTGAGCATGGAGCTCAACATGCTGCTCCTTCTCACAGCCCTGAGATCATGGCCTGAGCCAAACAGGAGTCAGATGCTCAACTCACTGAGCCACCCAGGCGCTCTGCAAATGTTTTATCAACATCAGTTTCTCCCAAATGAAGGTGAAAAGTGGAAATGCCACACGACGTATAACAAATATGCCGTACCATATTTGTCAGCATAGCCTGCGTAACTGATAAACTCAGCTTATACGTGCTGGGCCCAATTTGGTGCTCTGTGGTCCTTGATTAGAAAACGTTTCTGGATCCCCAAGGACACTTATTACTCAGGGTTGTTACTTCTTGAATATTACTGGTGCCTATTTAAGATTTGATTAAAGAATTTTAAAAATGGATTTGTCCTGCCCCTTGCCTGTCCCCTATATAGTTCTGACTCAGCCAAGCAGAAAAACATGAATAGTGTTCTGAAAGGACAGGAAAAAAGCTATAGTTTCCCACCAATCCCCTTGGGGAGCTAAAGATGCCCAGGCTGTGGTGCAGAGGCATTAATTCTGCTTGCTTTGACTTTGCCAACTGTGTTTTATTTCTCTTTTTCTCGCTCACTGGGCACTTCATTGTCGCATTCTGTATAGAAAGAAAACATTCAGAAAACATTCAGCGAGCTTTGCAGTTTCCCTCATGTGCTTAGGCAGCGAATGCTGTCAAAAGCACTCGGTATAATAACAAAACGGCTCTCATCAATGACATTTTTTTTTCCTTATGGATTTCCTAGCTCTCTGATAGGCTGCGCCTTTGATTTAGGATTTCAAAAAGACTTTAATCATGAAAGAAAGCTCTGTGTGCTGGGTGAATCCTCTTGAAAGCAATCGCCTTTTATATCTCCAGGTTCTTAATCGTTTCTCCAGTCTGCTCTGCTGTTTTATTCTCTTTTATGTGTGGATCAACATGTAAATAGCCAAGGATGATGGCTGAGTTTACTTAAGCCAAATGTAATGGAAACGTAGAAATTAAACCCAGGCTCAATGGGGGAAGGAGAGTTTACGCCATTTGGGGAACAAGAGAGATAGAATATTGATCTGCTTTATCAAAGGATGACTTTCCCATGCCTAAGTTTTTGCATCAGGAATATGGGACTATTCATGTTAGCTTTCCCCAAAGTGAGTCACAGGGTAGTAGTCCCATGAGGTGATCTAGGACAATGATCAAGGTCAGAGATGGTTGGGAAGTGCTATGTACCATACACTAGTCTTAATGGTTTAAAACACGTACTAGGTCTGTGAAGATTTTCCATTAAGTTGTATTTTGTTGAATATGGAATTTTTCTAACTTATTTGCTTACTGAATTCTTCTAGAAGAACCACTACTTATGCCCTGAGTTTTATGTTCCTTTCCTCCTTTTGGAAAATTGGGAAGATTAATGAATTCTTTATAATTTAGATCAAAAGATATACATACTGGGATCCAAAGTTAGAGTAAAAGAAGTTACTAGGTTACGGGGTCTTCTACTTTGTATCTAATTTCATGACCCTTTAATTTAAAAAAGATATGAAAAGCAAATGTGACAAAATGTTAAAAGTTGTTAGTTTTGAAGAGATAATGGGTTATGTTCCTTTTGATTATGTGTTCAATTTCTGAGAAAGTCAGTTAAGGTACGTAGAAAATGTCAACATTAATTGTATATTCATCTGTTCATTTATTCAACAAGTATTTATTGAATACTTAAAATATACCATCCATGATTCTTGGCACTTGTGATATACCAGTAAATAAATAAAGATCTCTGTCCTTGAGTTGACAGGGTTTAATTCAATAAGTATTGATGAATTGTTGAGTTTTGCTTCCAATAATATCTGAGTAAGCTCCTATCTGACTGACCCTTCTTCAGATAGCAAGTATAAAGTCTAGACAAAAACAAAATAAAACAAAAAAGCAAAACCAATGGCCAGAAGACACTTGAGAACAACCAAATGCAGGTAGTTTCTGTAGAAGAACAATGCTTTGATAAAAGGGAAGCTACTGGCTGAGTTCCCATTTTCATGGCTTCTGAACTAAGTGAAGGCTCAGTTTGCCTTACAGATGTATGATGCTAAAACTATGAGAGAAAACCTGAAGTCTTTTTGGTTCTTGGAATCAGAGGCCAAAGTTCTGGATGACACAGCCTCTGGAATGTGATGGAACCAGAAAGAAGCAGCCTAAAGTTCTGTTTGTAAATACATCCCGACTGACTGACCCCTGAAACATGAATGTTTGAAGCAGACTCCAAGCAGCCCAGTTAAAGATTAGATTGAAATCGTCATCCAAGGAAGAGTTTGAAGTTTGAGGCCTCTCATGCTTATTACTTGCTACTATACACAAACTTAACGACAAAAATCTTTGATTTTAAAAGTCTAGCAATCCACAATCTGAAATTGTTTAATATACAAAGAATCAGGATTCATTAATAAGAGGAAAAAATAAAGGCCAACTGCAAGATGAGCCAGTTGTTGGCATTAGCAGCAAGGATTTTAAAGTATCTATTAGAATGTTGCTCAAGGTCATGAAGAAAAAACGCTCATCATGATTTTTTTAAAGTAAATCTTAGCAGAGAAATAAAAAGAATAACAAAGAATGAATGGAAATTCTACAATTGAGAAATACAATAGGTGAAATTTTAAAAATTCACCGGATCACCTTAAGTAAAAAGAGAAGATGACAGGAGAGTCTGTGAACTTGAAGAATGATCAATAGAAATTAGTAAATTTGACGAGTAGAGAAAAAATATTTTTAAAAATAACAGAGACATGTGGCAAAATAGGAAACACTTATTATGAGTATAACTCAAGTCCCAAAATAATAAGAGTGAGAGAATGGGGTGAAAATAATGGCCATTTTTTTTTTTTTTACTTTGTTGAAAGACATTTATAAGTTTGAGAAGCTTAGAAAAGCTTAAGCAGGATATATACATAGAAAACCATGCCTAGACAAATATAAACTGTGGAAAACCAAAGATTGGGAGAAAGCCTTAAATGATCTGGAGAAAATCAACACATTGTAGGAAGGGAATGACAATTCAAGTCATTACTGATCTCTTGTGAGGAAGAAATGGAGACTAGTATACATTCGAACAAAATCTTTAGAGAGTTTGAAATGGCAAACTGTGAACCCAGAATTCTCTATCCAGAAAAAAACATCCTTCAAGAATGAATGCAAATGAAGACAGTTTTACATCAAACCAGGAGAATCTGTTGCCAACAGATCTGAACTAGAAGTGGTATTGACAGAAGTTCTCTAATCTGAAAGGAAAGGATAGCAATTCATTTCTATTCACTAATTTCAAGAGTTACCATAAAGATAAAGTCATCAAGACAGCATGGTGTTGGCGGAAGAAGAGATACATAAATCAGTGTAATGGAACAGAGAGCTCAGGAGTAGATCCACACAAATATAGTCAACTGATTTCTGACAAAGGTGCAAACACAATTCAATGGAGAAAGGATAAATTACCCAAGTGTATATATATATTTGTCAAACAACAAATGTACACTGAAGATTTATGCATTTCATCATATGTCCATCTTAAAAGGAAAATAAACAAAAATAATGAACTTTAGTTAACGACACATGCATTGACAGATGGGGGGTGTATCGCTGCCTTCAGTGTACTTTGAAAAGCACTAAAACCAAAATGGATTGATGCATGGATAGAGGGATGAATAGTGATGTGACAAAGCCGTTTAGTAGAGTAAGAACCATAGATTTCAAGTGGTAGCAATATGGGTGCCAATAGTATTATTTTTCTCTGTATGTGTAAAATGTTGCGTGATAAATACTGTAAAAAATATTTATGGACTACCCACTGCATACTGGTATTTCTAACCATGATCCCCCAAATCAGGAAAAAGCAGTTCTTTATTCTCAAAGGTCTCCCATTCTAGTGAGAGAAACAAACATATAAACCACAAAAATGCTGTATTATAAATTCAGTAGAGACGAAAACAAGTTATTACGGCAACGTAGAGGATGGTCCCATAACCCAAACTTAGGGTGGTTGGAGGTGATGAGGGAAGGTGTCTGGCACCAGGTAAAGTTTGTACTGGATTGTGAGGAATGACCAGTGTGCCCTGTAATTTGGGGAATGGGGGCAGAGGGAGGAGTGTCTCCAAGCTCAGGAGGCAGCAGGAGCAAAAACAGAAAGAGGAAAGACAGCTTGAGATGTGTAAACACCTGGATTTTGGGATGACTAAAGTTTGATTTACAAAAAGAAATTGGTAGAATGTGAGCTATAATCAGAGGCCAGACATTTCATTTTGGGCTTGTCTGTGAGGGAGATATAAAATGTTTTTAAATAAGGACATAGCATGAACAAATTGGACTTTTCCACAGTCTGGCCACTGAATAAGATTGAATTGTAATATTGCCTCTGAAAGAGTTCTTGGGCTGTTACAGGAAAGAGACTTAATAAGGGGTGGGGGGACTTGGTTTGGACAGAGGAAGAAGGCGATATGTGTTTAAGGTGTCCGTAGAACTGATCATATTTGATAGTTGGGCCAGGGCAGGGGACATGAGCTGAAATAGTTCAGAGCAAATGGAGCACAGTGTCACGTGAGATAAGAAGGGGTTTAACCTGGAGGCAGGAGTCTGGCATGACTCTGAGACTCCTGACTCAGCTGCCAGAGACAGGAACACGTTTGAAAGGGAAGCGGGCGATGTACAGAGAAGTTGATGGTTTGTTGGTTTCTGCTCCAAGGAATTTACAATCTAGAGAAAACCCAACCTTTGCTGGTGACCATCATCAAGCATGGGAAGGGCATCTCAGCAGGAGCATAAATGATATAGGATTTAGATCATCAGAAAGACAAAAGGAGACATAAGACCACAGGTGAGCTCTGGGTCTTGAGCTCTGAAGACATTTTGTAATGAAACAGGTTTTTGGTTTTTTTTTTTTTTTTTTTTTTTTTTTTTTTTGGAATTTCTAAATATTTCTAAAATGTGTGTAACTCAAGCACCCATTTTTAGAATTTTAGGGGCCCAAGTGAGAAATAGACCCAAAAGTAGACATACGAGATCTAGATCTCTACTACTGTTATTACTTGATCTGGACTGGAGCAGATGGCTTGGACCTGCAACCGTATCGTGCATTCTGAAACCTGCTCCTCGGTTGGATCTTGAGGAGAGGAGTTGCTAAGGCAGTAAGCTTGATATTCTGGCTATCAGAGGTGTTCTATAACTTCTAGGGGGAACTCCTATCCAGACAGTGATCCGTCCAGAAGAGGAATCACTGTCTCATCGGTATCAAACCCTGAGAGAAGGGTCGATGAGATAGCGTGGGACACCATACGTCATTATCTTGTTCCTGTCCAAAAAGTAAATCAACTGAGGTCAGAATCTGTATATTGACACCAGTTGGATAGCTCACTCCTCTTCCATGCTGGGGAGTAGGTGAAGGGTGAGGAGAATAGGGAGAAGTTTACTGGCATGCCGTCCCTTACTGGAGTGAGAGTTATTCCATGGATACATGAAGGCAGGAATAGACTCCCTTCTAACATCCTTTATATCTATATCGTAACTCAAGTCCAGTTCTGTTATCTATTTCAAAAAGACATTAAATATATTCTCATGAGGCAGCACCCTTCATCGAACACTCTGAAAGTCGGCCTGCTGGTCTCTCTTTTTTCTTCACCACCATGGTTGCTAGGCACTAACATCTTCAGTGTCAGTGGACTGACAGTTACAAATTCTTTAAGCTGCCTCCACTTCTATCTGATGGATTTCATTTGAACAAGATACACCTTTGATCACTGTCTTCATAATGAATTCTAGACCACCAAGTCTCAATGATATTTATGAGGTAAAATTGATCTTCTTTGCTGAGCCTCCAAGTCACCTTAACTTTTCACCCCAACCTCCATTGAAGGCACTGGTATGTCTACTGAAATATATGTAGGCTCTTGTACTTTCAGCTGTGCTCTCCTTTGAATTACCAGGCAGCTCAGCCACTGTTAGTTTTTTTTTTTAATGTCAGAAGTGATGTGGACTGTCTTAATTTTTCCCATTTTAACTGAGAATATTTCACTTTCCTTTCAATTTCAAGTTAAAAGTCCTCTGAATCAGAATAGCAAATTATTTTCTTCCCAGTCATCATGATACACTTTTTTTCAGAGGCATTTTATAACCTCTAGGTGGAATTCAAGGATATATGCTGTACTACTCTGTCTTTCCAAAGTCAAGGAAGAAGGGTTTGTGTGTGTGTGTGTGTGTGTGTGTGTGTGTGTGTGTGAACATGTGTGTGCATGTGCATATGTTGTCTTCTGTCTGTCTATTTATCTATCATCTACCTATTTATCTATCTACCTAGATGTGTGTGTGTGTGTGTGTATCTATAATCTTCACTGTAGTATTAATGGCTTTTAGTGGATATAGGAAATCTCTCTCTTAAGCCTGGATGACATCACTGGAGCCTCTTTTCTCCTTATCTTTTCTTCCTTGCAAAATGAGCTTGGGAAGACGTTTATTTGGAAGCAGTCCTTGATCATGGAAGACTTAGAAGGATAGGTAGAAGAGAAGAGAGGAAGCCTGGCAAGGACAACTTTGATATATTTGGCTCTGGAACTCTGGAAAGTGGGCTGTCTTTGTCCCTGCTGTCTCTGGGAGAGCAGTAAGATCTAGAAAGCCAAGAAGAAAACACTCAGGTTCATTTTAGTTTAAGCCCAAACCTAAAGGTAAAACAATGCTCATAGCTCATTCAGACCAGTGTTAGGGAAAATATGACAAACCCATCCTTATATTTACATATGGGGGCTTCTGTTCCATTCTGCCCATTCAACCAAATTCTTTTTTCAACAAGGAAAGTGAGACCAGTTCATCTGTTGAGACTGGGGAGCCCTTGGAACCCTTCCCGTCTCCTTGGCAGGGGCATGGCCACTGCACTCTGACTCAGGTGACGTGGGACATCTCTCTCATCTGTACATGCTTTCAGGGTTGGCAGGGATTTCCAGTTCTCTACTCTTTTTTTTTTTAAATATTTTATTTATTTATTTGACAGAGATTACAAGTAGGCAGAGAGGCAGGCAGAGGTGGGGGGAAGCAGGCTCGATCCCAGGACCCTGAGATCGTGACCTAAGCCAAAGGCAGAGGCTTTAACCCACTAAATCACCCAGGTGCCCCAGTTCTCTACTCTTAATGTCAGCTTCTTCAAGATGGTACCTGCATGGGCTCATCAGGGTTGCATACTCAACCAGACTCTAGGTTTGGGAAGTGATAAAGGAAGCTTTACAATGGTCTCTGATCCTGATTTACTGTCATTTAAGGAGTTTGATGCCAATGTAGCTAGTTAATTGTGTTTGTACCCTGGATAGGGACAAGGGAAAAGTGGTAATCTAGATACCAAATCCTACCCTGACCATTCATCCAGCTCACCAGGGAAGTAGATCCCACAGAGCTTTGGATACCAACAATTTCATTAAGGAGAGAGTTTTATATTTTCCTGAAATGTATTCTGAGTGTGTGGTTCCCATCTCACAAAATGTGATCCATTACAGTGTCAGCTAGTTAAGGACTCAAGGACTTAGGATCCCAGTCAGATATCTCTTTCCATCAGCTCTCATCAACAGCCCTAGCCAAAATCCTGTTCTTTTTGGAATTTTGACTTTGGGTCTAGAAAATCAAAACATACATACATTATTCTCCTTTCGCCAATGATTTACAATTTGCTTCTCATATGCCTTTTTTTTTTTTAAGATTTTATTTATTTGACAGCAAGAGAGAGAGAGAAAGTGCAAGCAAGGGGAGCAGGAGAGGGAGAGGCAGGCCCTCCTCTTAACAGGGAGCCCAACATGGGGCTTGACCCTGGGATCATGACCTAAGCCAAAGGCAGCTGCTTAACCACCTGAGCCACCCGGGTACCCCAACACAATGTAGAAGAAATGAGTCCATCAATACCTGTTGTGTGGCAAAGTGCTCCCAGACAGAGGCCACTATAGTTAGAGTGATTATGATATGCATGCAATAGGATGTAACAGGGGAAAGGCACAAGCAGAGAAGTAGCAGAGCACACATACTCCCTCAAACTCTTCTTTGGTGGAGAATTTTGACTCAGGCTGGGCATAGCACGGAAAGCAGCTGTGGCCCGTGATCTCATAGAGAAGACCTCACTCCTGTGATGCTCTCCGTATTGATAGGCGTTATCTATCCATAGTGACAGGGACTGTACATTTATAGGGAATGGTTATTTAGAACAGGTCGGCCCAATTTCTCTGTAAAGGGCTAGTGCTGTGGGCCACAGCTTTATTGCTACTCAACTCTGCCTTTGTCCTGAGAAAACAGCCCTAAGCAATATGGGCATTACTGGCAATGGTTGTATAGCAATGAAACTTTATTTAGAAACCAGGTGGTGTGGGGCGCCTGGGTGGCTCAGTGGGTTAAAACCTCTGCTTCGGCTTGGGTCATGATCTCAGGGTCCTGGGATCGAGCCCCACATCGGGCTCTCTGCTCAGCGGGGAGTCTGCTTCCCTTCCTCTCTCTCTGCCTGCCTCTCTGCCTACTTGTGATCTCTCTCTCTGTCAAATAAATAAAATCTTAAAAAAAAAAAAAAAAAAGAAACCAGGTGGTGGGGCCACCTTTGACTCATGGGGCCAGTTTGCCAACCCCTTACCTAGATAGCAGGGCAAGAGGGAGTGCTTCTATTCAAAGGTGGTCTTGATACGAAGGGAGAACTTTTGGAGAGCAACACCTCGTATATCAGCCTGTTCTATCACTCAGACATGTTGAGTCAGCTCTTTGCTAAACTACCCAAAGGGTTGTGGGATGAACCTCCAAGATCAGACTCTGTGGATACTGCTATTTATTTCACATGACTCTATGGGAGTAGATAGGAGTCACAACAAAATTTCTAGAAAGATTGGTCTAAAGTCACAGCCTCCCATTCACCTTCTCAATCAACTCTGATAAATCATCTATCCCCATCAGGCTTCAGAAACTGTTTCTGTCAAGATTATGATTAGTTTCTGTGTTATAAAATCCAAAGATCACTTCTCTGTGGTCTCCCGATTCAGTCTCTCTGCAGTGTATATGTAGCTTACTGTTTTGTCTTCCTGACACTCTCTTCTCTTGGCTTCAGTGACACTGCATTTTCTGCATTTTTGTTCTGCTTCATTGGTTCCTCTTTCCTAGTTGTCTGTGTTGGCTCCTTGAGTGCATCATCTAAATGCAGAGTGCCCCCACTGCTGGGCATTGGGCACCTGTTTTTCCTCTATTTGCTGTTTCTCCATAACTAATCTCATTAAGTACTTTGGTTTAAATGACATTTATACTCAATGACTCCAAAATTTTCCCTGCAGCTCTGGCATCTTCCTTTAGAATTAGAGCCATATATACAATTACTTTTCTTGATGTTTATATTTGGATGTTTGATAATATCTCAAGTTTGATATTTATACAGAAAGAAACCTGCCTTTTCCCCAATTTTCATAATCTTCAGGCATGGCATCATCCTTCCAGCTGACCAAGGAAGAACCCACCTTATTCCTTGTCTCCTTCACAAACTCCACTTCTGAACCATGAACAAAACAGAGCCCAAAGAAAATAGCTTCTATCCGAGTCTGCCGATCCAAATCATCTCTCTGCTGAGCTCCTCTGAGTTCTCTGCTCTCCTGGTTACAACCTGTTCTCCAGGAAACAACCAGGGTGCTATGTTTAAAAGGTAAAATGGACTATGTCTCTGTCTGCAGAGAACCTTTCACAACTCCCCGCACACTCAGAGAAAACCCACAGATCTTATCATATTTGGCTCCTCCCAGACTCTCCAATCTCACCCCCTCTTTCCCCACTCCCCCTTGTTCCAGCTACGTAGACTTCGTTCTGGTTGTAGAGGCTAGTGTAAAGGCTGTCTCCTCTGTCGGAAATGTTCCTCCCTGCCTAAGACCTTTGCATGACCAGTTCCATTTGGTGTCTCAGTTCACAAGTCAGCTTCTCAGGTCTTTCTTCATCATGTATCACTTCAGTCAGCATCCAGAGACACTGGTGATGACACCATTGTCCTTACTTTCCTCCTAACTCTTACCGTGAGTATAAGGGAGTATGTTTATGTGTTTACTGCATGTCTCCCACTAGAAAGTAGGCACCCGATAGCAGGCATCTTGTCGTCTGTCTAGTTTTCCTCCACGTCAGCTAGAGGAGGGCTTAGCTCACATTAGCCTCTCAGTAAACACTTTGGATGGTACACCTCAGAGGGCTTCTTTTCTTTCTTAAATACCTGTACCAGGAAGGTTGTTTCATAAGCAGTCAGACCTCTCCACAGTGAGTCACCATTTCCCACAATGCATCCCTTCTTCCTGTGGCATTTGGTTGGTTTCTGGATCTTTCTAGGCTGTGTACTCCTGGATCCTGAGTGTATGACCTATCTCTTCCCAACAAGGTCACTGTAGACTCTTTTTTTGTGAAGTCACCGTCTTTTACCAAGTTCCTTTAGAGCCCCTCGTACTTTTTCAGAGTGTTTTCCTTTTGGATTTTCTTTGACTATGATACATACTTACCTATGTTAAAGAGTCTGTGAACTCTGGACTCCAAATGGGCCATTTCAAGTCACACTGTGGTCTCAGCATCATCGTTAGTGACACCCTCTTTTGTTCTCAAAATTGTCTCAGTTTGGACAATATCTGGTTGCCCAAATCAATAAGCCTGTGTGCAGTTATTCCTGCTCTTTTGTTACGAGCCTCTGTTCCCCCAGCTTTTATCCCTCCTGGAGAGGGGTCTCAGGTGGCATTACACTCTGCAGGGAGCCCTCATTATGAACCGCCACATCTGGCCATTGGACTCTAGTGCAGGTTTTGCAGACTCTGTCTCCTCATACCGGGGCAGACGGACTAATTTATCTAGGTGAGGTGAATTAGCAATTAACAATTAGCCTCCTTAGAGCTGCTGAGCTGGGCTTGGCACAGGGAATTGCCTGCCTCGGAAAGCTGAGTCATCAGCCAAGAGCCCAGAGCCTTTAAGATTTGAAAACTTCTCATCTTTTCCTCTTCCGCCAGTTGAATAGCTCGCTGTTCATTAGCAGACCTGCTAGTTGAGAAGGAAATCAAATTTCTTTCTTCTCCTTTTCTTTTATTCTTTTCTTTATTGTCTTTTTGTTTAGTTTTGTTTTGTTTGTCTGTAGCCTCCTTTTGCCTCACTGGCATCACCTTCATGAATCAGCAAATCATTTAACTTATTGATTGTATCTGATTTAGCAAAATTTTTTGATAGCCACAATTTATTAGCTATTGATTTGTAGGACTTAAAATGCTACAGTATACTCCTTTTAAATAGTCTATTAATTTAGATTTCTATCACTGAACTATATTAATCTTCACCCAAATTAGGTGTTTTGTTTTGTTTTTAAGAGAGAGAGAGAGAGAGAGAGAGAGAGAGAAAGTGCATGGGCAGAGGGAGTCGGGGGGCAGAGGAAGAGGGAGAGAGAGAATCCCAAGCCGACTCCATACCGTGCTGAGCCTGACACAGAGCTGAATCTCACGACCCTGAGACCATGATGTGACCCAAAATCAAGAGCTGGAGGCTTAATCGGCTTAGCCACCCAGGTGCCCCAGTCTCTGAACATTTTTACCAACTTTTTTTTTTTTTTAAGATTTTATTTTTATTTACTTGACAGAGAGAGATCACAAGTAGGCAGAGAGGCAGGCAGAGCAGAGAGCCCGATGCAGGACTCAATCCCAGGACCCTGAGATCATGACCTGAGCAGAAGGCAGCAGCTTAACCCACTGAGCCACCCAGTCGCCCTTATCAACTCTTTAATTAGAAAATACTTAAAGACTTCAGGAGGGAGAGACACCTGGGTGGTTCCTTCAGTTAAGCATCCAACTCTTGATTTCAGCTCAGGTCATGATCTCAGGGTCATGAGATTGAGTCCCGGGTTGGGCTCTGCATTGAGCATGGAACCTGCTTAGGATTCTCTCTCTCCCTCTTCCTCTGCCCCTTTCCACCCCAGTTCATGTTCTCTCTGTCTCAAAAATAAAATAAAGAAACAAAATACAATAAAATAAAAGCTTCAGAAGGGAAAATGTCAATATTGAGGAGAAAAAGTCAGCATCTCTGAAAACTCTGTGATACCCATTTCACTGAAGAACATTTGTGTATAGGTAAGCAATATCAATTTTAAGTGTAAAGAGTGGGGAATGGAAGTCAAAGGAAAAAGAGAACAGAAGTGACAGATATAGAGGCTTACTTAACCAGGATATGACTTCTGGATGGTAAAGTCAGACTGTGAGAGAAAATGGTATCAGCCCAACTCTCTGGCAGGGTGGGGGGCTTCCTACTTTGGGTAGTTTAGGGGTAAAGGGCTCCTCTTATAGGCAGAGTGGGATCAAGAGAGGGGGAAAGGGATTGTGGACCATCAGGAAGAAATTTCCTGTCTTCACAGCGAATAAAGAATGAGCTGCTGGGTAAAGCTATTCCCCTGACCACTTTTATTTTAAATTTATTTGAGTAAATAATTCTTCCCATGGCCAAAACATAATTGAAAGGTACTGGAAAGGTAGAAAGTGTAAAATGTAAGTTACCCTCCAATCCGCCTCCTTGAACTTTAATTTCCCACTTCCCCTGTCCTATTTCTCATTTTTATTTAGAGATGATATAGGAATAGATTTTTTTTTTTAAACTCAAAAAGAAAAAATAAACATAAATGGTTGAAATACCACATAACTGATTTAAAACCTTGGTTTCTTCCTTTAACATCCTTTCGGACATGTGCCATTTTAGTACAGCTTGAAATACTTCATTATACACAATGCCCAGAACATCTATTGTGTAGACATGCCTTTGATTGTTCCACAGGTGTAACTGGTGTGTTTTAATACTTGGGGATTTGTTTTGCTCTATTACCTTCTTGAGTTAAATGCTTATCTCATTTTTCTTCTTCCACCATAAAGGCATCTCTGACTCTGAATTTGCCTCTGATTTCTCCTACAAAAATGTTCATATATTGTAGCCTTATTGTCAGTCAGCAATTTCTACAAGATTCTTAAATTTCAGTTTTGATCCTTTCTTCTTCAAATAATATTTTTTAAAGTTTCTTTCTAATCCTTCAAGGAGATAGTCTTTTATTAGGCTTTGGTTATTAAGATATAGTCTGACTTCCTTTTTCTATAGTCTGACTTCCTATTTATAAGCTAATTCACATCATTATTTCAACAATGGAAGTTTCTTAAGGGGAAGAAAAAAAGCACATTTCATGTGGAAGTAGTGCTCTATGCTAAGTCTCACCCAGTGGTACCTGAAGAAGTCTTTCACGACCATACCTTAAACCTGGCCCTGTTATTACCAGCCACTGGAATTATACAAGCTCCCAAGGAAATTACTGGCATTTTGGAAATGTGGACAGCACTCCCACCAATAACAATGAGGACTCCATATAGCGAAATTATACATCTCCATGCCATCAACACTGAATGTAATTCTGTTCCTTATCACAAACTAGCCATTGGTGTTTCCTGCCCTATCTGACAGATTCACCAATCCAGTTTTTCTTATGAACTTGAAGGAAATTTTCTTCTCCTTAATGAAAAACATCCACTGTGGAGGGGGCAAGGAGAGCCTTCTCTGCACCCTCCTTAATCTGATATTTATTTCATTTGTGATTTAAGTCAATTTTTCTCACCCTGTAATTCAAGAATCCCCCTCTCCTCTTCCCTAGATTGCCAAGTTACAATAGTTTTATTTAAGGCAAGCTGCAAAAGTAGCCAGGAATGATTTGGCTGAGATGAAGCTGGACTTCTCCAAGGACCCTTAGTTCTACTGTGGTTGCACGCTTCCCCCCACCCCCACACCAAAAACCATTCATTTGCTACCATCACCTCAGATAAGGGTGTTATGTAAATCGACCCAAAACATCCAGTTATGAGGACAGTTTTGGTTATGGTGCTGAACAACTACCAGTAAATCAGTAATTTTATAATTACCAAGAAATAGGTCAGTGAGAGAGCAACAGGTACAAAAGGGGGAGTATGGTTAGTGTGACCCTCACTTCTCTTACCCCCCCTTTCTCTTCTCCTTCTTATTAATGATTTTCGGATAAAACCAAAAAATTGATAGGTTGCAAGTCCTATATTTTTTCCAGGTTCAGGAATACGGTTAGCTTACATGGTACAATAATTCTATTAACAATATCTAATTAAGTGATTAGTTCTATTTATGAGCATCTTCTGAGCACAGCATTCTGACTGTGCCTTACAGTCATTTACAGACTGATATACTCATTGGAATGAATAATACTCTAATGCAACAATTAATTTAAAATATCGTAGCCTGTGTCCTCTTTCTGGAACAAGACATTTCCTTTCCCAAAGGGATTTTAACCGACCTACATCCTACATGAGACTCCCACACAAATCTGAGGAATTATGCATGAGGAAAACTGTGCTTTGGGAGAATATGACGTGAAGAGCATTTGTATGTGTAAAGCCCAGTGATGGGAAGCACATTCATATCACGTGCGCCACCAACCATCTCTGGCTCTTCTCATCTTGCGAAATGGAAGCTCTGTCCTCATTGAAAGGTAACTCCCCACTCCCCCACCCTGCACACACCCTAGCAGCCACTGGAAGCAATTTCTTAAATCTCAAGTTCAATGACTTTGATTCCACCCATCCTTATTCCCTTCACCTCTTTGTAGTGGCGGACACCATTGACCAACTTCAGCTTTTTGAAAGTTTTTTTTTTTTTTTTTTTTTTCCCCTCTTAATCTTTCTGGTTTTTTTTCTACCACCTCCTCTACTTTCTGAACCAAGTGATTAAGTGGATACTCAGGGAGCTTCAGTCATGAGCCTTAGCCCACTTCTCCTCTCAATAACACTTGTCCCTCAGACACCAGTTGTGTGTGTGACTTTATCGCATCTCTTGAGACAATTCAGAGATTTGTGTCTGGTTCTGGGTTGGCCCTCTCATCTTGGGTGTACATACTCCCAGTCAAGAGTACCTCTTAAAGTTTTCAAGGATTTCAGCCTATTATCTCTTCTGGAATCCATTTCTCTGTTCTCTCTGTTTTTCTGTTTTCTTAATTTATCTCGTCACTTTCTTCCAAAAACTCAAATGCTTCTTTACCTCCTGTCCCCACTCACCAAGTACCTTCAGTTCCACCTTTGAAAATATTTGATGTCTGTCTTTTACTTCCTCTTTTCACTGTGACCATCAGGGTAACTGCCCGCGTGTTGCCTGGCGTCCGCTTTCTCCTCCTCGAGCGTTATGCTCCCTGTGTCTTCCTCAGAGACCACTTTCCTAATGTCTGTCATTTCACCACCTGTTTCTCACACCTTCCTGTCTGAATTCTTCTGCTGGGTTGCAGGTCTCCCAAACCACATTTTATTTCAGAAATGCATTCCGTCTTCTCATTGTGCTAGTCTCTTTCCTACTTCTTGGGTGTTTTTATTTTGGGGCTCCTATCTATGGGCTTCCCATCCGCCTAGCACCTTGTATTTTCCTCTAGGTCCAACCCAACACATGGGAACCATTCTGGTTCTCGCTCTCCCCTTTCTCTAACATTCTGTAGTCCCAGCTGGAACCATGGGACTCTACCATTGCGTTGGAGTCTAGGTTGCCTTGCTCTTTCATATGTATTTATTTTGGGTCCTTCTCACTTAATTGCAAATTCCTTGAGGGCATAGGTCTCCGTGGCTGCTGACTGAGTGAAGAGAGTCTATCAGATAGAAATGTCTTAGGTTTGGAATAGCTGTAAAAAAGGACAAATTTAAAAACATATCAAGGGAAGTTAGAAAGCTTCTTCTAAAGTAAAGTAGTCTTGGCCAAATCATTTCTTTTTTCAGGTCGACCTGATTGCAGTGCAGTTGCTGAGATCATGTTTTGGGAAGCAAATCTGTAGATTCTGGAACAAGGCCAGAGAGAGTCAGAAGCCGGAGAAAGCTTCATCGTAGACACCGACTAGAATTAGGATGGAGCTTATGAACAGATTGCCCTTCATGTGCATGTGATTAACTTGTGGTTTGGCTGTTTGTTTTAAAAAGGAACATTACTGAAGACATGGCTTTGTTGCCTGGTTGTGATAAGCAGCCAGAAAGCTGGATTGAAATCTGAGCATTCTGGGGGTGAAATTTCTCTTCTTGAAGGAAGCTTTCTGCATTGTCTATACTCTAACATTAGATGGAAGTAGAGAGTTATAGACATAAAGTCCAAAGATCTAAGGTCACAAAGTTTAAAGACCGAAGGATCCTTCCCATAGTCAGAAAATTAGAGGAATTTACATTTGCATGATGAGTCTGAAGAGGTTTATCCAATGCATGGATCTTTTCAAATCACCTGCTTTGGGTTTTGTTGGTTTCTTTATTGTTTATCTCTTTTCAACTTCATGTATTTCTGCTCTTATTTTTAGATTCCTTTCCTTCTGCTTGCTTTGGTTTTCCGTTTTCTTATTTTTCTAGTTTCTTATTGTTGAAGCGTCTTTTGTCAATTTCAGAAATTTCGTCTTAACTAGTATATGCACTTAATTATAAATACTCTTCTGGACATTGTTTTAGTTACTTCCCCAAATTTTGATGTGTTATATTTCCCTTTTCATTCAATTCTCTATTTTATAACTTCCTCTGAAATTGAATTGAATGTGTGTAGCTCCCCCAAATTCACATGTTGAAACCCCCAATGTGTTGATATTTAGAGATGGAGCACCTTGGGAAAGTTAAGTAAGATCATGAGGATGGGACCTCCAAGATGGGATTAGTGTCCTTGTAAGGGGAGGAAGAGAAACCAGAGGAGTCTCTCTCTCCACCACGTGAAGAAGGCACCCACCTGCAGGCCAGAAAGAGGGCTCTTCCCAGGAGTCAAATCTGCTGCCACCTTGATCTTGAACTTCTCAGCCTTGAGAACCGTGAGAGACCGAAGTCTGCTGTTTAAGCTGCCCAGTGTGTGGTATTGTTAGAGCAGCCTGAGCAGATTAATGTACTTCTCAAGAACTCCTCTTTGACCCCGGGGTTATTTAAAAGTGTCATGTTTCATTTTCAAGTTTACTTGAAGACTTTCTTGATATCTTCTTGTGATTAAATTCCAGTGTAATTCCATTGTGGTGAGAGATATACTTCACATGACTTCCATTCTTTTAAATTTGTTCATTTGTTTTATGACCCAAGACGTGGTCTGTCTTGGTGCATCCTGGTGAATATTTCATAAGTACTTGGGCAGATTGTGTATTTTCTTTTCATGGTGTTGGTGGTGGGGGGGAGAACTTTCTATACATATCAATGAGGTGAAGTTGCTTTTACCGCTGTTTGTATCTTCCTCCTTAAGGATTCTCTCTCTGCTCAGTCTGTTGGGTACTGAGAGAGCAGTTTTGAAGTCTCCGGCTATAATTGTGGATCATTTTCTCCTCTCAGTACTGTTTCTGCTTCATATATTTAACTGCTCTGTTTTTAGGTTCATTTACACTTAAAATTATTATGCATTCTTGGTGAATTGATCCTTTGGTAATTTTGTAATATCCATTTTAACCCTGGTAATTTTCATGGTTTTTTTTTTTTTAAGATTTTATTTATTTATTTGAGATAGAGAGAGACAAAGAGCAGGAGCAGGTGGAGGAGCAGGGAGAGAGACAGAGAAGCAGACTCCCTGCTGAGGAGGGAGCCTGACGTGGGGCTGGATCTCAGGACCCTGAGATCATGACCTGAGCCCAAGGCAGACACTTAACTGGCTGAGCCACCCAGGTGCCCTACTGGTTTTTAAACCTAGGTTTTTGTTATTATGTAGACTCTTCTTTCTTTTTCTTTGTGTTTATGTGGCATAACTTTTAAAATCATCATACTTTGGGGGTACCTGGGTGGCTCAGTGGGTTAAAACCTCTGCTTCGGCTCGGGTCATGGTCCCAGGGTCCTGGAATTGAGCCCCGCGTTGGGCTCTCCACTTGGCGGGGAGCCTGCTTCCCTTCCTCTCTCTCTCTGCCTGCCTCTCTGCCTGCTTGTGGTCTCTGTCTGTCAAATAAATAAAAATTTTTAAAAATCTTTAAAAAAATTATCATACTTTTAATCTAGCTATATCATTACATTTAAAGCAGATTTCTTGTAATCGTGATATATTGGGGCTTGTTTTTTTCAATCCGGTCTGACAGTCTTTGTCTTTTTTTTTTTCCCCCATCTTTGTCTCTTAACTGATGTGCTTGGACCAAGGGTTGGTAAACTGTGGCGTGGGGGTCTGTTTTTATACTGCCCATTAGGTAAGAGTGCTTTTTGCATTTTTAAAAACTGGTAAACAGGCAGACACATAGAAAAATATGCAAAGGAGAGTATATGTGTCCTGAAAGGCCTAAAACTACTTATTACTGACCATTTACAGAAAATGCTTGATGACCTGCTTCCCTCTTGTTTCCCCCACATTGCATTTTGTCCGTAGAGTGATATATTGTCCCACACGGCAAGATAATAGATTGTAAAGAAGGCTGCAGGAGAAGTAGTGTTTGCCCTATTTGCTTTATAGCCTTGCCAAATGGGTGAGAGGACTACAGACCTTCCAGTGATGCATGAAGTCTGCCATCTGCTCCAGGTTCTCCAGGCTTCCCAGCTCTAATATGAAGTTGAAAGAGGTTGGATCCAAGCAAGCTCTCGCACTGATGAATGAGGGAGGGAAGAGGGTTGGCCGCTATTTCAATGCCATGACTCAGGCTCTCAAACTGTTCTTGACTGGGTCCTGAGGTGCCTCTCCGGTCCAGAGCATTCCAGTTCTCTACACTTGCAGAAACTCTGAGTGAGGGTCACAGATTCATTCTTTACTTGTTAGAGTCATTTCTAAACAGGGTCTTTGAATTTGTCCAAACTCTCGCCTAATCACTCAAGTGCAGGTGGTACACCAGAGAGATGATAAGTAAGCTTCAGTTGCCCTGATCCCAAAGACAGTATTTCAGAGAAAAAGGAAGTGATGAGCAAAATCAAGAGTAACTGTCATCTCAAGGAATGCTCTGGTTCAAGCAAGAAGGTGCTTGAGCATGAGAAGTAGGCTTTAATGGGATGCTGAGTGATCACAGTGTTCAGCCAAGAGAGGCAATCAGACACTACTCCACTTAGGTCTAGCCCAGACTTCTTTTCTTCAAAATAGGAATTTTTAAGATAACCAGCAAAACTGAATCTAAAAACTGCTGAGGTGGTGAAGGCTAGTGGACAGGGAAGTGAAGCTATTTTGATCACCAGGTAGACATGGAAGCTAGCCTAGGAGACTGTTAGCCTGCATGGGTCTTCCAACTAGTGTATTCTTCTTTGTTTTATGGGTATCTTCTCTATTTATTTATTTTTTTTAATCATTAAATTTTGTCCTGATTATGGGGCACCTGATGAGATCAATCAGTAGAGTATGAGATTCTTGATCTTGGGGTTGTAAGTTTGAGCCCCATGCTGGGTGCAGAGATTACTTAAAAATGAAATCTTTAAGGGTACCAGGGTGGCTCAGTGGGTTAAGCCTCTGCCTTCGGCTCAGGTCGTTGGTCTCAGGGTCCTGGGATTGAGCCCCGCATTGGGCTCTTTGCTCAGCAGGGAGCCTGCTTCCCTTCCTCTCTCTTTGCCTGCCTCTTTGCCTACTTGTGATCTCTGTCTGTCAAATAAATAAATAAAATCTTTGAAGGAAAAAAAATGAAATCTTTAAAAAAGATAATAATGTGTTTTGTTATGGTCATTTACTATTTAAAAAAAAACTCACTTAAACATGTTCAAAAAATTGCAGCCAACCCAGACTATCTGTAAAATGAACAGTAAAAGTGTCCCACCCAATTCCTATTCTACAGTATTACTCTGTCTCAGTTCTGGTTTTGCTCCTTCTGTTTTCTTTTTCTTTTACTTACATTCACAAATCACTTTTCATATTTTTATGTACATAATTATAAAATCTTAGAGGCCTCATACAGTTTTCTGCAATAGCAGCAGAATACCTGCCAGAAATCATGCAGCCTAATCTTAAACAATTTCCTTGATGAATGATTTGCCATTTTTTAAGGTAAGTTCTTCTTTAGGCTTCTGTGTAAATGATACTGTCTCATCTTCCTAAATATGACTCCAAATGCAAAAATCTGTAAATTAAAGAGAAAGAGAGGAAGAGAGAGGGAGAGAGAGAGGGGAGAAGGAGAAAAATTTGTGCTTAAAGGAAATGAGCAAACAATCTTTAGGTAAAAAGCATTACATGTAAAATTAAAAGGAAAAAGATACATGGTGATAATTATATATACATATGTTCTTGCTGAGACTTAAAGATCCACACTTGAAACAATGTGATGCTATTTTTTTTGTCTGTCAAATTGACAAAGAACAAAAGAATGCTAATACCTACTATCAGTAATGAGGTGAAAAGTGAGCAGTCTCATGGTGGAAATATAGGTGAAATAATATTTCTGGTTGGCAATTTAGCAATGTGACGGAAGTTAAATAATATATATAACCTCTGGTCAAACAGAAGTGGGATTGTTAGAAATTTATCCTAGTGATGGAAGACAGTAGAAGCATGAAAATACATGTATAAATGCTTTCTAATTGCATTCTTATTTTTTTTTAAAGATCTTATTATTTATTTGAGAGAGAGAGCAGGGAGGTAGTGGGGTGGGAGAGAGGGAAAAGCAGACTCCCCACTGAGTAGGGAGCCCAACCTGAGCCTAGACCCTGGGACTCCAGGATCATGACCTGAGTCAAAGGCAGACTTTAACCGATTATGCCACCCAGGCGTCCCATAATTGCATTCTTGTTTTTAATTGTATAACATTGGAAAAAAAACTGAGATGCCCCAAAAATACTGGTGAATAAACAGTTGCAATTCTGTTCAAAGAAATACTCCATAGCCATTGTGGCAGATGTGATGGGTAGGCAAATGTATTTATTTACAAGTAAAGATGTTCACTATGGTTTTTAGCAAAAATTCAGGTTCTGAAACAATATGTACCGGGAGCTCCCTGAAAGGAGATGAGTCACCATTAAGAATGGTTATTTCGGAGTCATAGGATGATGGGTGATTTTTAAAAAATTTTGAATAATTCAATATTTCTTCTTACATAAAGAAAAATATTTTTAAAACATTTATTATTTTATGGTAAATGGCAATAATTCTTAACTTTCCCTAGGTTTCATTGGACTTAGCTTAGTGTCTTATGATTTCCCAATTATAATTTTCCATCCATGTGTTGGCTCTTTTGGTATTTAGAACAGTCATTGTATACTTAGAGATGCTGATATTTGCTGTCATCTTCTGTTCCCCTCCTTTTTCAAGCTGACAGAGTCTCCTTTTATTTAGTTATCCAGTTCCCCCCAGTAAAGCCCTCGAATTCATTTTCTAAGTGTGGAATCACTGTGCCTTCATCCTTTCTTTCTTTAGTCTTTTGGGCAAGTGGTAAGGAGATTCCAAAGTATGAAAAGTGATATGGTGATAATTATACATACATATGTTCTTGCTGAGACTTAAAGATCCACACATGAAACAATGTGATGCTATTTTATATCTGTCAAATTGACAAAGGACAAAAGAATGCTAATACCTACTATTAGTAATGAGGTGAAAAGTGAGCAATCTCATGGTGGAAATATAGGTGAAATAATATTTCTGGTTGGCAATTTAGCAATGTGACAAGGTTAAATAATATTTATAACCTCTGGTCAAACAGAAATGGGATTGTTAGAAATTCCTCCTAACGATGAATGCATTGCTTCTATGGAAAGATAGCTTTCCTAAAAGTCTCTTTCAATTTAGTGATTAGATTAAACTTATAACATTTAAAATTTAAGTCATCAGGTATTTTTTTATGCTAAATGTTGTTTCTTTATTCCCAGGAATGCTTCCAACTTAGATGTTGTATAATTGCTCTGGAAGAAATTTGAGATGCGGTTGATTTGAAAAGTTAGATACTTACAGGAATATAGGAGGTTTCCTACTTTCCATACTCAAGTCCTAGGCCGGTTGAATGTCGTAAACAAAGATCTATATACTTGAAAGAATTATGGTGTCAGCACACTGTTCTAAGATGTCCTTGCTTCTTCTATTCTTTTTTTGCATAATAAATGCAAAATACTTTTTCTGCCCTTTCTTATAAATACATATTATTAAATACTAGAATGCTTGACTCTTGCATGTAATTATGTGCTACAAAGACATAACTTACACTAAGTAAAAAGAAATGAACACTGGTCAAATTATTAAAATCATAATTAAACTTCTATTAGAAACTAAAACAATTTGCTGTATTAAAGTCTCCTTAGCTATAACAACCTTTATTTCTTTCAGTTAGTAATAGACGTTGGTACTTGAATTTCATAAGTGAGAGCCTTTCAAGCATGACACATTTCAGAAAATGAATATTCTTTAAGTAAATCTTGGGAGCTACTTACCTTCATATATCATTACCTTTGACAAACAAGACTGTTCTTGAATTCAGTAATAGCTATTCATTGCTTACAGCTATGCATGTGTACAATGTTCTGATGTTCAAAGTCATGTTTTTTTTTAAGGACAGACGAGCATTGGTTTTACAATTCATCTGGCTAAGCATCCAGCAATCTAAAAAAGAGATGGTTGCCTTCAAATCTAAATTGTGGCCACCATTAAATATATTTGGCAAAAATAATTCCAGGCAAAGATCATTCTCAGTGCATTCCTTCTGGGGACAAAAAAGGGGATCTACGTGTTCCACGTTAAGAAAGAATGATGTGTTCCCTCTCTTTAGAGGGAATTGAAGTTGAATTACAATTGAATTGTAATTGAAATTACAAATGGTGTTTGAGATAGTCAGAACTTCAGAAAGGAGTTGGTAATGAGAAAAAAAGTCTTTTCAAATGTGATCAGGGAAAGGCATTTGTCTCCATGTTTATTATATATAAAGGTTTGAAAAATCGAATCACTTTTTAGGATACTTATCCTTACACTCAGATACGGAAATGCACAAGGACCTGTGTACATTTGTATATATCAGAATTTTAATTTCCAGGGTGTAGCTGGGTAGCTGCTGTGGTTGGTTTGGAAACTGACTGAATGAATGATAGACGATGGCATGAAGGGACAAAACAAGGGTTGGAGAAGGACAGGTAACAGGGTATAGTTGCCTGTGGGTTATTTCCTATAGTTAAGGTGTGGGAAGGCTGACCAGCTATAAATGACTCCCAGAAGCCAGATGGAGTCGCAGGGGCCAGGTAAAGCCTATGGGGAGTGTCATGGAGAGATACTACATTGGGAGATGGAGCACTCCTTAAGCATTCATCTTAGTCTTAGAGGAAAGAAAGCAACAAAACAATAAATTTTTTTAAAAAAAAGTAAATTCTCTCTTCCTCATTAGTGTCTGGAAGTGTAACTCTGATGTGTTGCCTGAAGTGACTAGGGTCTTCAATGAATAATTTATAGTCCAGTTTGAAATATCAGCAGGTCTTATGAGGGGGAGAAAAGAGAAGATGAGAGTATATAAGAAAGGATTAGAGGTGTAGAGTCACTCATAATTTAGCAAAGCCCCTCATTTTATTTTGTGTTCATCTAAATTCATCATCAGTTATTTCTGAAAGACACTCATCACTTGCCATTTGTGGTAGAGGTAGAGTGTCTAATAATTCTCTGCTGACTCTCTAGCCTCAGCTCAAAAACATGCTGACATCAAAGAAGTTGCAAAATAGCAAAACAGGGCAAAAAAAGCAAACAGTGGACAAAGGAGTATAACTTATCAGTTGTCAGGCACTGTGATAGGTGTTATTTAAATAATATCTGGTTTCACCATAATGTATGAGGTTTAGTTATAATCTTCACATTTTTTAAAGATTTTATTTATTTATTTGATAGAGACCTCAAGTAGGGGGAGAGGGAGGCAGAGAGAGAGGAGGAAGCAGGCTCCCCACTGAGCAGAGAGCCTGATGTGGGGCTTAATCCCAGGACTCTGGGATCATGACCTGAGCTGAAGGTAGAGGCTTAACCCACTCAGCCACCCAGGCACCCCTAATCTTCACATTTTTTATGAAAAAGTAGCTTAGATTATTTAGGAAATTTCTCCTGTATTACATAGTTTTGAAATGGGAGAACCAAATTTCAAATCAAGCTCTCGAATGCTTGTGTGCTTTCTAATAACCAAAACATTTATGACCAGATATTACTCCCTTTTCAGTATCTTGCAAATGTAAGTCTTCATTCTAACTCTTCACCATGACTTTGAGAATATTGTCCTATGTAATCCACCTGCTAGGTCCATCTCCATTATTTCTCCCCTTATCTGGTTTTACTAAGTCTCCTTAGGCATCTAATATTTCTTGTGTATATATTTCATTAGTCTTTTAATTGGTTTCCATTCTTCTGGTTTATCCCCTTTCCAACAGAGAAGCAAACATATTTTGTTGACGTGCCTCCCATTTCCCTTCTCAGCTTATTTTTTACAACTTTACCCTTGTACCCAATGTTGATTCTAGTCTAATGTACTACCATGTGATATTTATTGACAAACATCTGACAAGTACTTATCAACAAATATTTGTCAACTCCCTCCTATTTGCCATATATAGGGATGAATTGGCACATAGGATAAAAACTCAACTAAGTCACAGTATCTGGCCGCAAGAAACTGAAGAGTGGAGGGAAGAATAAACATGATAATTGATGATTAGGATAAGAAGCTCCTCATGCTTTAGAAGAAGCATACACAGGGTGCTGACAGTCTCTGGGATAGGGTGGCAGAGGAGAACTCTGCTGTAAGTCGGACTAGAAATCTAGGGGATTAGGGATGATAAATGATTTGACTAGATGCAAAGTTATAATACACCAAAGAGTGTAATGTGCTAATTCAAGAGTCATGAATCGGAAGACGCTCTTGGAATTATAACTGGTGTGAGAGGCCTGGAGGCAACTTGTGCCTTTGGACCTATGTCAAGCTTGCAGATCTGTACATGTTTCTACTCCATGGAAAGGGAGAGGAGGGGAGGAAAGACACATAATCCTGTTCCCATGGAGGTATGGGGGTTGAGGAGCCCGATTCTAGTGGAGTTGGATTCAGGGGCTTAGGTCCCTGTATGTTGTGAGCAGGTTGTTGGTGGGTTTTGCGCCAAGGGAGGCCTCTATCTCAACAGCAATATAGAATTAAATAAGCTCATGATTTTTTTTTTTTTGTCTCAATTTTGAATACAGCAGTTATTAGTAGTTGTAACCCACATAAGCCAAAGCTCTTTGGAGTCTCCAATAAGTTTTTGGAGTGTAGGTCGTTCTGAGAACAAAATGTTTGAGAGCTTTTGAGCTGGCAAGGTTAAGTAGAGGCCAAAGCATGAATGGCTGGGTGCAGAAAGCTAAGAAGTTTTAATTTGATCCTAAAAATTATGGGGGGACAGGTGGCTCAGTGGCTCGGCAGGTTAAATGCTGGCTTTTGACTTCGGCTTGGGTGGTGATCTTGGGGGCCATGAGATCAAGCTCTGTGCTGGGCTCCATGCTCTGCACAGAGTCCTCTTGAGATTCTTTCTCTCCCTCTCTCTCTGCCCCTCCCCCAACTCATGTGCACTCTAAATAAAGAACTAACTAAATAAAAGCTTTAAAGAGTTTAACCAGTGGAGTCACAAATCAAATCCACTTTATGTGTTTTGAAAGATCAGTCTCTCTCCCCTTCATAGGATAGTTAAGTGGTTTAGTCAGTGGGGGCTTCGAGAAGGGGCACAGTGGTCTGACAGGAGGCTGCTCTAGGAGTTCTGGCTAGAAGGAAGGAGGACTCAAAGTACAGCAAAAGAGTGGTCCGAATTGATTTGAGAGAAATACTGGAGTAGTGGCTGGACAATATGCGGGAGAAGTGAGAGTGAAGACCCCAGTGTGACTCAGAGGCTTCTGGGTTGGAGATTTCAGAGAATGTTAACCACACCAGCCCTACTCACATCCTCATGGGTCTCTACGTCCCTCCCCAGATTTTATAACTAAAGACTGTACAGGAATGAGGAAGCCCAGGTCTGTTGCCTTGAGGTGGCACAAATCCAGAGACGTCATAAGCAGTGTCCCTGTAGGATCAAGCCGGGGCTGGATCTTTTGCTGAAATCACACAGTTGTGTGGCTTTCTCTTTTGCCATTTTCCTCTTTTTCTTTCTCCCCTTAGAGTTTTCTCTTGGGATCACTTCCTGACTCTGCAGCGGCTCCTGAACATCATCTCAGGGTCTGCTCTTGCGGAACCTGACCCGAGACAGGGATCCTGTCGACCTTGCATTTGAGGGATACTCAAATGCATTTGAGGGATACTCAGACCTTTTAGACATGTTGATTTTAAGTACACTTTGATCATTATGTGGAAATATCTAATAAGTAGTTAGATCTGAGTTAGAAATTCTGATTTGAAAGCTATCAGCATTATAGATAGATGGTGGTTGATGCCGTAAGTGTAAATACAGTTAATTTAGAAGAGTGTACGGAAAGTTAGAGGTAAGGCCTGGGCCACAGGGAAATTCTGGCAGATGCATACTAACATGTTCTTCATAAAAGTCCTTTCATACTTCACATTTTCATAGTCGGAAATCTTTTGACCTTTATGATAACAAAGGAAGGTGGGAGATTATATATAATTACTGTTATCGCTTTTCAGGAGGAAATTGAGACTCTGAAAATCCATGTGAATTATCCAAAGTCATGAAAATGACAGGACCAACACAAAAATTTAGGTCACTTAATTCCTGGTGCAAAGCTTTTCCTGCCCCCAATTGCTTTTTTTAAAAAAAAAGTATCTTTTTTTTTTTTTTCTCCCTACATACCCATGCAATGTGTAGGCCATTGTCTTCCATCCTGTAGACTCAGCATTCTTACAAACTCCTGTTAATCTGTTCCAGCTTTTCTAGCATCCTCGTGAGTTTATCATGCTCTGCTGCAGGATAACTTGGCTGCCCAGTGCTCAGAACGTCACTTCCTTCAGGAAGCCACATGGAACCAACTTTAACCCTGTGGTTGGTTCTTACTTCAGTTTCGAATTTATTTAACAGCATGTTCTTTTTCACACATTGATGTGTGCTATTTTTGAATGCTTTACACTCATTTTGTGTGCTATTTTTTCTTCCCCAATTATATTATAAAGCAATCTTTAAGATAATCTCTGTTACACAAAATTCATAAATTCTCATTACCTATGTTTTTGGAAAATAAAAAAAAAGAGGATCTATAATCCTATATGATAACAACTATTTTTTGTATATTTATTTATTTTTTTTAAATTAATTTTTTATTTTTTATAAACATATATTTTTATCCCCAGGAGTACAGGTCTGTGAATCACCAGGTTTACACACTTCACAGCACTCACCAAAGCACATACCCTCCCCAATGTCCATAATCCCACCCCCTTCTCCCAAACCCCCTCCCCCCAGCAACCCTCAGTTTGTTTTGTGAGATTAAGAGTCACTTATGGTTTGTCTCCCTCCCAATCCCATCTTGTTTCATTTATTCTTCTCCTACCCACTTAAGCCCCCATGTTGCATCACCCCTACATACTTCTGTGCCTTGTTTTATAGAATGATATTCCTGATGTTTTTAGTTGTTTACCCAGACGGATATTTGTTGTACAGATGGATCTTTTAACAAATTTTGATTGTTCCTTAGCTTATACTACAGTGCATTGAATAAAGGATTCAGCATCTGCTTGGGAATTCACTAAGTGGAAGATAGATTTGCAAAAGACACTCAGATATTTAAATCAGGTTATAGAAGCAAGGATGGTCAGCGAAGAGATTTATTGGGGGAAATGCCTTTTTGCTTGCGGGGAGATTATGACTTTAGTAGAATAAAGTGCTTAACAGATGTAATTGGTGCAATTGACTTCACTTGTTAGGATGACCCTGTTTGGTAAGCTTGCATTTTTTTACTTTCTTTCCCTATTGAACTATTTAAACAGCTGAGGTAGGAAACAATTTGGTTTTATCTGATTCTTATTCAGCTGTCAAAACATGATTGTGACCTCCTTTCAGAGTTCAGTATAAAACCGTTTTCTGGAATTTGGTTATTTTAAAGAGACTCCTGATAGGTCATATGTTTTATTCTTAGTCAAGAAACTCCAAGTTTTCCAAGTTATTCTGCAAATTCATCTGGTTAGCATCCTTTCTTGGTGTAATGACCTCATTGTATGTAATTATGGCTCACCATTAATCTGGGTATGTTAGACTTTCAAAGATTTGTTCCTCCAAACTATATGCTGGATTTGCATTTTTTCTGGATGACCTTTAAGCAGTTTGCCTGGACATTACATAGTCCCAGCACAGCTTGAAAATGCATCCACTGAAGGGCTTTGTGTCTGAGTTTAGTAGAAAAGAGGTAAACCTTCCTCTCTCTTGAGATGTTTAGATTAAGTTTAATTGATTCTTAAAATACATTAGCATGATCACAACACTTTAAAACAAATGAATTTTTTTTTTTTTTTAAATAAGGCAGGTTACATTGGGTGGTTGGCTTTAAAAGCTTTGAAATACTGAAATACCAAGGAGCTAAGGAGATTGTGTGTGGGGGGTTTTTTTGTTTGTTTGTTTTGTTTTGTTTTTTTAACTTAAAGAACAGCACACTTGAAAAATATTTATAATTTATACTTATACTTCCAAAGTTTGAATAGACATAAACTTCTTTTGGAAGGAAGGCTTTTTGTTTTGAGGTACTTGAATTATAAGCCTTTTCATAGGAGAGTATAGGAAATATATGTGCTTGTCAGACTAATATAACTTAATTGACTTAAAGCTTAGATAGAAATCAATATATTTTCAGAGGCACGTCAAGGGTGGTAGAATTTCCACTCTTGAATACGGAGGACATGCTCGGGACTTGTCTCTCAAGGTACAGCTTATGGACCGGTGGCATTAGCTTTGCCACTCACCAATGTGGTACTGAGCATATGAGTTGCATATAGCAAATAATGCTGCTTCTTGGACTCTCACTGAAGTGCTTGGTATCAGACCATCTGTCAACCAACTCCTTCCTAAAACTCTACCAGATCAGTGCCCTTTAAGTAAAACAGTCTAAAAAACATGGTTTCCACTCACTTCTCTATGTAATCCACACTCTATCCTTGAATTGGGGCAAAGCAGAAGAAAATTACATACTTGTTCTATATTACCTGAACAACCACCTTCACTGAATTAACTCTAAATGTTGTATCTTTGGTTTTGTTTGTATTTGGTAGATAGTCTGGGTCAAAGATACATTGCCTACTATTCTTTGTATCCAGTTTTGTTTGAACTTAATTAGGAAAGAAATACATGTACCCATTTTCTCTAGATGTCTCTCTGACTCTCTTTCTCCAAATTAGTTTGCTTTTATTAAACAAATAAGTAGAAGTACTCAACATAGTGGGTTTTTATCTCTGAGGAAACTCAGAGTAAAATTGAATAGGCAATCACAATAATTTTGTCAAACCTCATACTTAGCATTTTTGCTTTCTCCTACTCTTTCTGGTATCTTTGCTATATTATTTTTTCCCCAGAACTTTGTTGTGTACATGCAATTTATTTTAAAGTGTCTTAAATCCCTTTTGAAGAGCAGAAAGTGTAAGCGGACTCTTAGGAGTAGGATAAGAAAGGGTTGTTCAGAAGGCCAGAGAATAGTGATTCTATAAATAATAGAAAATTAAAAGTAAAATGGCATTTTTAATGGTCATTCTAATTGCACAGTGACTCCAGCCAGCAAATGGTCATCTGTTCACTAGCAATCCTTAGCAAGTTGTGGTCACACCACATAATGTACTTTTCTGTAGGTTCTGTTGCTCGAGAGAAATAATGCACATGGACAGTATGTGGGTTTAAAAGTTCTTTATACAGAATTCTGTCATAAAGATGATGAAAGAAATAAGTGGGGCTAAGTATTTATACTAAAATGGAAATGCAATGAGGATAAAAAAAATCAGCTCCTCTAGTAAATTTCCAGTATTAGTTTTTAATATGACTCAGAATTTTTTCAAGGGGCGTAGAAACTTGGAATTCATGGTCATCTAAAAAATATTAGAATATGAAGCTACACTAATTTTAATGGAGACTTAGGAAGAAACTATGACTCAATTGAAGATATTTTTACATACTCTTTTCAAAATTGCATTTATTTCTTATATACAGTCTTATATATACACTTAAAATAATGTAGATATCAATCAAAGGTAAATTTAAAAATGAGAAATAGAACTATAGAGTTGGAAGGGATTGAAAGTCATGTACTGGGGCGCCTGGGTGGCTCAGTTGGTTAAGTATCTGACTCTTGATTTCGGCTCAGCTCATGATCTCAGGGTGGTGAGATCGAGCCCTGCTTAGGGCTCTGTGTTGGGGGTAGACTGCTTAAGATTCTCTCTCTCCGTCTATCCATCTTTTCCTCCCTCCCTAAAAATAGTAATGTACTCCAACCCCTCACCTGAGTTCTAATGCTTAAGCAATCATTGCTGTAAACAAACTTGAACAAAATGATCATACAATAACTTTTTTTCCTTCTTCCTCTTCCCATTGAAATTGGTCTTTCATGTTAGTTCTTCACCGTCCTGGATGAAACACAGGACAGGTTGTAGTAATTTTTATGGAATGTGGAAAGATTTCCTGTTGCTAAAAAGCACAAGACATGGTCTCAGTATTTAAAAAGGTCCAGTCTCATATAATATTCAGAATTTCTTTTTGTTTTACTCTTACGGATTCTCTCTCTTGTCACAATATAATTTTTCTCCCTTGATGACTGGTCTACCTCTCAAAGATCAGAAGAGGGCATGGGGAGAGTGCTTCTCTCTGGCTGGTTATGATGTTGCTCCCATACTCTCTACACTTGGCAGATGCCGAGAGCTCCCTCTTCGTCTGAGGGATGCTTGTGATGAGCTTTTCAGAGACTCCATCACTGGGGATCACGCAGCTCACGTTCTCTGGAGAATGGTAAATGCAGCTCTATTTCTGTTGGATACTTGATTCTTCCTTAGACCCTTTGCATCAGCAAAAATGCAAATGTTAACAAATGAGGCAATAGAACATAAATGTGCAGATGAGAGAAGTTGGGAAGTAGAAGGAGAGAAGATAGGTGTGGAAATAGATGGGGACACTAAACTCTTTATTGTGCAAAAAGGAAATACAGAGAAAATCTCTACTTGTTTGAACAAGGAATAAATATTAACATATATTGTTTAAGTTGCAAAGATAAAAGAGAGATGAATTGTAATAGTGGATTAAATACAATAAAGGAATCAGGGAGAGATTTACAGAGTTGAAACCTATCTCATTTGGTTGGAAGTTGATAATTTTTTTTTAAAGATTTTATTTATTTATTTGACAGACAGAGATCACAAGTAGGCAGAGAGGCAAGCAGAAAGAGAGGAGAGAGGAGGAAGCAGGCTCCCCACTGAGCAGAGAGCCCAATGCAGGGCTTGATCCCAGGACCCTGGGATCATGACCTAAGCCGAAGGCAGAGGCTTTAACCACTGAGCCACCCAGGCACCCCTTGAAGTCAATAATGTTTGAGTAGACAAATTGTAAAATATATTAGCATAAGTGTGTTATTTTGAGTCTTAAAGGTAATTAACAAATGAATTAAAGACACAAACTGTTACAAGAGTGGAATCTAGTTTCTTGTGAGGAATAGGAGTGGGAAGGGTGAATTGGGGTTGAGTTTGTGTATTTCTTGTCTTCATCTTTTAAAAAAAAAAAGGGCATATATTTTTCTAACAAGATTTATTTATTCATTAGGGAGAGAGAGAGAGAGAGTGTGGGCGCACGCACACACCCAAACAGGGGGAAGGGCAGAGGGAGAGGGAGAAACAGGCTCCCTGCTGAGCAGGGGACATACCCGCCCCCACACAAGGCTCAATTCCAGGACCCTGAGATCATGAGCTGAGCCGAAGTTAAGATGCTTAACCAACTGAGCCACCCAGGTGCCTCTCTAACAAGATTTTTAAACCTTTATTTTAAAAAGTATATATTTTTAATTATGTGGAAAGTATTTATAAAATACATTATTTAATATGAAAAAGATTATTAATAATTTAAATCTTTGCTGCAGGATATTAAATAAGTATGAAACTATAATATTTTGCTTAATGTGATACAACCCTAAGCATGTTCAGAGAGATCAAAGAAACTGAATCATACCAAGAGAGATCTTTTTGTATATCTATGAATTAAATATGTGAAAATGATCTATTAAAAAAATCTTTGGGGAAGGAAAGGGTTATATAATATAGTGAGTTTAGGTTATTTGTTTTTAAACAAAAATTTTGTCTTCAAGTTTTATCCCATAATAAGACAAGTTCCAGATCATTCTTAACTGACAAATATTAAGCCAGCAAATGCCTAGAAGGAAAATGAGCTTATTTATCTGAGCTCTACTTTGCGGGGGGGTTCCCCTCTACTTAAACTGAAGGGGAGAATTGGCAAAAGCAAAAGCAAGGATTCAGCTTATTTGGGGGAAGCATTTAGACTTTGCACATTAAACTAAAAGATGGTGAAGAAAAGTCATTACAACAAGTATGAAAATGCCTAATAATATCAATTTATAAAGAAGTAATTCAATTAATTTTTATTTTGCCCTATACAATGGTCAGGTTCCAGCAGTAAGCATGAGACATGATTTTAAAAACCAAGAGATAAACCCCCAGCCTCCTGTAAATAAATGAGCAAAAACCATGCATGCTTACTTTACCAAAGACACAAATGCAAATAATTTTAAAAAGTTGGAAGAGTATCTGCCTTATTTCATGATCAAAATGTACAAGTAAAAGTGAGATATAAATTGTGCTAATTAAATGCACAAAATTTGGGCGCCTGGGTGGCTCAGTGGGTTAAAGCCTCTGCCTTCGGCTCAGGTCGTGATCCCGGGATCCTGGGATCGAGTCCCGCATCGGGCTCTCTGCGCGGCAGGGAGCCTGCTTCCCTTCCTCTCTCTCTGTCTGCCTCTCTGCCTACTTGTGATCTCTGTCTGTCAAATAAATAAATAAAATCTTAAAAAAAAAAATAAATGCACAAAATTTTTTTAAAGGGAATACCCAATATTGGGATATGTCATGAAGCGGTCACTCCAGACACTATTGAATGTTCAAAGTGCTTCAAACATTCAAGAAGGTTATTTGGGAATATGAGTAAAGAGTTTTAAAGATGTTCATATTTTTAGGGCCAGAAATTCAATTACTGATGTTTTGGTAGGATAATTGTTAATTTATAATAGTGAAAAAATGAAGACTTTTGGAATGCTCATCCATAAGGAGCTGCAAAAGAAGAGACAGTTTATTTAAATTAATGTGCAGACATTAAATATGATATTCACATATAGCTTTTAAGGACATGGAAAATGTTTATGATGCCATTTTAAAGCAGAACACAAAATGATACCAAGTAGGCAAAGCAATTTAGGTAAAAAAGTCAAGAAATTAATAGCATGTAAACAATCTCTCTGGGAAACAGGGTTATGATTTTGAAATAGAAGATCTTTTCTACTTTCTACTTTCTTCAAAATGAACATGCATTATTTTCAAATTGAGAACAAAACACAGACACTTAGCAGCTAGCTCCAGTTCCACAATCTGTTAATTGTGGGAAATTGGATAAGTAACTCTATTAGTGGGCCCTACACCATAGTCCACACAGTCTGGCGGCCAGCCATTGGACTATAATGGGCCCAGTAATTGTAAATGGTCACGAAAGTGATGATTTTGGTTGTTGTAACTTTTGGTTACACAATCCAAGACAGTTCCTCTTTTCTTGTCTTGCATTTTCTTTAATATTTCTTCATTGGGGGAAAAAATCATACCCAAGGTCAGTGAAAATTTGATTCTATCAGTACATAAGCCCACCATCTCCAGACCTGGAGCTAGAAGCTGGTCTACAAATTTCAACACTTGCTTCTCCTAGCCTTTAACCTTGGATTGGTCTGCATTCCTCACTCCTTTTTAAGTATGGACTTTTGACTTCCACTGTGCACCAATAAACTTGAATTAGACAGAATGGGGCATAATACCTCTCTAGAAGAACCCCCAACCTTTCTATCCTTGAAAAATAAATGGAATGTTCTCTCCCCCTGATTGCCTCTTTGGATGACCTTTGGCTTCCCTCTCGTGATGGAATCAGCTTCTATGGTGAGCTCTGTGCTGTCTTGTCATTCTTGGATACGGCATTCTTGGTGACCCTGAAGGAGCCAAGGAGAAGAAATGGAGGAATAAGTTTTGGGCTTGAGGCTGGAGAGTCTGTTAGCAAAAATGACACTGGCTTTTGAGTTTGAGGAAGTTTGTTTTTGAGAAGATACAGTTGAAACTTCTTTTTGGTCCTCAGGAACTGGTGAATTCTTGACTCTTTCCAGTTGACAACATAACAACGTAATACTGTGCTAGTAGTTAAGTCAGAGCTCCATCTTTTGCACAATTCATATTTTAAACTTTAAAGAGGCTCACAACTGAGCTTTCACAAACAGTAGCTGTTTACTCTCTTTCCCCTGAAATAATCATCGCGAATACCCCTCTGAGAACGTATATTTTCAGATGCCAGGTAATCAAAGCTTAGTTGTACTCAGAGGCTTTTTTAGAACCAAATGGAAAATAATTGCTTTAAAGTACCCACTTGTGAAGATTTCTGCTCATCAGTATAATTGCCAGCAGCCACTGTCTTTCTACCACAATAAGTTCACAATGATTCATTAGCTTCTATTGGGGGGGAAGAAATAGATCATCTTGTTAACATTGACTTTGATTTTTAAATGGTTTCACTGATTTCATGTTGGAATTATAGTTTGTACATAAACTAAAATAATAAATACCCCCCCAACTTTAAATGGTATAGGTACTAGAAGAGGATAAAATTAGAACATAGCCAGCCTTGCAGGATTTAGATATGGGTTCTCAGTGTATTTACTCTAGAAGCGCTTTTACTTCTTCTCTTTTGTCCAAAGAATTTAATTTCTTGACTATAAGCCTTTGCACACAGAACCCAGCAGTTTGCAAATAATCCTTAGGATGGTCTCAAGTGCCTTTGTCCAGCCATCTCTCTGGTAGCGAATGAACAGGATGATTGCTGTAGGGAATTGCTGGATAAGAGTGCTTGTCAAGAACTCCATAATCTTGTTTAACAGATTTCCTCGGTTTGATGGGATCTTAACTAATGTATCTCAAGGCTTCTTTGTATATGCGGATATTGATCAAAGGTTAGCAGACCTTTGCTGATTTGCTGGTTTTTAAACAGCTTGGGAAATACATCCTGTCTTTACCTTTGCCATCAAAGTGGTTTGGAATGATTGACTACTTGGGCATCAGTTGCCTTGTTGGGATTCCACCAAGTCTTGGAAAGGTCACCCTGGCTTGCCAAGGTCAACAGATATGGGCTTCTGTTCCCTCCAAGCTGGAACACGTCTTAGGATGTAATTTGCCAAGTGTCCGGTGGCAGCCTCTCAGTGGTACCATCCGTGTCCCTGTTCCAGTCTCAGCCTCCTCGGTCCATTGGAGATGTCATCCTCTATTCTCTGTGTCTACTGAAGTGGCTGAAAGAAGAAACCTGAATAAATAAAACCCAAGATTGCTCACAGGTGTCTTAAAGTTTCAAATCCAAAGGGCAGATCGAGCTCTTCAAGATTGCTTCAAAGATAAATAAACAGACCAAGAGCCAATTTAACTATTTTAGGCTGTTTCAACATCAGAGAACAAAACCAAGGAAACTTCAAGGGAAAAAAAAAAAGATTTCTCAAGAAGTTATATGGAGACAACTTCAAGAGGTAACACTGAGGGGGGCTGAGACGGGCCTGTTTGTCAGCCAGCGGCCGGCCAGCCACAGAGAGAGCAGGCGAGTCTGGCCAGGACCAGAAACAATGCTTGAGGCGAACTCGGACTTTAACAAGTTAATATCAAGTGTCCAGAATTCAGGAAAACAGAACAGTCAGATCGGTCTCTTCACTGGCACTGTGAGCAGGGGGCTCACTTCACAGCAAACCCAACACACCCTGCGCTGTGTCTAATCATTTGTTCAGCAGGCTATAGAGGTGGCCTATATCCAGCACAGCACCAGTGATTTATATGACTACAGTAAAGGGAAGCAAGAAGCATTTCCTTAAAAAAAAAATCAGCGGGCATTTCTGATTTAGAGTATGGGAAGCAATAACCTAGTTTCTGGGCTGGCAAAGGAAAAATAACAAAGTGCCTAATTTTTTTCAATGCTGGGTCATTTCTAGAAGAAATGACTAAATGAAAGGATACCCATCAAAGTCTTTCAGAGTTAAACCAGGGCAATTTTCAGCTGTTTAGATGAATAACCTTAATCCCCATTAATATAAGCAGCATTTGTCTGGTTGTGGAGGATCTGAAACACATTGTCATGCAAATTTAATTTGATGGAAAGCCTGCGATGTCACTAACATTCTCAAAATCCTCATTTTAAAGAATTTTAAAGCTAGAGCTGAATAAACATGGGTACCCTGTGCATTCTCGTAGAATGATTTTTTTCCCCTAAGAAATGCTTTGTTAATTTAGATAGGGGTATGAGGAGAAATATTTGATCATATGCTATTGTATTAACCGTTTTTATCCTTAAAACATCAGAGAATAAGATTTGGAACAGAGAATAGTTAAGGGATTATGGGGCAGCCGTATGTGTCTTTGATGGAAGATGGATATGGGTCAAAAGTGGGAGAAGCACCGATGTTTACATCTTGGCTTTATTAGCGGTTCTATAAATATTTGTTGTCTGATTGACTGGCTGAAGGAATAAATGAAGTAAACATTGTTTAGTGAACTGTCCCATTTCTCCCGTGTCTCCTCCCTCTGTGCCTTCGAGGCCTTTGTGGTTCGCTGGATTTCCATAGAGCACTTCCCATGGACGTGAGAGGGCCAAGGGGGGCACGATCCAAACTTCTTCTGGGCGTCCACTCACCCTGTGACTCTGATTTCCACTTCTGCACCTTACAAAGCTCTGTGGGCATATCATAATATATGACATCCTATTATGCTGTAAATTATCTATCTGTGTAGCTTAAGATTTACCCAAATGAATCAATATCTTCTTCACATTTTGGATGAAAAATGTGGGAGCAGAAGTTCCTGAGAAGAACACAGAAACAATTCGAGATGTCTGCCAAGAAATCAATATAGTAAGACTCTGGGTTTCAATTCTCAGTTGAGGCTACAGTTGAAAAGAGAGAGTCTTCTCAGTTCAGGAAACGAATTTCTGGCTCAGATGGCTCAGTAACTATATACTGTATTTGACTGGTTCTCAGGTGCAAATTTGAATATCTGTGTTCTGTTGTAGTTCGCAATCAATAGTGCTGAAAATTACTGATGGGCAGGCCACAGTTGGTATATTTATGTGTCATTGCCTGAACTATGAAAACAGCAAAAAAAAAAAAAAAAAAAAAAGTTACCGCTCCCTCCCCAAAAAAGTAGTGTGTTAAGTGATGACTCTTTTTTGTTTGTTTGTTTGACAGAGAGAGAGAGAGAGAGAAACCACTGAGCAGGGAGCCCAATGCTCCCAATACTGGGATCATGAGCTGAGCTGAGGGAAGAGGCTTAACCAACTGGACCACCCAGGCACCCTAAGAGAGAAATCTTGATTTGGGCTCAGGGTTGTGAGATCTAGCTCTCTGCACTCAGTGAGAGTCTGCTTGTCCCTTTCGCTTGGCTCCTCCCTGCCCCCGCCCCATTCCTATGCATGCAAGTGCATGTGCTTTCTTTCTCTCAAATTAAATGAAATCTTTTTTTTTTTTTTTAACTGAAATAAGTCAAGCAGATCAAGACAATTACATGGTTTCACTTATATGTGGAACATAAGGAAGAGCATGGAGGATATTAGGAGAAGGAAGGGAAAAGAGAAGGGTGTAATCAGAGTAGGAGAAGAACCATGAGAGACTGTGGACTCCAGGAAACAAACTGAGGGTTCTAGAAGGGGGGGTGGGCAGTGAGGGTATTGGTGAGCCTAGTGATGGGTATCAAGGAGGGCACGTATATTTCGTGGAGCACTGGGTGTTATATGCAAACAATGAATCATGGAACACTACCTTAAAAACAAATGATATACTCTATGGTGACTAACATAACATAAAAAAATCTAAAAAAAATTTTTTTTTAAAAGTTGTAGAATGACTGTGATAGCCTCCTGGAAGGGAATTCCAAAGAAAATAGTGGATGGAACACTTTCCTAACCCTTAGAAACCAAACAGTTGCAGGAAAAGGAGGTGCTCTAGCTCTTCTTGATTGCTAAAGATACAGCATCAAAACAATTTAGTTCTGTTGTAGATTTTTTCTAAGATATACTGCATCAGCAACACTGTATAGAAAAACATGAACATCCACAACTCTGTGTTTAAAAGTAATCCCAAGAGTCAGACTCTGAACATGAAGAATTTTTGGAAACACACATTCGCCAATGTATTTTAGATATCCTTTATCTATATATATGTACGAGAGTAATAAATGATAAAAATCCGTGTTAAGACATCTAAGAGAACTTGCTCAGTTTCCATAGGATAAAATTCAATGTGACAAAACACATCATATCATTGTTTAATCAGTACTATTTTTCTTTCTGGTTGGTACATAAAATAATAGGACCTCTTAAAATCAACCTTTGGTGTCAAAGTCGAGGGCACTGATATATTCTTCTAAAAGTTCCATGAGAAATTTTCTTTATGTTAGGGTTTACAAATTATTCAAAGTAAAAAAAAAAAAAAAATCAATGACTTCAAAACACAAAGCCTAAAATCTAATCTACTGGTGAAGAAATCATGTTAAAAGCCAGATAGAGGGCGCCTGGGTGGCTCAGAGGGTTAAGCCTCTACCTTCGGCTCAGGTCATGATCTCAGGGTCCTGGGATCGAGTCCCGCATCGGGCTCTCTGCTCGGCGGGGAGCCTGCTTCCTCCTCTCTCTCTGCCTGCCTCTCTGCCTGCTTGTGATCTCTGTCTGTCAAATAAATAAATAAAATCTTTTAAAAAAAAAAAAAGCCAGATAGAATGCCATGTGAGTAGCTACAGAAAGCAGGACGGACAAGTATATTGGTAAATGTTGTGTTGGAATTTTAGTTAATAGATCTTTACTACACCCACTCTGCATGCAGCATACTACCCTAGGTTATTACATTTTCCCTGCAGCTAATCTGAGATTGCTTCAGGTTCTGACAACCTAGAGGGGGAAATAGTCCATTCCTCTGATTGTTCGGCTAAACTCACCATCTTTTTTTTTTTTTTTTTTAAAGGAAGGACAAAGTTATTTATAGGCACTATTAATTTAGCTTAAATGATTCTAGTTACTGGCCATGTGTAATCAGCTTTTTCCTCCTTTCTACTTAGAATTGGCTAGAAATGCATCAGATGGAAGAATTAGAAAATGTATTGTTTAAGAGCATCCATAATGGCATCTAATGTCAGAATACAAGTGGGGTTTCCAGGCCAAATGAAAAATAGGCAGATTTAGCCCTCTGTGTAGGAGGCCAGTTTTTTGGCTCCTGCTTACAAATGTGTGGCCAGAGAAAGGCTTTTAACTTGAGAAGGGCCCTCTAAAGGTCACGTGGAATGGAATCTGAGCATACTTTACTGTATTTTCAAGCACACGGAGTTAATTCACAGTAGGAAAAGTTTTAAAAGATATTGAAGGAGATTGCTGCTGAGAGATTAGGGGAGGGATTATTTAGGGGGGACCCCTGGTGGGTTTTGTTTTTTCCTGGGTAACAAGCCTTCTGGTTTACGTAGTGTCCATCACTTAATTCAATGGTCCCAACTGTGTTATTATAAGAGAAGTAGGGGCCTGTTGCCTGTACCATCCTGGGTGGATGAGCAGATAGGGAGAGAATTTGGGGTTCTCGCTGATGGTGGGACCAACTGAGCCCTCTGCCAACAACCTGGTCATCCCACTGGGTGACATGCTCAGGAGGTGCTCAATCTGGTTGAAAACTCTGAAGGACAACTCCTTTCCCATTCACAGAAGGGTGCTCTACCCCACAAGGGAAGAACTATGAAAGGACCTTGACTTTGTTTTTGAGGTAATTTCAGATTTGAGAACAGTTTTCCAAATGTTACAAAACATTTCTATTGTATTTAAAGATATATTAGCATCTTCTCCTATTTAATTTATCTTCTCCCTGTCAGGCCTTATAATTCTTTTTTTCTGTCTACAATATAAATTGTATCTATCTCTAACATACACACACACACACACACACACACCCGCCCCCGCCAATGATTTCAGAACTTGGACGTGGAGGCCAAGACTGATCTCACCACTTCCAGCTGAGGGATAAGATCCTCATCAGCCCAACCTGGCTCCAGATTTTACCATCCTTCCATCTTGAACAACTACAGTGCTGTCCTGCTCCCAGTTCCTGTGGCATGGTCTCACCTGAATCCAGTCTGCTTAATTATCAGCCTATTCCTGATTATGCTCCTTCCATGACAGAACCCTCAAAGTTTGGTATCAGGTCTCCCCTTCTTCCCTTCCCAGGCTCCACACCTGCCCATTCCTACTGTCCCCACCTTCAGCTCATGGAACTGGCTTGGCTCTTGTGAGCAGGTACTCTCAGCCTCCTCTTGGTCAGGGACTTTGCATCTTTCTTGCTAGAGCTGGTCCCTGAATGATAGCCTGTGGACAGGCTTCCCAACCCTATGTATCTTATCTTTTTGCATTTAGACTGAGCATCAACGCCCTGATGGCCTGTTGTGAGGTTTTATGTCATGCTAGAACACTGGGCCATAGCTGATGTTTATTTATCCTTTCCTTTCATTCATACTTAATGATTACATCATTTAAACTCACCTATTCTGATTTACTTGGATTTTGACCACTTATTTCTCTCCCATTTGGACACTGCTGTTTGAGTTCGTCCAAGGCATCCACTGTCAGCCTCAGCACACAGGCCTCTTTGCTTCATTACTGCTCATTTTTGTGGATGGCCCATGAATCTTTGTATCTTCTGTGATTCAAAAGTGCAAAAATGGCTATTTCCCCACCAAACCGGTCTTACCTCTGCACTTACGCAACACATATCATGGAAGGATTGACACTTCATTTAGATCTTAGCTCTGCTACTTTCTATTATGTGGCCTGGTATCTATTCCTTAACACTGTCTACAATTAGTTTTCCTCATTTGTAAAATGGTGATCGTAATAGCTACCTCACATTTTTTTGGGCACGGACTAAATGAGATTATCTGAAGCCTTAGGAAAGGTGTCTTGTAAACAGCAACTGCTTAACTCGTGGCATACTCTCTTGAGAGGGAAGGAAGAGGCAGTTCAATGAAGCTCTTTGGAAGAGGCAACAGTTGAGTTGCACTTTGAAGGATGAATAGGTCTTTGCCCGAAGGAGCAGAGGAGTCCATTCAATGAGGCCAATATTTCCTAACTCCAGCACTACTAACATTTTGGGCTTCAAAATTTTTGTTGTGGGGGCCTGTCCTATGCATAGTAGAATGTTTAGCCCTAGATGTTCTCTACCCACTAGAACCAGCAGCAGCACTTCAGCCCTCCAGTCCAGCCATGACAATACTAAATGGCCCCTACGGGCTCATCCCCAGCTGAGAATTTTCAGTTGGGCCTATGGGGCAGTTAAAAACCTTAGAGTTGCTTTTGGTGCTTTCCCATTCTCACCGCTGGTCTGTCAGCCTGCACTTTTAAGAACATGACACGTTAGTCTGGTGTCTTAACTCTAAGTGACCCTATTTCTCATCAGTCCTCCAAATCACATGTTCACCCAACTTGCCAAGATTATTTGGTATTTATGATGTGTCACAGGCTGTGCCAAACACTGAGGACACAAAATCCTTCCCCAGTCATAGTTTATGGCTGAGGCTCAGAGCTTGAAATTTCTTTCCTTCTTTTAGTTTTATACACACCAGGCATTTTTTCTGAATTCTGTTCCAATTTTCATATAATTCATTTATCACCGTAAATCATTCATTAATACGTTACTAGTAATCATTAACTCATGAAGATCATAATCGCTCGTATAATTATTAAACATAAAATATTAACCACCTATACCTCCATCGATTTAATAATTACCATTAACTCTATGCCTTCTCACTTTGGCTGGTTTAGGCTCTGTGCCTTCATATTGAGGTTCTTCTGGACCCTTCTGACCTTTGAGTCCAGGAAGGGGTGTTAACTGCCGTCCCAAGATCATACATCAAATCTTGATTACCCCAGGTCTCTTCTAGTTTCTTTTGCTGAACACACATGTTGTATTCATACCCTGTGGATTGATCTGTTTTCTTTAGTTAATACCTGGCTCTTTATAGCATTACCATTCACCAACCCCTTTAATTAAACATGCATAGGATAATTATTTTCAGTAACAAGACCAACAAAATTTGAAGGCACAAACGTACTTAGACATTGGGATCAGGCCAGTCATGACAAAGTGGCTTCTGGGATGTGGGCTTGGGTACAACGTGGACATACATATACATTTAGCCATAATGATTGCAAAGGGTTCAAGAGCAATTCTACTCTCTAAATAATATCAATTGAGAACTCTTAAATACCACCCACTCTGAATATTAGGTGTTTTACAAAAGGCAGAGAACAGCGAGTCCTCTACAATTGCAAGGTAGAAGATGGAGAAAGGTGTGCATGCTGTGTGAACGTGCAGGTTAGTATCTTTGGATCAGAGGCCTGTGTATCTTAATCTTCCCTCACAGTAGCTTAGGGATGGAACTTGTGGTCCTTGTGAAAATGGCATTACATGAAAGGACATCCCAAGTGGGGGTGCTCACCGAATTGGAGAAGGACCGGTGCTGGTATATGGCAAACAATAGCTACCACACTTAACCAGCACAGATCCTACTTTAAGTTCTTGTAATCCAAGAAACTGATTTCCCACGGTTACCTTTACTCTCCTTCTAGTATAGTTTTGGCACTTTCTCAGGCTGGAAATTGATATGGAACATAAAAATCTTTAGACAGTTCCCTGGGAAACTTTTAAAAGCCATTAATTTAGTAACAATTTTGCTTTTATATTTTATTTCTCAATTGGTTATGATGGAAGTAATTGTCATACACAAAGGGCAGCTTCGTGACTTCAGGCAACACATAAACAGCTACCCTCTTTGGAAACAAAGTCTTGTTTTCATGTAAATGTCCTCAGTGAGAAAGAAAAATAGAATTGATCTGGAAAGCATAATACTATGACAGAACCCTTTTTCAAAAATAATCAGAGTTGTCAGGTAATAAGAGAAAAAGATGTATTTTATTCATCAAGTCTTACTTGCTGCAGACATTTGATTAGGTCAGGCTGTATCTATGCACTCTCCACTCATTCTTTAAACACGCCACAAAGACATTCTTGATGTTACCAAACACCTGGGATTTCAGTGGCAAAAACATAAGTTACCTAACCTCTCTGAATTTTGATGTGCTATTTTAAGAGTAAGAACAAAGGTCCCTCCCTTGTGGAATTGTTGGGGGCTGTAGAAAACAGCACATTTAAATCAGTTAGTATATGCTTTGTGAATGCTTAATGACTGGTAACTATTTCTGTATATGGGTAGATAAGGTCTATGTGCATTTCTGTGGTAGATCATCAGAAGGACAATAAATCCTGGCCCTTCTGTTTTTGAATTTGAATTACAAAAAGTGGCTGTAATCATTAAAATAGTATGACAACAATGTTTTTTCACTTTGTGATACATCATAAAAGGCTTTGTTCACAATAGCATTCACGAAAAATCTGACCACGTTAAGTAATCTAACACTAGTTTTATCTGTGATGCTCAAGAGATAATACTAGTTTGCTCAAGAGCTAACATGGCATATTGGTATATTAAATAACTGGTAAGCCATTTCAAAAGTGTGAAACTGTTCTTGTCTGTACACCTAGCTTCCGGTTGTCTGTGCTGCGATTAGTTTTCCCATTTAGAAAACAACCATTCAGCAAAAGTCATTGAACATCTGTAATGAGGGAGACAATCTGAGAGAGAAAAAAGATGAATGTCACAAATCTGAGTAGAAATTAATTGCAGTTCAGTTTCCCTTAGGGAAGTAAGTCTTCACCAAATTGCTTTATAGAAAGAACTTAATCAAAAGCCTAGAGGTTAGGTGAAGACACGACCTGCAAGCTGGAAACTGTATTTCAGCCTTCTCTGACATGAGCTTGACTGAAAATGGGCCGATGAGATGTGAAAAGTAATACGTACAACTTCAAGGTAATATTAAATATGAACTGCTCTCTCTCTCTCAAATTCCATTTTCATCTTCTTGTACACCAGTCACAGATCCTGACCTATGAGCTGGAGGCAGGAACCAGATGGGTCTTTGGAGTACAAATTCTGGGAAGGAGGGTTGAGGAAATGGGTGGCGAGATAAGTTCAGCTGGATACTTGAGTGGCTGAAAAGTATTTCCCATGGCAGATTCTTCTATTTGTACCCTAGCACACATTTCCTCTTTTGTCTTTGAAAAAGAGAATCTTTAAGCTTTAGCCTGGACACATGCATGACCATAGGGGACTACATTTCCCAGCTTCCCCTGAAGCTGTTGGTGGCAGTGACGTATCTAAGAGTTGGCCAATGAATGTCTGAGAGGATGGATCCCCTCCCTGGTCCAGAATTTCCTCTTTCCCTTCTAGCAGGCTGGAAGATAGTTATGACTGTGAACATGGTTTTGATGGATGTGATAACTGTGTAGATGAGAAAAACAGCCCAGAAGATGGCGGAGCAACAAATTGAAAGACATGTGGATACTTGAATGGCATCATGGAACACAGTTGCTCTGCTAGCCCTGCCTGTATTTTGGGGTATCTTTGTACATAGCAATGTATTCCATGATTAACTAAACTCCCTCAGGTATATATTGTTTTACTAAACACTTTTAAATGTATTAATTCATTCTGCTGATTTTTTTTTTTAACTGAATGCCTAAGGTAGGGTCAGTCTTACCCTAGGTTCTGAGGATACAGAAATGAATCACATATTCATCACAATGGGGCATAGTCGGAAAAGAAACAGGATGTTTTTTAGGGTGATTGAAATCTGGGAAGACAGGCAAGGTGGGGCTTGCCACAGATGTTGGGGTTTCCCTTATGCTGAGGGAAGTTCATCTCTTTTCCTTTATTCAGGGGTTCCAAGCCCGTGTTTTTTGGCCTAGCAACATCAGCTGCATCTAAAAATTTCTTAGGAATGTGAATTTTCAGCCTCCCTTGCCTGGACCTACTAAATCAGAAACACTGGAGCCTAACTATCTGTGTTTTAACCAGCTCTCCAGGTGATTCTAAGGCATGCTTCAACTTGAGAATCGCTGCTTTAATCCTTACAGCAACTCTGGAAGCTAATTGAGGAAGTTTATAACGTACCCATTTTATGTGCAGAAGAACTGAAGTTTAGGGGATTAGGCAATTTGCCTGTGGCTAGTGGCAGACCCTGGATTAGAATCCATGTTCCAATCTAATCTCCATGTACTAGACCAACTTCACTATTCCAGTTCTCCATTTAAAAGTTTGGGATGATTTCGTATCTAGTATTTCAACACAGTAGCAGCACGGAAGTGGATTTTAGACTAGAAATGGAAGTACAGTTACTGTTGACTTCTGCAGGTAGAGAGAAAAGAGCATTTTGCATCCGCTGCTTTGGTGTGTTTTGTGTTGACTCCACACTGGGCAAGAGTGGGCTCAGGGGCCTTTCTACCCAAATCTGTTGTCTGTTGCTGAGAGGGTATTGGCAGCATAATGTGCCCAAAAGGACCTTTCTGCACAGGTTTATGTGGCCATGGTGACTTAGTGATTGCCTTTTTTTTTTTTTTTTTTTTTTAAAAGATTTTATTTATTTATCAGAGAGAGAGGGGGGGGGGAAGGGAGACAGAATGGCAGGCAGAGGCAGAGGGAGAGGCAGGCTCCCCGCTGAGCAAGGAGCCCGATGTGGGACTCGATCCCAGGACGCTGGGATCATGACCTGAGCCGAAGGCAGCTGCTCAACCAACTGAGCCACCCAGGTGTCCCTAGTGATTGCCTTTTATGTCCCCCTGATTGGTAGATGTCCAGGTGGTATCAGTTCAGAAACAGTATAATGAAATACTACCATGACTGTTCAGAAGGTACCGTAGGTAGACGTTTAAAAAAAAATTCTTCCACATCCCCTTTCAAATATAGGAGTGACAGGCACTTATCACAAGCTGGTCTTTCATCATAGACAGAGTCGACCTGCATACGTATGCTTAAAAAGTAAGACAAGCAGCATTTCTTGGGGTTTTAAACTAGATGACCATTTCCAAGTTGTCGTATTATCCACTGTAATACCTACAATGAATGAATATGAAAGTCATCAAGTTTTTTAAAAATTTCTAATCTTCCCTTTTCTTTCTAATAAGGCAATAGAATAGGATGTGATGACCTCAGTTAAAATGGTGAATAAGATTTTTAATATGGCTTCTTTATAAGTCCATTTTTGTTGGTTTGTGTAAAAAATGCTGCCGCTAAATTGTCAGAAGTGAAGCCATTCTAAGTTCTGTTAAGGGGAGTGTTGTGGTAAGAGATTTTTCCTTATAAAGAGAGAGATGACAGAACCCCAGAGGTACAATAGCCATAGCTTCTGTGAAGCTTCTGAAGGTAAAAAAGAAAATGTGCTCAGAAGACAATGCCCAGACAAGGAATATCGGGTTATTACCTGGGGCTTTGGGCCTAAACTGCATTATGAGCCACGATCTTGCCTGTATTGCGGGGAAGGCAACTTTAATCCAGGCCTAAATAGATCTATGTTCTCCAAATATGTGAGCACTGCCCCCTTCCTCCTAAGTACACCCAGGAATCTCATCCCTCTGTGAGAAAGCAAACAAGCTGGTGAAGAGTAAATAAGAAAGCAATGACCTTAAAATCCAGACTTCTGCTAGTTCGGGCAGGCCCCCTCAAGAGGAACCCTCTGGCAAGTGTGGCATCAAAAAAATCTTGGCAAGAGGAAAGAACACCTTTCAGCCAGGCTCACTGCAGTGAGAGCTCTATATTCAGGCACAGCTGATCAAGAAAACGTTTTTTCCCTTGACCCTGACCCATTCTTGGTGGAGAGCCGAGGATGGGGTGTAAGATGAAAACTCTGCCCATGCCGGCGGATGAACACCGTATCCGTGCTGTTCAGAAAACTCAATGGGGAGAGTATCACACCCGTGAGAGTTGCCTTGCAGACAAGTAACTTAACCGATGGGAATTTTTATATTCAGACTTATCTTAGGACCCAGAAAATTCTAATTTCTTCCTCCAACAAATCTCTGCATTGAGCACTACCTACCAGAATAGCATATGTGGTTGCAAAGATCACTAAGAAAAAGTCTTGACATTGTAGAGCTCCTTTCACCTTCGAGAAGCACGGTCTCTGGGGAAGATACCAAACCGAGGGACGGGATCCAAATGGGGGAAGAAAGAGAGAATGCCCGCTGAGCCTTCATGCAGGAGGGGTGGTCTCACTTCCTTGGAAAACTAACCCTTAAGAACTTCAGGCTCCATTCTCTGTAAGATACATCGAACAACTCCATGGGCTCCAGTGTCTCCAAGATGCCTGATTCATTCTCTCTCTCTCTCTCTCTCTCTCTCTCTCTTTTATTTTTTGCCTTTGTTCTTTGTTTTTCAGAACTGACCTTTTCTTAATGATATTTTATTGTAACCCAGGTTCATGTTCCATCAAATAGTATGTTTAAAAAAAGAAAATCCCATGGGACTTTCCTGGTAATTTTGCAGCAGTTTATTAGAATTTTAAATACTTCAGAAAATGGCCTTAAAAAACCCACTTGAAAGAATTTGAAAGTGAAAAAATATTGACCTTTATAATAAATTGATATTGTTATAAAAATATACCCTAGAGGAGACTGAAAATGGTCATTGAGAGTTGGACACTAGCAAAGTGAGATCTTTAATGTATCTCATAAATATATTTTATGTGCCTTTCAAATGGTGAGAGAATAGTACAGGCTATTTTTTTTTCATCCATAATTATTTTCTTCTCATCATAGGTGTCTGTCTGGTATAATTTGTCCATGACATTTAGGTAGAAGTGGGAACATTTCCACTTCCTGTTTCTAAACACTGCAGCATTAACAATGTCAACTAGATCCTGTGTATTGTAATAATGTTGATTCTAGGGCTGGTCATACAATGAGAAGAATAGCATGATGCTCTCTCAGAGTTTTTACCTCCAGAAAAGTAGTCATTGTTATTGCAGTTTTAACAAGAACATAATATCTTGCCCTTTCAAGTATATAAGGAAGATCCTGGTTTGAGATTAAAGAGAGTTCACCTGGGCATGTTTCGGGATAGAAGAGGAATCACACTCCCCAAAAAACGTTCTCTGCCTCTACACACCATGCCTACTATATCTCTTCTTTTTTTACCCCCTCAAATTCATACTTTGAGTGCCGGTGGATCAAGAAATAAGGGCAGATCTAAAAGATCACCTAGAAACTTGGAGTGAGATCCTAAGTAAAGAACAGACAAGCCAACGAAAGGGATTCATTAGGCAGAGACTGGCAAGATCTGCTGAGACAAAGCAGTTGTGCTAGTCAGGATATAATGTTGTGAAGAGTAAGTCCTCAAATCTTACGACTTACCCATTACGAAGGTGCATGTTTTACTCTTTAAAGTGCAACAGTGGTTGGTGGGGGGCTGACTTTTCCCAAGACACAGGACAGCAAGAACTTCTCAGCATGTGAACTCTGCAGTCGCTGTGGCAGAGGTCAAGAGGGCCAGAGGGCAGCTCATCCTTTCTTACTTTGGCTCAGACGGGATCAACCGGTTTTCCATCATTGCCACTGGCTACTATGAGTGGTCCCATTTGCAAGGGGTGAGGAGATATGCATTTCGTGACCAGCATAACTATCTGCCATACATTTTAAAGGATGGTCCCCAATATGGAGGTTGTACATGTGGCTGAGCCAGCAGCTCAAAGGAGCTACTTGGGGCTTGCTTTGGTTATCTCACTGTCTGGCTACAAGCTCAGCCCCTTGGTTTCCAATTCTACCTTTGCCTGGAAGGCTGCTGTTCTCCCTTGTGTGAGAGTGACCCTGGGTCAGACTGGTGGGCAGAGACCACACATCAACCTGCTGTAGGTTCCTGATTTATTTTGCCAATGATACTGGTGGAGGCAGGAGACAAGGGAATGTGTTTGTGTGTGGGATTTCCTTGGTCTGTAGTCTCCTCTGGACTATGTATTTGCCTACGACATGTTTAGCACAGGGAAGAGTATACCAGAATTCCTCAAGAAGCCAAATTCTTTTGCACTTGGCCTATGGCCCCATTCTAGGAAATTTGCACATACAATCATAAGGCAGAGCTTACTATAATTTGACTCTACTAGTTCAGTATCTGCATGGCCACCTCCTCACAAGGGGAGTAAAATGCTCAATGCCAGGTACCTCTCGGCCTCCAGCTCTACAGCAGTTAAGAAAAACTTGCCAGTCCCCATCTTCAGACCAAACCAGAATCTTGACCCCTGTTTGCGCTGGTTGGGCAAACCTCCCCCAAGAGCAAATGAAAAGTCATGGCCAGGTGTTCTTGGCTGTACAGGTGACCGTGGAACACATGATATCCTTTGTCTGGTCATCTTCTGGTGAGCTTCTCAGATTTGTATCAAATCTGATACAAAGCCTCTCCCTGGAGGGCAGCAATGGAAGACCAAAACAAACAAACAAACAAGAAAACATGTAAACAGGGTTAGAGCATGGAGAATTCAAAATATCAGCAGCGTTCATGCCAAAAAAATCTCACAGCAACTGAAGACAATGCCGCCAGCTTTTTTAGGACAAGAGACTGGAAATTGAGCACGAGACTCATGACATCAGGCACAACTGCACTCTGCTCAGATGTCAGCCCTTGACATGGGGCACTGGCAGCCTGGTGGGGAGGTGGCCAGGCCCTCTCTGGCACTCTCTGTGATGTCTTGCTAGGGCCGGTGGGGAGGCTGTGGTTTTGGAGGGCCCAGCTACAGATTTTCTGCCATTGGTCTTGGCAAAGATAGGGGAGTAGATCCATAGACAGCAGGGCCCAAGGGAGGAATAAAATGGCCTTCACTGTATGGCAGGAGAGAAGGCTGGCTCACAAAGCAAACCAGAGACTGTACACAATTCTCAGAATCACCTGGGAGAGAGATGAGACGTCGAATATGCAAAAACACTTTTGGCCTATGAAAGTGACCTCGGACTCCACAGAGACATATGGGCACAGAGGTGGTTCTTCTTAACTTTTGTTTCTTAAGTATTCGTTTAGCACGTAGTGGGGGCAAGTAAAAGATAGAAGCCCTCTTTATTTTAAGATAAGGGATTTTACATTATTTTATTTTATTATGATGTATAATTTGCATTTTGTTGATGATACCCATTTACTATGTGCCCATTTACTAAATTGTTTTGAACCCAACAACTTTTGGGGACTCATTTGGCACCACATCAGTTGATAAAATGAATAACTTATCTCTGTTGGCAGCCCTGAGCTGTACCGTACCCGGTCCCAGCATACCAGTTGGTTCAGTGACGTCAGCAGGTAATTTAAAATCAGCTATGGCAGAAGTAGTCACACTTAGGGGAATCAGTGAACGTTAAAATTAGGGCTCTTTTGAGGGGGAACCAACAACATTATCCCCACTTACAGTACTGTCCTCAGCTATTATGAGGCACAAAGAGTCGAATCATGTTGAATTTTTCCTGTAGGCAACTGAGAGCTTTTGAAAGGAGGAATAATGTTTGGAGGAGGGTATTACAAATATGGATATTCATCTGGCATTGATACATAGGAAATGCAAGAATTGAGAGACCTGTGTGGCTAGTAAATAGTTAGGAGCCTCTTAACATAATCCAGGAACAGGGAATTAAGTACTTGAAGTTGAGTGTTCATGGTATAAATAAAAAGGAAGAAATGAGTCAAAGAATCTTTTAGTTAAGACCTTAATTTTGGCAAACAAGGTCAGGGTGATTGGAGCTTAGTAGATACTCTTTAAATATGTGTTGCACTAAATTGAATTTGAATGAAATTTTTATTCACAAATTTAATTCTCTGTTCTTTTTCTCCCCCACCCCTTCCACCCACCCTCTCCTGTCTTGGGTCTTTCTTCATTCTCTTTGTTCTTTGCCAATGCCAATTTCTGTTTCTTGGGTTGCTATTCCCCTCCCCCCATCATTCTATTTTTCCCTACTTCCGTTCTAGAACAATTAGTAACAAATCTTACTCTCTGCTCAGAAATGTGGGTAACAAAATCTCCTGGCAGGTGGGATGATAGAGCTTTCCCTTCCAGAGATCAGGTAGCTGGTATTCCCCAATAAAGATATATCAACACAGGCGATCTCTGGATTAAAAAATACTTCCAATGCTCGGCATGCTCCTTCATCTCATTTCAGTAACATTTTATAGGTGGAAACAACAAAATGAATGAAATATGAGTCACCTTTAAAACTTGCAGTGTGCCTGTCAAATTAATCGCAAAACCTACACACCAAATTCATTCCTTTAATTGAATGTCTTATAGGTGCCACCCTTCAGCACATGCTGTGGTTAATGATCAATTGTTGCCATAAATGATTTAACATTTGTGTACACATGAGATGACATGCCATAATTCATGGAAATGCCAATGCTGTGAAATAACCACAAACAGTGATAAATGGGCTGTCAATTTCTATATAATTACCCCAGATCTATCATCTTACTTTGGTATGTTGAAATGCATTAGTGCATAACAAATGTGCATCATCTCCATGATCAATATGCTATTTCAAATGAAAGTGTGTTACTGTCTAATTATCATGTTATATTTTCTGATGAGTTTTCTGTCCAGTTATGCTGTATTTCAATTTAAAAGTAAAAGCACAGACTGTCTACCTGGATTAGGATGACTACACCGGTCATAATTAGCACATGGTTTGATATGTGCAATTTTAATTTAGACATTAAATATGGCTTGTGACATCAGTTAGATGTGAAATGGTTTAATTTGTCCACTTGAAGTAGAATCTTTGAAATAGCTATCTTGTACCCCAGATAAATCTCACTCTCTGGGCCTTTGATCTGAAAAACTTTTTTTTTTTTTCAGTGTATTAGCGTGGTTTTTTCCTTCCTTCCCTTCTTTACTTTGCTCTCAGTTTCTTGATTCTGTTTATTTGATTTTGCTGAGGTAGGATTTTCTAGGTTAAAGACTGAGGTCAATCAGTTAGAACCAGTAATGAACAATTTAAAACTACCTCTTTGATGGGCAAAAAAAGACCATTTTTGTACATACAGATACTTCAAATAATTTTCTGATAGCTTCTAGGAAGAATAGAGGGAATATAAACCCCTCAGTTTTGCAGATAACCTTGGCCTAGGCATGTCCTCATAAAGGGGTTACACGCTACACCCTTGGTCTTTCTCAGGACCTCTCAAGATGCATGACAGGGAGTCCCCAGAAATCTGATCGACACATGAGTCTGGTTGGCCATGCTCCAAGACTGTCCCTCAGCTAGTGAGAGCGTGGCTGGTTCCTAAGCAACTACCTCTCAGGGCTGCTCTGTTATTCTCTTCATGCCAAAACGACCAATTTCATTTGTTTTTTTGAAAAATTTTATTGGGTAAATTTGACACCTAACATTGTATAATTTAAGGTGTATATGGTGTTACTCTGATTATATATTGTAATATGGTTGCTGTTGTAAAAATATATTACATATTATACAATATTATTGCTTATTCAATTAACTTATGTTAAATATCTATGGCTATCTTAGTACTTGTTATAAGCTTGTACCCTTAAATACCATCAATCTTATCCCCCAGTCCCTATCCCCTAATAACCAGTTTTACTCTTTTCTTTAAACATGTTTGACTTTTTTATTTTAAGATTTTAAGATTTTTTTTTAAGATTTTTTTTTAATATTTTTTAAGTGATATCATACAGTAGTTACCTTTCTCTGTCTGGCTTATCTTACTCAGCATAATTTGTTCAAGGTCTGTCCATGTTTTTGCCCATAGCAGAAGACCCTTCTTTCTTGTAGTTGAGTAATAGACCATTGTGTATATATGTACCATATCATTTTAGTCCAGTCATCAGTTGGTGGGCATTTGGATTGTTTCATGATCATGGCTGTTGTGAATAGTTCTGCGATAAACATGGGGGTGCAGATATCTTGTTGAACATCTCTTTTCACTTCTTTTGGTTATATTTCCAGAAGTGGAATTGCTGGATCATAGGGTAGGTCTATTTTTAATTTTTTGAGGAACCTCCATATTGTTTTTTGTAGCTGTTGGACTAATTTACATTCCTATTGTGCACAAGGGCTCCTTTTTCCCCCACACCCTCATCAGCACCTACTGTCTCTTGTTTTCTCGATCATGGCTATTGTGACAGGTGTGAGGTGAGAGCTCATTGTTTTTCTGATTCGCTTTTCCCTGATGATGAGTAATTGTGAGCATCTTCTCCTGGGCCTCTTGGCCAGTTCGATGTCCTCTTTGAAACAAAAGTCAATGTAGTTCTTCTGCCTATTTTTTAATCAGATTTTTTTTGTTGTTTTTAGTTGTGTTTGTTTTTTATGCATTTTTTATATTATCCCCTTATCTGATATATGGTTAGCAAAAACTTTCTCCCACTCCAGCCTGCCTTTTCATTTTGTTAATTGTTTCTTACGCTGGGCAGAAGCTTCTGAGTTCGACCGAGTTCTATTTGTTGATGTTTGCTTTAGCTGTGTGTGAAAAGCAATCATTTTTAGAAGTTATATAATCTTAGTTTCTCTTTGGAAAAAAAAAAAAGTCATTCACGGAGAGACAGTATTCTAGTAAAGACTTTTCAAAAATGAATTAACTTCTTGTCTGAATGTCTAGGCAGGAAAAGCATGATGTTGGAAAGAAGCATCGTTTGGGAGGAGGTGGAAGACTGGAGAACCATAGGAGTCTTTCCCCGAGCTTGGGGCTTGGGGCTCTGCAAACGTGGGATACAGTGTGCGTCCGTGCTCGGGCTCTGTGGCACCGCGGTGGGGCAGCGGTGGGGTTTCTCTGAAAGTTCTCTGACCTCTCCGTGACTCTAATAAGCTCTCTCTGGGCAAGGGAGTCCTGTATTCACTGACAATACAAACAGGCCAGAGAACACACAGGTGAGCCCCCAGGATGACTCGCCTTCAGCCGTGTTTCTGAGGGCCTCCTGACCCCCAGGACTGTCTCCCACTCGCCTTTCCACCCTGCAAGCCCCATTCCGTGTCTCTGCTCCCTGCTCTCTCTGGAAATAAGCCCGAAATTCCCTTTAAGTTCTATTTTTCAAAGCTTGCATCAGCAACTGAATTCGTTATCTGAATTCTTGCTTCCCTGCCCTGTCACTTCTCAATATGAATTTTAAAACGGGCCCCGAAGGCCCCCCTAACCTGATTTCACCCCCCATTCAAGCTCTCTTCGTGCCAAACCCTCTGGCCCTCGTTCTGTCCTATGAGCTGGACACGTTCCATTCTCGGGCTTTTACCTGAGCTAAACAATTCTTGTCTCCCATTCTTCCTCCGTTAATTCCGATTTATCTGCTAGACGAATCTTGGCTTAAGTGTCCCTTTCCAAGAGAGGTTCTTCCTTATTTTCCTGACCAGGTGAAACGCTGTTCTTATGCATCACTGCATTATAATTTTACATTTAGTTGACTATCGGGTTAACATCTTCGTTCTCCACTACTGCAAGTGGCCCAAGGGCAGGGATTAGCTGGGTGTTTGTTTGTTTGTTTGTTTGTTTGTTTGTTTTTAAGATTTTATTTATTTGAGCGATAGAGCAGAAAGTGCGCATGCGCGCACCCGAGGAAAGGGAAGGGCAGAGAGACGGGCAGATTCTCCTCTGATCCCAGAGCCCAATGCCAGGCTGTCCCACGTTAGTCCCAGGCTCCATCCCAGCACCCTGACATCACTACCCAAGCTGAAGTCAGACGCTTAGCCCACTGAGCCACCCAGGTGCCCTGATTGTAGCTGTTTTTACTCATAATACTTGCTAATAGCCCCTACCGTGTGTGCGCCTATGTGTGTGTGTACATGTGAGTGTGTTATTTAATCTTCTGGATGGATGAAAAGTCATTACACAAATCTGCAGTTGCATTGGAAAATTATCTAATCTTTACAGGTAAGGAGAAAAACAGATAGCAAATATGGCCACTTGTAACAAAATTATAACTTTGCAAGATAATTTCAAAACTCCTCCAAAATAAAATATACTTAAAGCCATACAATAATGCATTTTTAAAAACAGAATATACAAAAGACTTTCCTCAGAACAGCCCCATCTCCATTTCCAAGACAAGGAAGGTGAGGTCAGATAAGATAGGAAACTTTTTCAAGGACAAAATGTGAACCCAGATGTCTGATTCCTAACAGACCTTTTTCCTCAATATGAAACTGCTGTTATTTGTAGTATGAAACAATATAATATTCTTAGTTTAATAGCTGACTTCATATTGTAAAATGGCAAATTTTAAATTTTAATGATGTTTTATAGTAGAATTTTCTTTTGTGGGAATCTTTTGTTGATTGAAATTGTAGGGGTTCAGAGCCAGCCACCCCAAAATATGAGCCAGGCACCCCAAAATATGAGCCAGCCACCCCAAAATATGCCATCCTGGCATATTGATTATTTTGAATTAAAGACAACCTAAGAACAGCAGATGCATAAAGGACATGCTGACCTTACTTTTTCTTCCTGAAAGCAGGAGATATGAAAGGTGCCTTACTTGTACCAGGAAGAAGGAAAACATTCTTATCACCTAGACAGAGAGTCAAGGCCAAGAAATCTGTAGAAACAGACTTTGTTAAACTAACTCTTATCTTCCTAGTTATTTTCCCATAATTAACTGCCCTGACCAAACCCCTTTGTCTTGTCACATTTTCACAATTTACTACTCTTTGCCCAATCTAGTAAACTTTTGGCTCTAACTGCACCTTTGTGGTGTTCACTTTTCTTGGGAAGGCTTCCATGGACATACCAAAATTATTAAATAAAATTCATATGGTTTCTCCTGCTTAATATCAGCTTAATTCTTGGGCCCAACCAGAGACCCCATGAGGGTAGAGGAGAAATTTTCCCTTAGGAGGTCAATAGAAAGATTGGAAACTTTACCTGAAATATTTTTCATGTAACATTTTTCCATAACGCTGCTAAAAACTAACATATTACAGCTATTTTTCCATGACATAAAATTGAAACATTTTGCCTTTTATCTAGAAATTTTCAAACATCCCGTATGTTCAACATCTTCTTGAAGACAGCAAGTCTGAGATAGAGACAGGCATTTCTAAGATGAGTATCATCAAATGGACACAAAACTGTGATATTTGTTTTCACTCACTCTTTGTGGTCAAAAGAAAATCACAAATCAGGAAGAACACAATGATGGTTAATTTTATGTATTAATGAGATTGGGCCATTGGGTGCCCAGATAGTTGACTACACATTATTTTGAGTATATCTTAAGGGTGTTTCCGAGAGAGATTAACATTTTCAGTGGTGAATTGAGTAAAGCAAATTGCTCTCCCCAGTGCGGGTGGGCCTCATGCGATCAGCTGAGTACTGGAATAACCCTAAAAGCCTGAATAACAGGCTGGTGACTGTTGGATCTAGGACATGGTTGTTTTCTGCCTTCACACTTGAAAAATTGGCTCTAAGGTCTTGGGTCTTAAGCCTGGTGACATTCAGACAGGGTACCATTGGTTCACCAGGTTGTAAGGCATTTGGACTCAGACTTGGACTATAACTACACCATCAGCTCTCCTGGTTCACCAGCTTGCTGAATAAATAAATAAATAAATAGATAGATAAATACATTATAATTTATAATTATATAAATAAATTATAATTATATAATTAATAATTATATAATAAATTTGTAATATAATTATAATTTATGTATATATTTATAATTTATATTATAAATATTTTACACACACACACACACACACACACACATATATATATATATATATATATATATGAGAGATGCTGCGCCTCCCTCCCCCATGGGCCTGGAAGGCAGGACATAGAGCCAAAGAAGATGATTCTCAAACCTTAACATCTAATAGAATTTGCCTTGTTAGCTTTTGAACTTGCTTGGGATTTCTCCCTTGGAAATGGGAATGTCTATGCTATACTTGTTTCACCACTGTATTTTAAGAGCACATAATTTGTCTACTTTCAGAAGTTCACAGCTAGATATGAATTTTGCCTCAGGGTCAGTTGTACCTTTAGACTTTACCCATATTTGATTTAGATAATTTGGAGGGAGAATTGGGACTTAAGAATTGATGCTGGAACGAGTTAAGACTTTGGGGCTGTTGGGAAGAAATGAATTTTTTGCATGTGAGAAAGATGTGAATTTGGGGGGATCTAGGGGTAGGATGCTATGCTGAATTGTGCCCTCTGCCAATTTGTATGTTGGTTTTTGGAGATGGGGACTTTGGATGAGGTGGTGAGGTAGTGTCTTCGTGGTGGAACTAGTGCCTTTGTAAGAAGAGACATCAGTGAGCTTATTCGCTCACTCTCTCTTCTCTGCCCTCATGCGAGGCCAGAAAGAGAAGAGGCTAGGCTCTCTATAAGCCAGGGAGTGAACCCTTACCAGGAACCAATCATGCTGGCACCTTCATCTTGAACTCTTCGCTTGCAGAACTGTGAGCAAATACACTTGTTGTTTATGCCAAGTGGTCTGTGGCATTTTGCTACAGTAGCTCCAGTTAAGGCAATAAACATTGAAACTGCCTAAGACACCTTTTTGAAATCATCTAATTGAACTCAAACCCGCCAAGTTCTTCTTCCTTTCTCCCTGGAAACTGAAGTTAATAAAAATACTTTGTAGGAAGACAAGTCACGAGTTTGCTGTGTTTTGCAGAAGGCAGGCAACCTTTCATTGACTGCCTATCCTCTGCCCACTGGGTGTCTGGATGCGTTCTCTTATAACAGCATGCTGAGGCTGGCAATAACATTTAACTTTGTTCATTATTGGTTCAACAGTCTCCTTACAGTGATTGAAAGCCAGGACCAAGTTTTTTTTTAACACTAGGAAAAATCACCAGCAGATGTGTATGTCTTTCAAAGACTTTGTATACGTATCTCCTGGCTTCTTACTGTTCACTCTTTTTAAAAAGAAAAAGATCAGGATAACTTGAGAACTCTTGTCCATGATGTGTGAAATTAATTATTTACTCTAAAAATATTTTATTGAAACTTTTTCAAAGAGGTGATCAGATAAAAGATCAAAGTGAGTACAAAGTTAAATTGTTCAGAACTACCTTTTATTAATTTTTAATATAGGGATGTCACAGAAGAATTAAAGTGTTAAATAGCTCTATGGGACCAAAATCAATTTCTCAAAATGATAATTTTAGATTGAAAAATGACAGAACTGGGGCATCTGGGTGGTTCAGTGGGTTAAGCCTCTGCCTTCAGCTCAGCTCATGACCTCAGGATCCTGGGATCGAGTCCCTCATCAGGCTCTCTGCTCAGCAGGGAGCCTGTTTCCCCATCTTTCTGCTGGCCTCTCTGCCTACTTGTGATCTCTCTGTCAAATAAAAAAGCAAAAAATCTTTAAAAGAAAAATAACAGAACTATAACAATCTAAAAATACTGTCTTTTGCTATAAGTGAAAGTGCATTGAGTTTTAAATGCATATTTTAAAAATTATATACATATATCTCTCTTGGGGAAAGACATTTGGAAGTGTCTCTCTTTATATATGCGTAAAAATAAAACCCAATATTACAGGATTCTATGGAAAAACTTGCTCTTAAAAATTTAAGTTGATAAAACACTTGAATTCTCATTGAAGTCAGGAAGAAGGCAATGATGCCCTCAGTTGGGAGTATGCTTCTCTCCCTCTCCCTCTGCCCCTCCCCCTAGTCACACACACACTCTCTCTCTAAAGTAAATAAATAAATCTTTAAAAAAATAAGAGTAATGTGGTGATAATAAAGTGAGAGTAATGAAATACATTTGGCCTTAAGACATGAATAGATGCATTGACTAAACTCTGGTGTTAAGCAAATTGGATTCACTTCCTGGTTTCCTCACTCAGAGCTATGTGACTCCAGCCAAATTATTGCCATATTCTCCTCACCTGGGAAATAGCACAATATTAGGTAAAGTAAAATGAAACTGGAATACTACTTAAAAAAAAGAAAGGTAAGCTAAATAATAATATTGTTATAAGTATAGCATTTCTTAACCAATGACAAAACTGAGAAAATATTAATTAAATGATAGCTAAAATTTTATTTTTTATTTTTAAAGATTTTATTTATTTATTTATTTGAGAGAGAGCATAGAGGGATGAAGGGCAGAGGGAGAAGTAGACTCCCCACTGAGCAGGGAGCCCAGTGCAGGGCTCATTCCCAGGACCCTGAGATCATGACCTGAGCCAATTAAAAAACATGAAAAAAATAAGTCAAATCCAAATATATTTTTTAGTAACAGGTAACACTTCCTTTATATTCATATTAATAAAAGTAGATAAATTACTCAACAAGAACATTGGCAAAGCCCATTATGAAGTTTCACGGAAAAAGACATACACATACCTTATAGTCTTTTGACAAAGACTCAAAATCACTCTCAATTAAAGAGAAGCAAATTAAAATAGGTATAATGTTTGCAATATACATTGTTGTGGAGGATATAGAGTATCTTTCCTATAGTTCTGTAGGGTATAAAATTGGCAGAGCCTCTTTGGAGGGTGGGTTGATAGACTATTTCAAATTTTAAAAACATACCCATCCTTTCACCCAACAAGCCCCTATTTAAAATTCATAGATTTTTCATATACATGCACAAAAATGAAAAAGAAACAACACATATCAATTAATAGAAATTAGTTTAATACATCTTTTAAAAATTGCCAAGGGAGTTTATCTTGATGAAATCCCAACAGTTCATTTTTGCCCTTGCTTCCCTTGCATTTGGCGACGTTTCTAGGAAGATGTTGCTACAACTGAGGTCAAAAAGTTTGCTGTCTGTGTTCTCCTCAAGGATTTTGATGGATTCCTGTCTCACATTTAGGTCTTTCATCCATTTTGAGCCTATTTTTGTGTGTAGTTAAAGGAAATGGTCCAGTTTCATTCTTCTGCATGTGGCTGTCCAGTTTTCCCAACACTGTTTGTTGAAGAGACTGACTTTTTTCCACTGGACATTCTTTCCTGCTTTGTTGAAGATTAGTTGACCGTAGAGTTGAGTTTCCATTTCTGGGCTCTCTATTCTATTCATTTATCTGTGTGTCTGTTTCTGTGCCAGTCCCATACTGTCTTGATGACTACAGCTTTGTAATAGAGCTTGAAGTCTGGAATTGTGATGCCACCAGCTTTGGTTTTCTCTTTCAATGTTCCTGTAGCTATTTGGGGTCTTTTCTGGTTCCATACAAATTTTAGGATTATTTGTTCCATTTTGATAGGGATTGCACTAAATGTGTAGATTGCTCTAGGTAGCCTAGACATTTTCACAATATTTGTTCTTCCAATCTATTAGAATGGAATGTTTTTCCATTTCTTTGTGTCTTGCTCGATTTCTTCCAGAAGTGTTCTATAGTTCTCTGAGTAAAGATTCTTTGCCTCTTTGGTTAGATTTATTCCTAGGTATCTTATGGCTTTGGGTGCTATTGTAAATGGGATTGACTCCTTAATTTCTCTTTCCTTGTCTTGCTGTTGGTGTATAGAAATGCAACTGATGTTTGTGCATTTGTTTTATATCCTGACACTTTACTGAATTCTTCCTGTATGAGTTCTAATAGTTTTGGGATGGGGTCTTTTGGGTTTTCCACATAAAGTATCATATCATCTGCAAAGAGTGAGAGTTTGACTTCTTGCCTATTCAGATGCCTTTTATTTCTTTTTGTTGTCTGATTCCTGAGGCTAGGGCTTCGAGTACTATGTTGAATTGCAGTGGTGATAGTGGACACCCCTTCCATATTCCTGACTTTATGGGAAAAGCTCTGTTTTTCCCCATTGAGAATGATATTCACTGTATGGTTTTCATAGATGGTTTTTATGATATTGAGGTATGTATCCTCTATCCCTACACTGTGAAGAGTTTCAATCAAGAAAGGATGCTGTACTTTGTCAAATGATTTTTCTGCATCTAATGAGAGTATCATTTGCTTCTTCTCCTTTCTTTTATTAATGTTGTGTTTCACATTGACTAATTTGAAGATGCTGAACCAACCTTGCAGTCCAGGAATAAATCCAATTTTGTTATGGTGAATAATCCTTTTAATGTACTGTTGGATCCTATTGGCTAGTATTTTGGTGATAATTTTGGCATCCATGTTCATCAGGAATATTAGTTTGTAATTCTCCTTTTTGATGGGGTCTTTGGAAATAGTCAACAAAACCAAAAGACAACCAACAGAATGGGAGAAGATATTTGCAAATGACATATCAGATAAAGGGCTAGTATCCAAAATCTATAAAGAACTTATCAAACTCAACACCCAAAGAACAAATAATCCAATCAAGAAATGGGAAGAAGACATGAACAGACATTTCTGCAAAGAAGACATCCAAATGGCCAATGGACACATGAAAAAGTGCTCCACATCACTTGACATCAGGGAAATACAAATAAAACCACAATGAGATACCACCTCAAACCAGTCAGAATGGTTAAAATTAACAAGTCAAGAAACAACAGATGTTGGCAAGGATGTGGAGAAAGGGGAACCCTCCTACACTGTTGGTGGGGATGCAAGCTGGCACATCCACTCCAGAAAACAGTAGAGGTTCCTCAAAAAGTTGAAAATAGAGCTACCCTACAACCCAGCAATTGCACTACTGGGTATTCACCCCAAAGGTACAAACTTAGTGATCTGAAGGGGCACATGTACCCCAATGTTTATAGCAACAATGTCCATAATAGCCAAACTATGGAAAGAGCCCAGATGTTCGTTGACAGAGGTGGATAAAGAAGATGTGGTATATACATATCTATCTATCTATCTATAGATAGATAGATACATACATACATACACACGCACATGTACATATATATACATACACACACACAGTGTAGCCATCAAAAAAATGAAATCTTGCCATTTGCAAAGATATGGTTGGAACTAGAGTGCATTATGCTAAGCAAAATAAGTCAATCAGAGAAAGACAATTATCATATGATCTCTGATTTGTGGAATTTGAGAAACAAGGCAGAGGATCATAGGGGAAGAGAGGAAAAAATGAAACAAGATGTAACCAGAGACAGAAACAAACCATAAGAGACTCTTAATCATAGGAAACAATCATAGGGTTGCTGGGGGCAGGGGGAGGGATGGGGTAACAGATAGTTGGACATTGGAGAGGGTATGTGCTATGGTGAGTGCTGTAAACTATATAAGACTGATGAATCACAGACCTGTACCCCTAAAGCAAATAATACATTATATGTTAATAAAAAATGGTAAAAAAAAAAAAATTGCCGAGGCACATTGCAGAATGAGAAAATCAAAATGACAATACCATGTATGCAAGGCTTCCAAAATGTATGTGTGTGTTTGTGTGTGTGTGTGCGTGGAAATATACATGCATTATGTAGAAAATTTGGGGTATGATAATTATTAAGTTTAAATTGTAATCATATTTGGAGGTGGGATTGAAATTAAAGGAATTTTTTGTACCATTTGAATTTTCAAATACATTCATGTATTATTTTCATGGTAAAAGACTATTTAAATTCAGAAATAAAATACACTGAAGAATCCTAGAGCATATTTTTAGAAAAAAATTAATAGATATTAGCAAAACCTAAGAAAGAATCCTGCAAAACTTACCAAGAAACATGAGAGGATTCCCAGAGAAAAATATGTAATTCACAAATCACTTTATATTTTGGGATTTTCTTAGAATTAAAAATATAAAAGAATGTAAAATGAACATTTTCCTTGAAGTGTGAACAGAATAACAGTATTTGAAAATAAAAGTACTGAACACAGAAGAGATTCTTCAGATATTAATTAAATTAATTAATTCTTTGTAATGCTATCATGATTTAAATTACAGAATGACATTAAACTAAAGCAACAAAATAAATGGACCAGAAAAAGTCTTTTTCATAAAAGGAATGATTATATGGTGGTTAAAAATCACAAAGCAATAAGAGAGCTATGGATCATTCAATAAATCAGATGAAGACTGATTAATCAATATCAGTTATTAAATTATTAACCAATGCAAATTAATAACACTAGAGTATTTGATGACATTTTTAACATTAGAAGTTTAATAAAATTTCAAACCATGAAAGACCAGAAACATACAAATAAATATCAATATCTGGATGGACATCTCCTATTTTGAAAAGCAATGAAAGAAATTACTTTGGAAATGATAGCAGATTTCACTACAATTAAATGTGCCTTTTGTTTGTTTGTTTTCAGAGAGAGAGAGAAAGAGCAAGTACAAGGTGGGGAGGGACAGAGGGAGAGGGAGAGAGAATCTTTTTAAATTTAAATTCAATTAATTAACATCCAATGTATTATTAGTTTCAGAGGTAGAGTTCAGTGATTCAGTTGTATATAACACCTAGTGCTTAGTTACCCATCCCTTCACCCCCTGCCCTTCCATCAACCTTCAGTTTGTTTCCTATGGTTAAAAGTCTCCTATGGTTTCTCTCCCTCTCAGATTATATCTTGTTTTATTTTTCCCTCCATTCCTCTATGCTCCTCTGTTGTTGTTTCTTGTTTATTTTTTTTAAAGATTTTATTTATTTATTTGTCAGAGAGAGAGAGGGAGAGAGAGTGAGTGAACACAGGCAGGCAGAGGCAGAGGGAGAAGAAGCAGGCTCCCTGCTGAGCAAGGAGCCCGATGTGGGGCTCGATCCCAGGATGCTGGATCATGACCTGAGCCAAAGGCAGCCACTTAACCAACTGAGCCACCCAAGCATCCCTATGCTCCTCTGTTTTGTTTCTAAATTCCACATATGAGTGAAATCATGTGATAATTGTCTTTCTCTGATTGATTTATTTTGTTTACCATAACACACTCTAGTTCCATCCATATCATAGCAAATGGTAATATTTCATTTTTGATGGCTGCATAATATTCCATTGTGTGTATATATACCACATCCTCTTTATCCATTCATCTGTCAATGGACATCTGGGCTCTTTCCATAGTTTGGCTATTGTGGACATTGTTGCTATAAACATTGGGGTGTAGGTGCCCCTTCAGATCACTACATTTGTACCTTTGGGGTGAATACCTAGTAGTGCAATTGTAGGATAGCTTTATTTTTAATCCTTTGAGGAACTTCCATATTGGTTTCCGGAGTGAATGTACCAGCTTACTTTCCCATTAGCAGTGTAAGAGTTTCCCCAGGGAGAGAAAGAGAATCTTAAACAGGCTGTATGCTCAGCATGGAGCCCAATGTGGGGCTTGATCTCATGAACTGAAGCCAAAATCAAGTGTCAGATGCTTAACTTACTGAGCCATCCAGGTGCCCCTTAATCATGTTTTTTTTAAATGGTTGCTCAAAATTAAAGACCAATTTACTAAGTAGCTTACAGATTTGGAGATATTTACAATATATAACTAAAGAGAAAAGGCCAAAATGTTTAGTATACAAAACTTACATAAGACAGACATGTATAAGTTGCATATTTAGATTAAGATACACTAAGATTTCAAAAAATAAGATGTCAACAAGGAGTTTATAATAGTGGAAATTTGAATGGTAAAGGGATTTAAAATATGGGAAAATGTTAACTCTGAGTGAATAAAATGTCAATTAACTCCAAAATAATATATTTGATTATGAACTTATCAAAATTGTAAAATGTAAATTACTTAATATTGACAAGAGTATTTTTTCATTCACCACTGTGGGAATTTAAATCAATACAGCCCTTTGGAAAGCATTCCAGAGTATATTGAGAACCTTAAAAATATTAGTAGTTTTCCATTCACTGATCGAAATTTGTCTAAGGAAATAAGATGAAATGCTTCATGCATAAAAATGATCCTGGAAACACACCCATGCATGCATATGAGAGAGGCTTACATGATAAACAGTAACAAGATGGTTAAATGAAATGAGATGAACAAGTATGGAGACATTTAAAATAATGTTTGTAAAGAGCACATGTTATAATTTAAAAGAAATAGAAATAGATAATATATGCATATAGTTTGATCTTAACTATGCAAGCACAACACATATAGTAGATAGATTAGAAGAATGAATGAAAAAAATTTTAATGGTAGAACAGTCAGTAACTTCCTTGCTTCAATGTAAATACAGTTGCAAGATCATGTTGTTGTTATTAAAATTTAATAGATTTACTTTATGGGAGCAGGTGTTAGTGCCCATCTATGATGATAAGAATTTGATTGAACAATAATGTCTTTTCTGCTATTTGTTAGTGAAGTTGGGAAAGCATCTACTCGATGTCTTAACCTTAGGTTCTTTCGCTCTCATATGCTACTAGCAACAATAATACTTCACTCTCAGGGTCATTTGAAAGATAGAATAAGATCTGAATGTGACAGTGTGCTGTGAATGGCATGCAAATGTTACATATCTTCATTAAATAGTTGATAATTATTGAGTATCCCAAAGTCCTGTCTGGGTCTAGGCTGAATTCTACTGATATAAACTCAATCACACTGGTAATTCCATGGCTATCATTGAGTGGTGTTCCTGTAAAGAAGTACCTTCGGAAGTCCACCAATGGTACAGATTTTTCCGTCAACATCAAATCAAAGTTAGATTCATGTCAGCAAGATATTATACCCAGAAAGAGCTGTCAGGTTGTTAATATAAAAAGCACTGAATAACTTATAAAAGTATTCAGTTGAAAGATAACGGAAAGACAAGCTGCCAATATTAAGAGCAAGGTGAAAGTGAAAATTGGAGCATGAGACCAGAAGTTTTATCAGGAAAAATCTTTGAAGATTTTGGTATAAAGAACAAGAATGACAGACACAAAAGTGATGAGTGACAAGCCATTGAGCAAGTTCTCTTGACTGAGTAAATATTTTAATCATTTTTAAATGGAATGATTTTCATTGTATAGGTACAACCTATTGTAAAGGGAATAAAATCCAGAGAGAACAGAAGAAAAAGGAAAGGATGCAAATGCAATGTGAGAGATGGGAATGGACAAAAATCCCACCACTGCCTCTCTCTGGAACTCTGAAGTTATAGCAGTGGTAACCACAGATGAGGCTTCAAGCATCTTTTTTACATAAGTCTCAAGATAAGTCTTTTCAATATCTCCCTTTCCCTTACCACAGTACATTGCCCCTTAAGGTTAAATACAACCAGGAAAAAAGGCAGAAATATAAAGCTTACATTAGATAATTATAGTGTATGGAGTGGGAGAGGAAGCAGAAGAAGTCAAATAAATAGAGATATGTTTATGCATTTGAGGAAGAGAAGTATAAACACTACACACTTGACATCACTCTTCCCCCATACGACCAAATGGACATGACCAGGCTCTGCTTTCTGGAATAAAACAATTACCTCCTCTGTAGTCTTGTCCTGCAGCTGAACATATGAAAGGCCAAAATATCTAGTTAGTATGCCTAATTCTATCACAGCTCTTGCCAACTAATTTTGAAAAAAAAAAAATCAGTTCAACTAATTAACTGACTGAATTGACTGAATATACCATTTGTCAGAAAACTGGCTGCACATCTTTTGCTTGAATTTAAGACCAGTGTGATGTCAGAGTTGGGATAGAGTCCCATGCTTGGCCTCCTTGTTGATATCAAGTTCCCTGCCATTCAATAAATTTTACTTTTTGTTTTCTATAAGTAATACATTTTCTCTGAACTCTCAAAATATGGAAAAGTAGGAAAAAAGATCAACATAGTTCTATTAGTAAAAGCTACACAGAATTGCTCATGGGTTGTATTTTTCTGTGCATATTTTTTAAGTATGTATTTTTGCACATTTATGCTTAACAATGTAATTTATATTTTTAATTTAATAATTCTGTCACATCTTTCCTAATGTATGTCTTAATGACTGTTTTATTACCTCTGGTTGGTGGCATCATTAACTATTGGTTCACTAAGACCTCTAGCTTATGGCACTAGATTGTCCTACTACAACTTACACAGTGCTAAAAATCTTTGTATTTGATTGTTTGGTACAGTTGAGATGATCTTCTGAGGGTTGGTTTCAAAAAGCAGAATATTTTCTGATTATTTTTCCTAAGAGTTATCCATGAATGATTCCATTATAGCCCTATACCTTAGGAACAACTGGATTACGAGTTATACAAAGTTGTTAAAGCTTTTAAGGTGATAAAATATATCTTTCTCATCCCAAAGCCAGCAAGTTCTTAATTAAGAAACATTAGACACATTTTCACTAAAGTAAGTGATAAAATAAATATCCTCATTAACATCACTATTATTAACATTGTTCTGGGGAATATTAACTTATGCAATTGAACAGCAGCATAAAACATTGGACTTGAGATAAAAAATTAGAAAGGAGGTGTAAAATTATTCTTTGATAATATGACCATATTGAAAAGTGAAATTCCATGTTGAAAAACTACTCAAACAATAAGAGAACTTAGTACTATAGATAGGCATAAATTTCTGTTCAGAAGTAAATGAAAAGATAAAATACTTAGAAATATACCTTGCAATAAAAGTGCAAAACAAGAATGTACAAGATTGCAAAAACTAACCTGCAAAAAAAACAAAAAAAAAACAAAAAAAAAAACAGATAAACCACAAAGAAAACAATACACCATCTGTAGTAAAATCAATTCTGATACATTGTTGAGGAAACAGTAAATAGTTACTTCTTTTGGAAAGTGATTTGGTGAGTTATGTGGTAGATTGTTGGAGCAATGGTCCTAACTCTTACCCTCTCTCTCTATCCACATGATTTGCAACGGGTACTTCGCACTTCTCATCAGTGGATTAAGTCACTTCCTCACCCCTGAATCCGAACTGGTCTTGTGATTTTCTTGGGCTAACAGAGATTTTCTTGGAGAGTGCGATTCAGTATTAACATCTTTTCATGCTGGCAAGTTCAGTATATTGTCATATGACAAATATGATTGGTCTCATTTTTGTCTTATGAAGGTATTCTTTCTGTTTTAAAAACTTGTTTTGCTGTATGGCCTGTTTATTCAGACTGTGTTGTGTATATGTATTTTTGGTTTTGCTCTATAAATTATCATTACAACTCTAACTTTATTTAAAAAGTTTTAATGCTTGGCTTTAGATGGTCTCCATTGACTCCTGACTGGAAGCAATGATATAATTAGGGTATTTATTCCCCTCTTTTCTCTCCATCTTGTCTGCCCATCTTTTAGTTGATTGCATCATCTTTATTAGTGTTTACCTTTGTGCTGTTGAATAACTCTTTGCTTCTTTGACTTGGTTAATGAGAAGAGTTGAATGAAGGGGCTATTTATTCATGGAAAGGAACAGGCAAGGTTGAGAGATTTGACAACGATGAGGGAGCATCTAAGACTAGCACAAGTCAGAAGCCTCCATACCTCCCTTAGGCTTGCAGGGACAACTGGAAGGAACGATCATGAGAATGTGATGAGAGCTGCAGCCAATTGAGAGGGGCTGCTTGCCAGGAGCTGTGGTTTAGATGGAAGAATACAGCCACAGCCAACAGTCCTGTGTTTTTATCATCATCACTAAAATAGGAAAATAACTATCTAATAGTGTGGCTGTGATTAATACATGAAAATGAGATATATAACTATCCTAGCTTAGTAGTCATCAAATCAGAATTACCACTGGGCGATTAGATGTACAGATGATGGATGAGGGGAAGTGTGCTCATGAAGGTATATCTAGTGAGGAAAAAAAGTGAAGTGAATACTACTACTCCAGGAAGGTGTTATTCTTTACAATGAAGTTTGACTTGGTGCTAAGGTGAGTGCTCACACTTTGTGTTGACTTAGTCAACTGGAATCAATATTTCCTCTCTACAGTCACTTAACTCCCACTAATCTGCCCCTATGACATGCTTACCACATTACAAGTCTGGGTGGTGTTTCTGTGGATGTGTGCACAGGAGCCAGTCCTTCTTCCAATTTGCGTAGCACTCAAAGTCCAGTTCCACTTGGGTAACCACACAGTGATGTCTCATTGCTGGGGAAAGAAAACAAAGAAATCAGTGTAGGAAATCGTATTTCTCTAGGAAACATTATTGCCCATGTCACTCTTAGGCAGACACGTTTAAATGTGATTGGGGAATCCAATGGCAGTCAGTGCACTGGAGCGCTCCGTGTCATGCTGCAACACGAAGACTGAAAAGATGAAAAATTTTTGTCTGTAAAGAACTTTCACATTTGATCATGAAATGGTGGCGGTACAGATGGAGTGATTGTTATTCTGCAAGAGTAAGACAGTAGAAAGGATTTAAATGATCTGGAAAAATTAGAATTGATTGAACAAGTACAGCAGAGGGCAGTTCTGGGGATGCGGGCTGTGGTGTTAAAACAAATATCAAATTCTTAAATCAGACTTATAATAGAAGGCACCAATGACGTGTGTGTGTGTGTGTGTGTGTGTGTGTGTAAGAATTCTGGGTGGAAAGACTGTGTCTTGGTTTGGAGAGCTGTGTTTGTAGGGAGGTTAAGGAGTGGGTACTAGACTCTTGTCTCTGTGGCACCCAAGTGTGGAAGGGGTCCTGTCCTTTGTGGCTCTGAACTGCTCAAAAGAATCAAAGTCTCTGTGGGTCCTTAGAGGGACATCAGAAGCACATTTCCCTTTTGTTTACACACTGAGATTTCTTCACTTTTGGAGGGGCAACGAAGGCCTATATTTGGAGGATGAATTAAGACCAATGCATTTTTTAATTTGGAGACTTGTTTGCCTTCTGTTTATAGAGCCTGGAAAGGGACATAGAGAAATAGCTTCTAATGGTTCAGTAATTCATTGTTTAGCCTGAAGACCTGTGTGACGTCAGGTGTCACGTAATGTGAATTTTCCATTATTCAAAGGCCATCGTCCTTTTTTTTTTTTTTTTTTAATCCTTTGGCTTTTTCTTTTTCTCTGTTGTCTGATGTTTGGGAATAGCTGTGATCCCTTAGGGGGAAAGGGAAAAGATAACAAAACTTTTTCAGTTTTGCTTCTTTTTAGCAGATCTGAGCAAATTAGAGAGAGGAGGTATAAGTTGCTACTTAAAAAGAGGTTCCTGAATTATTTGTGGATAAAATTTTAGCAGTCATATAATGAGACAAACTAAAATCTTGTCCAATGTCCCATTCTATGCTGGATTTGTAGCTATAAAAATCTATCTTTTTTTATATTAAAGCTCTTTACCAGGCAAGGATGTCACATGATTAAAGGAAAAGATGCAAAATGCAGATTTTTCAGAAGCTACTTTCCTCTTTTTCAAGCAATAAGGTTTCTTTAAAAATACAGCAAAAGCAGAACAAACTCAAATGAGGTATTGGAAAAAAATGAGGTATTGGGAATAAGGGGAAGTACACAAAGGACTGTAAGTTAATTGGAAGTTAACTTTTATTTTATTTTTAGCTCAAAAGTGTATGCAGAGTATGAAAAATATAGATAATAAAAGGAATAACATAAAAATTATACATGTTCCACAAAAGTCAGAGGTAGATTTCCAAAAGATATTTTGGTGGTTTATATACATCTATAATAGTTATTCTGTGAATATTTCCAATGCCAATTGTGACTTTTCCAGATTAAATCCTGGGGAGGTTTTAGAAAAGCACATCAGGGAAGTGGGATGAGGAATGAACCTACAGAATCACAGGAATGACTTCTTAGCTGGTTAGAGAACAATGAAACATGGTGAAAGAATTGGGGGGCTGGGACATAATAGTGAAGGGATTTTAGGCAAAGTTAGGTGAGGCATGATTGATGTGATATAGGAAGTCCTGGACTGAAGTCCAGTAAGATAAGGATTTACATCAGACACATTTGATTTTATTAAGTGTGAATTGCTCTTGATTTTGTGAAAAACCACTTATCTGGGTTTATTTATCCTGTGGCTTTAGCTCTGTAGCCACCACGTTTAAACCTGGATGGCAGCTGAATGTGGAGGTGGTGGATTTTAGCAGTGGGCGCCCTGGCAGAGAGGCTTAGCTATCTGACAAAGATCTGTGCTCCCACTCCACTAGAGTAGTTGTCACTGGGAAGGGTCAGCGCAGGCAACTTCTGTACTTCCCAGAATTCCTTGCATCTAGGTGCAGTCACATGACTGAGTGCAAGCCAATGAAATGTGAACCCAGGTGACCTGTGCCTCCAAGTCGGTTACCCCAAATAGCAACTAGTTTTCTTTCTTTCTCAACTAGTTTCCTTCCTTTCTTTCTTTCTTTCTTTCTTTCTTTCTTTCTTTTTCATAATCTTTTATCTTCAAGGTGGCTAGACTTAAAGGTACCGCAGGACAAGCTAGGAAGCCCCCTACTGCTGACGGCAGAGCCTCTACTAGCCTGGATTCCTGAATAGGTGGATCAAGGGGCTGCAGACTTGTCCATCTGCCCAGTATTGCTGTGAGAGCAAAAATACACTCTTACTGTGTGAGAGTCTTCATACTATTGAGGACTCTTTTCTTAGAATAGTTTGGCAACCCTAACTAATATAAGTGTACAGCATCATTCCATCTTAAGGAAGAAGAGGGCCTTTGAAAATGCAAAAATATTGAAGGGTGATTTATTCATTTACTCAACACCAAATGCATGCTTATTGTATGACAAGCACTTTTTTAAGGGCTGGAGATACATGAGTCGATAGAATAAAGTTGCCTGCTTAAAGAACCCACAATGCAATGGGATTAACAGACAGTAAGTATTCAAGTAGACAGTCATTCCAAATGGTGTTTTAGGAAGAAATAGAAAGGTGTGATAGTTCATGAAATGGTGAAAGGGAGGGCATAGTGGTCAGAGAAAGCCTCTTTGAGTAGGGGATTTTTTCAAGATTTTATTTATTAATTTGAGAGAGAGAGAAAGAAAGATCATGAATTGGGGGAGACACAGAGGGAGAAGAAAACTCCCTGCAGAGCAGGGAGCCTGACCAGGCTCATCCCAGGACCAGATCATGACCAAAGCTGGAATCAGACACTTAACTGTCTGAGCCCCCCAGGTACCCCAAAGAGGGGATCTTTAAAGTGAGAAATAAGTGTTGAGTCAGAAGCAGCTCCATGATAATCTGCAAAAAAAGGTATTCCAGGCAGAAGGGATGAAAAATGCAAACATCCTTTGATGTTTGAGCTTAGCATGTTCAACAGAGAAAGAATGCTTGTAGCATTGAGCAAAAGAGGGAGAATAATGGGGGATGAAGTTCTGGAAGTCACGAGTGTTGGAAGCTACAGGGAAGGGCTTTAGAGACCAGGGAGGGTTTTAAGCAAGGCATTGACATAATCTGAGTTTCTTCATTGAAAGATCTGTCTGGTAGAGGAGCCTGGGTGGCTCAGTCAGTTAAGCATCCAACTCTGGATTTGGGCTCAGGTCATGATCTCAGGACCATGAGATCAAGCCCTGTTCTATGTGCATTCTGCTTGAGAGTCTCTCTCCTCTGCCCCTCCCCCCACTTGTGCACTCTCTCTCTCAAAATAAATAACTAAAATTTAAAAAAAAAAGGAAGTTTTCTCTGGCTAGAGTGCAGAAAGTGATTACAACAGGGCACACAAAAAAATGAGACCTATTGTAGGGCAGCCATGACTCAGAGACTGCAGAGACAGCTTGGGTTCAGGGAAACTGTGGGCTCAGTTCTAGCCCACCACCATAAAGCAAGTGAGACCAATGACTTTTTTTGGTTTCCCAGTACGTATAGAAGTTGTATTTACTGTATGCTGTATACTGTAGTCCATTAAGTGTGAAATAGCATTATGTCTAAAGAACGATGTCCAGTCTTACTTAAAAAGTACTTTATTTCTGAAAAACGCTATCATCTGAACTTTCAGTGAGTTGTAACCATTGATCACTGATCACCATAACAAATGTAGTAATAATACAAACATTTGAAATAGTGAAAGAATTACCAAAATGTGACAGATACAAAGTGAGTAAATGCTGTTGGAAAAAGGGTAACAATAAACTTGTTTGACTAGGGTTGGCACGAAACATTAATTTGTAAGAATCACAGCAAAGCACAATAAAGTGGAGCACAATAAACAGGTTATACCTGTAATCCAAGTAAGAGATGTTGGGGTTTGCACTAGCATAGAAACAGTGGAGATAATGGCAAGAGACCAGACTTATCACATAAAAATAAATAGCACTGGATTGCATTGCTACTCACTGTGACGATTAAGCTACAGGAAAAATGAGAACTAAGAAAACATGGAATGAATGAATATGACTTACTATCTCCATACTATTATCTGATTCTATTAAGACTGTCATATTAATATCTGATTATACTAAATAGCCAGGATCAGCAAACTATAGCCTGTGGTCCAAATGCTGCCTGTTGCCTGTTTGGTAAATAAAGTGTCTTGGAACATAGCCACCAGATTCATTTATGCATTCCATATGGCTTCTTTTGCATAATAACAGCAAAGTTGAAAAGTTCCAACAAACACCTTATGGGCAATAAAGCTGAAGATATTTTCTATCTGGCCCTTTACAGAACAAGTATACAGACCCCCTGCTAAAGAGAATTATTCTCTACTTTTAATAATTGAACTTTGTTGTAAGAAGAATCTGGAATTAAAATAATGTAAGCACTGAATTCTCAGGCAGATTTTTGGATCTCTCAGGATTCTAGCTTGGTTCCAGTGGATTTCACCCTTTGGTAACATATGTTTGCTCTAAGGCAGTCACTAAAATTGAAATTAATGCAAATCAACTACACAAAGATTATGTCTTAGATTTGGAAGAAACCTTAGTCAGCATCTGATCTGAGTATTTTATTGGTATTTTAAAGAAGAAAATGGGACTCTGTGGTCCTTGTGTCACCAGCTCAGGGTTGCAAAGTGAGTTGGTAGCAAAGAGGAACCCATCATTCCTGCTTCTCTTCTTCCAGCCCATACCCTGTCCACATTACTATACTGAATGCCTTAAAAATAGGCATAAGGGAGCACCTGTATGGCTCAGTCGGTTAATCATCCTACCCTTGATTTCATGTCAGGTCATGATCTCAGGATCCTGGGATTGAGCCTTGCGTCAGGCTCTATGCTCACCATGGAGTCTGCTGGTCCCTCTCCCTTTTTTTCTTCTCCTGTGCATGCTCTCTCCCCAAAATAAATAAAATGTTTTAAGAAAAATAGACATAAGAAGTGATAATCACAGGTATGAGTGGATGAAGATTTCCTTTAAACATCATTGGTTTTTTTTTTTTCAAGTATCCAATGTGTATTTCTTTTGAACTAGGTTATTCTTTATTTTATAAAACAATCCCATTGATTCTATCTTTAAAATTTATACTATAGAAATTTCTAAACAAGTATAAAAGCAAAGATAATAGCAAAAGGAACCCCTGTGTACCTGTCACTCAGCTTCTACAATTAACCTGTGGCTTATCTCATTTCATCTAATTCCCTCACCCCGTCTCCCACCCCCTCCCATTTCATTATTTTGAAGCAAATCCCAGCTATTCTATCATTTAATCTGTGGACATTTTATTAATTATCTCTAAAAGAGAAAAACTAAAAAATTATCAGTCAAAAATTAAATAATAATTCTTTAATATCACCGATATCCAGTCAGTGTTTTGAGTATCCCCAATTGTCTCATAAATTTTTCAAGTTAATATGTAGATTCCCCATTTGCTATTAAAACAAAACAAAACAAAGCCTGGACGTTTGACCTTGGACTGTCCCATTTTCTAAATTTTACAATGACATCTCCATAATGAAGTGATTTAATTAAAATAGCTATCCTTTAATTAATTTAAGCAATATTTGATTCTGAAAAGTGTAACTTAAGAGTTTTTAGAGGAACACATTTATTGCTGAAAATGTACTCATAGCATGTGTACACAGAACCTACCCTCCCTCTTTAAAACTCACCTCAGGTCAGGCCACTTGTCTTCTGGAAACTCGTGTTTTCCCATCTTATCCAGAGCAAGAGCTACCGCCTGCCTCTAGTTGCAAGGCCCTATGTGATTTATCCTTAACTCAGCCCTCTGGCCTTCCCTTATTTCATCCTTCATTTGTTGGTATCCAGCCAACTGACTCACATCTTTGTTTCTCTAAAACTCTTGTTGCTCTAAAGTTTTACTTTCTCAAGAGGTTGATACTTACTGTTCTTTCCCTGAAAAGTTCATCTCCCAGATGCCACCATGGCTCATTGCCTCTTTTTCCAAATATCCCCACAACACATTGCCTCATCTTCTTCCAGTCTTAGTCAAATGTCATCTTTTCAGTGATTCCTTCCATAACCAAACTATTTTAAATGACCCACTCTGCTCAGCACTCCCCATCCCCTTCTCTGCATTGTTTTTGTATATTTTGTCCATTTCTACATTTTTCAGTACCTCGGACAGAGCTTGAGTCATAATAAATATTCACTGAGTATTTGTTGAAGACATGAATGACTATATGTAGACATATTTGTTTAGTAGGATTTTGTCAAAATGAGTAATATTTACTCCAGATTATAGTGCCACCCCTGAATTTTTCTTATTCAGATTAATTAGAAAGATTAAGCTGGACAAAAATCTATAAGTGCCCTTAGTTTTATCCTTTGATTCTGTGACCTAGAAAAATGTAGAGTAAGTCCTAGTACATGGTTACTTGTTTCTTTTCCTTTTTTCTGGATTCAAATGGACCAATATGTGCTCTTTAGAGATACAGTTTCTTCATAAGCTAAAGGCACCCTCGGTGGGGGGGGGGGGGGTAGGGAGAAGGAGAAAGTCAACATTAGATAGGAAAAGACTCCCAAGCCCCCTCTCCCATGAAACTTCACAGTCATGATCACTTCACTTCATGAGGGTAGAGAAAGAAGAGAATATCCATCAACTACCTGCTTCATTTTGGAGGATGATTCAAAAAGACCTTACCCCCCAGCTATTTTTTCCTGTTTATAATATATGCTTTGTTACTATCCTGGTTTCAACAAATGTGTCATTTCTTTTCTTTTGCCTATCCCTCCATCCCTTCTTATCCTGTGACATCTACTATATGTGATGCTTTTCAGGGAACCTTAAGTCTTCAGTGAGATGGGAAGGTGACATCAACAGCAGGTTAAGGAATTATCTTTTCAATTTCTAGATGAAAAACAACTGGGTGGAGGCGGTATGAACTCAGGCTTTCAGAGTTCTTATTTCAGTATCTTAACTTTGTTGCTTACTATTTGTACCACTATTTGTTGAAATTAGACCTCCGTGGATATTGCACTCACTTGTGCTATCTCTAATTCTTTTCATATGAATAAATTCTCTTCAAACTTGAAAGTGTGGCTGATTTTCACAGAGTATATCAACCTGATTGGTAGGGACATTTTTTGTTAGTTGGTTCTTCATAGTTTGGGAACTCCAAAGACTCTAGTATAGGTACTATATGGCACTGGATAAATATTTATTAGATTGATGAAAAAAATATTTCATGAACATACAATATTCAAAAAGAATCAAACTAATAATTTCAAATAGAGAATGGGATATTCAACTTATTATCAAAGTTTAAAAGAGAAAGGTTTAAGCAGAAAAAGAGGGAAAAACTCCCCAAATAATTCTATCAAAAGGTATTAAACACTCATTAATTTATTTACTCATTTCTTTCACAAACACTTGACAAGTTCCTACTTTGTGCCCAACATTGTATTTGGTACTTAGTATACAGGATGAGTTAAGCATATTACTTGTTCTTAAGGAATGTTCCTAGTAGGGGTAGCAGATAGCTAAATCAACAATTACAATGTACTTTAATAAATACTATAACAGAGACAATAGATTGTTATTCCAACATACAAAAGTAATACCAGCTCTGTTTAAAAGAGGATAGTCAGGGAGTGATTCTTTTCTTTTAATTTTTTATTTAAATTCAGTTAAGTTACATATAGTATATTATTATTTTCAGGGGTAGAATTTAGTGATTGATCCATTGCATATAACACTCTGTACTCATTACATCATGTGCCCTCCTTAATGTTCATCACCCAGTTACTCCATCCCCTACCCACTACCCCTCCAGCAACCCTTAGTTTGTCCCTATAGTTAGGAGTCTCCTATGGTTTACCTCCCTCTCTGTAATTATCTCCTTTTATTTTTCCTTCCCTTCCAGGGAGTGATTCTTAAGCTGAATATTAAAGGTTGAGTAGGAGTTAGATAGAATGATGGATGGGTGAACATAAGAAAATGGGAAATCATTCCTAGATGTAGGAAGAAGTAAGTCTAAAGCACAGATGTGCCTTCTAGGAACAACCACTATTCTGGCTGGAGCTAATTGAGCCATGTCTTGAAATGGGGCTGGAAAAGGAGAAAACATGCCATGGAAGGATTTTGTATGTCATTGTGAGGAGTTTGGACTTCATCATCAAGCTATGGGACAGCTTCAAAGCTTTTAATGGTGGGGATAGGTGAAAGCAGAGAGACTGGATCTTACGAGAGTAGAAGCCAAGAGCAAGTCTGAATGACCGTGGAGAGAATACAGGAGAAGTACACTGTTAGAGGTACACTTGACAGGATTGATGGTTGATTGAATGTAGGGCATGGGCAAGCAAGGAGAGAAGGAGAACAAGGAGATGCAGGAGATATATAGGGATCCAGAGAGGGATAGAAGTTAAAATGAGGGGCAGATTTTAAGAAAGAAGAGATAGTTAACTCCTTGTTTGGCGACTAGGGTTTAGTCGCCAAACTATGAAAAGAACCAAGATGCCCTTCAACGGATGAATGGATAAGGAAGATGTGGTCCATATACACTATGGAGTATTATGCCTCCATCAGAAAGGACGAATACCCAACTGTCGTAGCAACGTGGACGGGACTGGAAGAGATTATGCTGAGTGAAATAAGTCAAGCAGAGAGAGTCAATTATCATATGGTTCCACTTATTTGTGGAGCATAACAAATAGCATGGAGGACATGGGGAGATAGAGAGGAGAAGGGAGTTGGGGGAAATTGGAAGGAGAGGTGAACCATGAGAGACTATGGACTCTGAAAAACAGTCTGAGGGTTTTGAAGGGGCGGGGGGGTGGGAGGTCGGGGTACCAGGTGGTGGGTATTATAGAGGCACGGATTGCATGGAGCACTGAGTGTGGTGCAAAAATAATGAATACTGTTATGCTGAAAATAAATAAAAAATAAATTTAAAAAAAGGATTAAATTGTGATCTGTGTCATCGTAGTTTCAGAGGAATAGTTACATTAGAAGCCATTTTTCAGTGCATTGAGGTATGAATGGGTCCAAATTTTGGGTTGTCTTCAGCTGTATAATTTGGGGGGGGGCTCCTCCTTTATAAGAAAAAAGATACACAATTATGAACTTAAAACCATGTATAGAGCCTTGGGGGGAGTCCATGCAATGAGAGGTCCTGACATACAGCTTCAATTACTTTTTGACAAATTCATTTTGGGGCTGAAGAATGGGTGGGTGATGATGAAACAGCAAGTGTTAGTTCTTTCTTCCAGAACCTTGGCTTTAAAGGAAAGAAGAAAAATTGGAAAATTACAGCATATGGAGGTGGAGAACAGAGGGTATAAGAGGAATGTGTATGTGTTTACTTCACGGAGAGACATGAGCGTGCTTGTGACGTGACTTGAGGTGACATGACTTGAGCATGAAAGGTAGACAGAATACCTGAGGTAATGGGAGATGATGCAGTCAAGAGAACAGAGGGAAGAACATTCTAGGAGTGACCCGAATAAAAGGATTCAAAGGAGGAGAATCTGAAGGTGTTCTCACACATGTGAAATCATGGTGGTGGTGGAGGTGTCACAGAGTGTCAGGAAGGAAATTCAGGAAAGTCTTGGGAATACAGTGCCAGAAAGTGTTAAGTGTAGCTGAGAGGTCCAAAATGAAGACTCAGCAAAGCCTACACCATTTGACAACCAGAGGGCTATCGCTGACTTTTATGAAGAAAATGTTATTGTAATGGTGGGGATAGAAACCCAATGATGTTGTGTTGAAAGGGAAAGGGAGGTGTAGCAAGTCAGCAGGGAGTGTGGCCTCAGGATTTGACATGTTTGTGAGAAGTGGGGAGACAGGGGAGAAGCCAGGGGACCATGCAGGGTCAAGCAAAGATTTTATTATTTACTTATTCCAAGTGTGTTGGAAGACAGAGCAAGCTTCTGTGTTGGGGAAATTCAATCACAAGAGAGGGAGGAAGGGGACGAGGGGAATGTATCAAGGAAAAGAAAAGCCTTTGTAAAAATGTTTTTGCTCTGATTTGAAAAACAATCTGTACAGATAAAGCATTCAAATAATCTAGAAATAATGTAGTATGTGGGAATCCACTATAACTATATTTTCTAACACTAAATACTGATTTTTTTTGTTTTTATACTTCAGACATTTTTCTGTTGTGAATATGAATACACATACAAACATCCAGATATACATGTGGAGAGATATTTTTTTTACAAGATTAAACAAGACATCAGTATGCTTATTTTATTTGACGTGAAATTGTGGGATGATGTTCATATAAATTTCTAGAGCTATAGCTCATTCTTTTGGTGACAAATTATTGTTTTTAAAATCAGTCCTCTGTTGATGGGTATAATTGTTTTCAATTTACCACTACCAAAAGTAAGACTATAATTACCATTTTTGCATGTTTATAGGAGTATTTGTATAGAACTTCTTGCTTAAAGCATATTGCTAGGTCAAAAGATATTTAAATTTCTATTTTTACCAATTATTTCCAAATTTCCCTTCAAAGGGTCATTATTCTGATTTCTGCTCCTGCCCATAATCCACTGAATGCTTAGAAAATCATGTTTTGACCTTAAACCTAACTCAGTGAAGAGCTGGAGTGATCACACTCTAAAGTCCTCTGAATTAGCCAGAAATCCTTTGTGGAAGTGTCTCAAATATCTTAACTGCTGACTTGTCCTGCTCTGATTAAAACTTTTATTGAAAAAGCTGAATTCAACAGTGAGTAACAAATCATCTCACACTGAATTTCATTATCATTGGACTTCTAATAATTTTTTAAAAACATGAAGGAATGTGGCTGTCTCATAATAAGGCCCAAATATATGATATCTAGAAATTTAGAAGCAGAAAGGATTTAAAGAACACTCAGATCATGCTGGTCATTCCATAGCTTAGAAAGAACATTGATGGTCAGAGTAGCTGCCCCCTCCCCCACAGTAACCCACATGAGTGCTTCTTTCCAATGCTGATTTTACCTGGAGTGCCTTCTTTTGCTTCTTGTTCATCTCCTTTGTTCTATACAACAGCATCACTCTGGTCTCACCTGGTATTGGCAGAGTCCACCATTATATAATAGCTTGCTTCTGTGTTTGTTTCTTGTTTCCTACACCTTTTTTGTTTAATCATTTTTTTAGATTTTATTTTTTAAAGATTTTATTTATTTATTTGACAGACAGAGATCACAAGTAGGCAGAGAGGCAGGCAGAGAGAGGGTGAGGGGCAGCAGACTCCCCGCTGAGCAGAGAGCCCGATGCTGGATCCCAGGACCCTGAGACCATGACCTGAGCCAAAGGCAGAGGCATAATTCACTGAGCAACCTAGGCGCCCCTGTTTCCTACATCTTAAGCTATAAAATCTTTCTGAGCAAGAGCAGGTCTTATTCCTATTCGCGTCCTCAGTTCCTATTTCTAGGGCATACACATGACTTGCCTAAATCTTTTTGAATTTCCCCCAATGAATGAATCTAGGCAATTATTATAAATGGATTATAAATCATAAAATAGAGACTTTCAGTCTGTAGGTGTCATCTAACTAAGGAACACAGACCACTTCTAAGGTATTCTTGCCAAAGGGAAAGGAATAAAAGACCCCAAACCCAATCAAGTCTCCAGCTAGACTATCAATATATACTGGACAGAGGGACTTGCTAAATGATAACAAGGATGAAATCGCCAAAATCTAGACCAGTTCAAATACACAGGACAAATAGTCTCATTTTTTCCAAGCAATAAACTGTAATGAGGAGGGAAAAAACGATGGAGAGAAGGCTTCAGAGACTTGTTACCAAGTACAGTACAATTTGATCCTGATTTGAGTGTATAGATTGTAAAAAAATTCATGAGGCAATTGGAAATTTGAAGATTAATTGGATATTTGATGCTACTGAGAAATTATTGCTAATTTTTTAGGTAATATCATTATCTCTGTTTTTTAAAGAAAGGGTCATGATGTCATGTTGTTTTTAGAGGTACGTACTAATGTATTTATGGACCAAATGACATAACAATTGGAATTTGCTTCAAAAGAATTCGAGTTTGATAATTGGTAAAGCTCGGTGATGGGTATGTAGAGATCATTGTACCATTTTCTCAACTTTTGTATATATAGGTTAAAATTGTCTATGATAAAAACAAAAATATTTTTGGATATAGATAAATGAATATTATAAATTTATTGTTTAACTTAAGCTGGAAAAATTTTCCTCATGCCCTCCTACCTTCATTCTCTTCTAGTCACCTGACTATGAAAGAAGAGTTTTTTAAATGAGCTTGAAGCTAGGAAGGATACAGACATGGTTTTAATGTAAGATATAGGAGATATATTGGTAGTAGAATCATGTTTTCAGTACATAAACTCATACTGGTCTTCAGATATCCAGCTTGAAGCCTAAAGAACCATGATGCTTTCTTCCATCCCCTCTTTACTCAGATTTCAGGATCTAAACCCTTCCCACCTTTTTCAGTGTGGAAATAAATGGAAGTATGAATGGTGGACACCCCACACTGGAGGATGCACTTCAAACGAGTTGGGACTTTGACATGAGAGGAAGTGGAGGAGAGTAAGGGGAAGTGGGGAGAGGGCCCATGAGGGTAGAAAAGAGCACAAGGCCTTTCTTTTTTTTTTTTTTTTTTTTTTAACTGGAGAATGACTGTTTCCCTGGCTCCATTTTTTTTTTTTTTTTTTCAGGATGATCTAACTCTTAGGAGTCTTCTAAGATTTTTTGCATTATCAGAATTGCCTGACCCCTAGACAGCCTTGGGCATTTCTGAACACCAGGTTACCTTCTAGAAGGGACCCCTGTTTATACCAAATTTTTCCATGTTGTTGACATTGTACATTCTGGGACTACAAGGATCATCTGAATTCAGGGACCCATTGATGAGAGTGTTCTGTGTCACTTAACTGTGTGTCAGTTAAAAAAAAAAAAAAACTAGTTAAAAACAAATGGAAGAGTAGGTCTTCAGGGAATACCTCTCATGTACCAAGTATATTTATGTGACACACAGTTTCCTTAGTAACTCATGGAATGGGGAGCAGGAAGGACTTGTGAGCTTGCTCCCACAGAGATGGAGGGTGGTAGTTGTGGGAGGTTATGGTTTCTTCTCCACATGGTTGAAATTCACAGAAGGGTTGCTACCAGCCTACTTCTGTACTTGTGGGATACTAAGGGAATCACTTGGAGATGAGATTCTTCCAACTGCACATTTCTATATTCAAACATTTAGGAGAAGAAGTTGTAAGACTTACATTAATTTTCACTATTAGAGACTGGTAAGAGTCTTTTTTTGGGCTCCACCAGCTTAGACATATGTAGACATTTTAAAGATTCTCTAAGAAACTAACCAGGCATTTAGTTTTGAAAATAATAATTCTGTGTGAAAAGACTATTGGAATGGGGATTATTTAACCTACAAAAATGGACACAGATTTTTTCAATGTCTGGAGACAGATTTGGTTATTTCTAGGTACTTGATAGGACTGAAATATCATGTGCATTTAGATTGTAAGTTGAGGTCATAATATACACCCACACACACATTAAAGGATGGGAAAGGAATGGTGATAATAAAAGCAGAATAAAATGATATTCCTGAAGACCTAAAGAACCTTAGGAACTGTTAACACACTTACTAAGGATAATAAGATGTCAGAATTGGTACCCTCAAGATTTTCTTTTAAATCCGTAGTTTCCTTTATAACCCAAGTGAAAAACTTTTAGCCTCATTCTTTACCTGATGGCTGAAAGTCTCAGTTCCTGTTTATAATCGTCCTACAGATTTTGGATTATATAAGAATCCCCCCATTAGGCCTGTTTCATGTGGGAAGAAAGATTGAGAATGAATCTTTTGTTCAGAAAATTGACTGGAACTAGCTTGGGGGCCACTTCCTGCTTGTCAATCATGTTCTTGTCTTTTCAAGATAATGCATCTGTTTGTTTTTTTTTTTTTTTTCCTTCTTAGCTCCTGGCTAAGAAGTGATCCGAAAACTAAAAAACAACAAAAATTATCTGTAGCAGCAAGCTTAGCCATATTAAGCATATATTCAGCTAAAATGCTTCTCCAACTTGCAAGGTCTAGGTATTCAGTGTTTATTTGTTGGTTTGAAGTTACAGGTTATGCTGAAGAAATTGAGGGCAGCTATGAAAAATAATTAAGTGGCCAAGAAAGTGTTTCCCAGTATTTTCTTAGTAAAAAATCACATCTTTTCTTTACCAGGAGAGGGCCAATATTATTTTCAATAATTTGAGGTCTAGAGAAGAATGAAAAATTTACCTAGAGAACCTCATGATGTGGTAGATATGTGAGTTTCTTTCTTTTCTTTTTCTTTTTCTTTTTTTTAAATTTAATTTTAGTTTTTCAGTGTTCCAAGATTCATTGTTGGTATACCATAGCCAGTGCAATGCATGCCCTCCTTAATACCCACCATCAGGCTCACCCATTCCCCTCCAAAAAACCCTCAGTTTGTTTCTGAGTACACAGTCTCTCATGGTTCATCTCCCCCTCCAGTTTACCCCAATTCACTTTTCCTTTCCCTCTCCTAATGTCCTCCCTGTTGTTCCTTATGCTCCACAAGTAAGTGAAACCATATGATAATTGACTTCTCTGCTTGACTTATTTCACTCAGCATAATCTCCTCCAGTCCCGTCCATATTGATACAAAAGTTGTGTATCCTTTATGATGGTTGCATAATATTTCATCATATATGTGGACCGTATCTTCTTTATCCATTCATCCATTGAAGGGCATCTTGGCTTTTTCCACAGTTTGGCTATTGTGGACATTGCTGCCATGAACACTGGGGTACATATGGCCTTTCTTTTCACTACTTCACTACTTTTCACTACTTCACTACCTAGTAGCACAATTGCAGAGTCATAGAGTAGCTCTATTTTTAATTTTTTTGAGGAATCTCCACACTGTTTTCCAAAGTGGCTGTATCAAGTTATATTCCCACCAAGAGTGTAAGAGGGTTCCTGTTTCTCCACATCCTCTCCAACACTTGTTGTTTCCTCTCCTGTTAATTTTTGCCATTCTAACTGGTGTAAGGTGGTATCTCAATGTGGTTTTGATTTGAATCTCCCTGATGGCTAATGGTGATGAACATTTTTTCATGTGTCTGTTAGCCATTTGTATGTCTTCTTTGGAGAAGTGTCTTTTCATGTCTTCTGCCCATTTTTTGACATGATTATCTGTGTTTTGAGTGTTGAGGTTGAGTTCCTTATAGATCTTGGGTATCAGTGCTTTGTAGTATCATTTGCAAACAGAGTAGAGAGCCCAGAGAAGGACCCTCAACAATATGGTGAAGTAATCTTTTCTCTTTTTAAATTTAAATTCAATTAGCCAACATATAGTACATCATTAATTTCAGAGGTAGTGTTCAATAATTTATCAGTTGCATATAACACCCTGTGGTCATCACATCACGTGCCCTCCTTACTGCTTATCACCGTATGTGAGTTTATTTTGCACCCAACCATACCTTAGGGATCACTGTCTATCAATGTCATGCCTGCCTCAACTGGCTGGTAGCTGCAGCCTTATCAAAAACCAAGTGGTATTTTCTAGAAAATGCCCATTTATTAAGCATAATGTTGCCTCCTGTCCTGATGCTTGCAGAATTAAGTCTATGCACTTCTGATCTGTTGTCCATCCTCTCTCCTGGCTGCCTGCCTTCCCCCTCCATGTGAACTAAATTATTTCTTTGGCTAGCCAAATGGTTATATTAAAGGGCAGAGATAAGAAATAGGAACTACAGAGAATATTTTGTGAGATCAGTGTTTACTTTAAGACATCGACTGTTGAAAATTATTTTCATGACTGAGGGTGACAATCAAAGTATGTCATGGATCTGAAGAGTCCTGAAGCAATTTACTTGGGAGTGCTGAAGCAGGAGCCCTTGTAAGAGCTCTTACAGATGTGGCTTTGTCTACCCCACTATGCAACTGAGCTCAGCAGAAGCCATTTTCCTGGTGACATTAAATTCCCTTGTTACAACATGGTTTTATGTAAGAATTGAACGGAGACTTCTATCAGAGACTGAAAAACAGGGGGAATAAAATTGTAATCTGAGAGCATAGAATGAATATTAAATATTTCTTTTTTAAAAATAAGGATCTGGGGGCACCTGGGTGATTCAGTTGGTTAAGCATCCAACTCATGATTTCAGCTCAGGTCATGATCTCAGGGTCATGGGATCAAGAACGCCTCCACCCTCCGACAGTCTCTGAGCATGGTGCAGAGTCTGCTTGAATTTCTCCCTCCCCCTCTCCCTCTGCCCCTTTCCTGCTTGTGCATGCTCTCTCTATGTCGCTGTGAAATAAACAAACAGATAGATAAATAGATAAAGAAGAGGATCTGATAGGATAATTAAATCTATTAACCTTGAAACTCTAAAATCATTACAAAGATATGGACATTTTTGAAGAAAATACTCTATTGTCATTATTTTGGCATCTTTTTAGTGAAAAAAGTTTCATAGGAGTGTTTTCAATGTAAGAGTTTAAAATTATTGCTAGTATATGCTAATGGAAGAATGGGAATGGGAGGCCACCATTTTCACTCTAAAGCTCTAGAACAGAACAGTAATAGCTATTTGGGTGTTTGGGTTGAATTGCAAACTATGAATAAAGGAAGAGAAGAATATGTTTTCATAATTCTGTAGAAGTTGCAGGTTATTAATTATTGCTTTATATAGGAGAACTAGGTAAGTGGTGAAAGCCATTTGGGACCAAATGGGAAACTGGAAATAAAAGGTCTCTTCAGTGCACAGGAGGGCTGAAAAAAACTGCCTAAGAAAAAGTTTGCCTAAGAACAAGGTGAGAATCAAGTACAACTAGCAAGAGAATGTTCACTTTATTCATGGAGAAGTACTTGATCAGGAGGGGAATGAATTTAGGCAGGTAGAGAAAGATAAGCAGAGCTTGAAGGTTGTTAAATGCTGTAGTTTAGAGGTGTTCAGAGGTTAGTGGTTGTAAAGTACAATGGTAAACTCTACATCTCCATTAAGCCCTCGTAGCTGACTCTTTGCTTATTGTATAATATGGTCGAAAGATGTTATCGCCTAAATAACTGGCTGTAGAATTGCTCTTATAGAGGGAGCTGTCTTTGGCTGGAATTTTATTTAAGTGTTCGCAGAAGGCATTTTGGTGCTAAGGCGTCAGAGAGAAGGGCAAATATGCTAGTGGAAAAGATTTTTTGTTCTTCATGCAGTGAGAAGAGAGGTGAGGGCGCAGAGAGAAGAGAAAGATGGAAGAGAAATAAGGCATAACGTGGTGTATATTCGATCTGTAGCAGGAAAGGTCCAGCAGGCTGACCAGAAGGTTCTTTTGAATAAAGAAATTTCTTAGATTCAGATGCCTTCTTGGTCAGCAACAACAAACAACAAAAACAAAAGGAAACAAAAGCCCACACAATCTCAGCCAAAATAGTGAGTTTTTGCACAAAAACATCTTCAAAACGTGTCCCCTACCCACCTCTTCTTCTAACATGATTGCTATTCATAATCTCCTCCTATGCAGAAATTTGAAGCTGCAACAGAATCCAGTTTTTTTAAAAAAAATCTACTATACTCCTAAATTCTTTGTGTGGGTTGGGTTTTGGGGGCAAGTGCTTTAGAAGCTAAATTTCATGTTCAGAGTGATTCTGTGCAGAAAAAAGTCACTCATTAAGTCACTAACTCCAGTCAAGCTATTTTTTTCTTGAACTGGCCCTGAAATGTCTTTCTTTTAAAAAGATACTAGAAACATCATTAAATCAGACCCAATCTATAGCTGCCTATCTGACAATTTTCCCAAACCAGTGATAGCCTCCTTGTTTTCATTTTAATAGTTCAAAAGTATCAAGCAAAAAGCAAGTTGAGTGTGGGATAAACAGATTCCTCCCATCCCAAAGATTGATATCCTTGATCAGAGAAAAACTGACATTTCCTGGAGTCGACATACCAATGTCTATCTGAATATATGAAATGTATTGTTGTAATTTCTTTTTCCAATTCGGAAATATGTGTATGGTGACATAATGGTTATAAATAAGTAGAAAAAGCACTGGGACATCTGGGTTGTAAACCAAGATTTACCAGTAACTTCCTCTGTAATATTCATAAATCAGTCTACATTTCTGGATATGAGTTGCCAGATTTACAAAATAGCAGGGCTGGATTTGACTCTCCTCAAGGACCTTCCTCCGACAAATATCTATAAATGTTTGAAGTTACAACCAAATCAAATGACTGTTTTGAAGTCTTACAAAAATATCCTAAGGCTGCAGTCAACCCCAGAAAGAACTGATGCCATTATTTAGGTACTTGAAATTATTCAGTTTATTTAGTTCAATCCCTAGATAATTAAAACAAGTGAGTTAGGAGCAATAAAAGAATTTGAGCAGAAAGGCAAGAGGAATTAGATCTGATCACCTTGGAAAATAATCACTCCCTAGAGTTCATCCAAAAAGACTACAGGAAAACAGGTAATTAATTATTACCGTGGCCACAATCTGGCCTATGTTTGTAAAGTAAGGCATATCTTGGAAGAAGAATGAGTTTATATTAGGATAACTTAGGCAAGAACAAGATAAAATACTCCCCATCACCAGGCACAGAAATGTAAGTTAAAACAAGAAAAATGTTTTGCTAGTGCGATTTGAACAGCCTAAAGGGAACATAGCAACGAATGCCGATGAAGGTTTAGTGAGTGCTGAAATGCAAGTTAGAGCAGCCGATGCAGAATTACTTAGAAGCGAAGGAAAATAACGGCTCAAGTATCACCATCCTCATTAACCTCAGTAGTCGTCAGAGAACAGCCTTGATACAAATCAATGAAAGAAGTGGTGTCCTTCACATATGTATGTATAATACATTGTGCATGTGTCTATGTATACATGCCTGTCTATCGCCTATCTATCTATCTAGATGAGTTTCTATAGTTTAAGAGAGACTTATTCTTCTACCAGTAGTTTGCTTTCTTTCTTTTACATATTTTAGGTAGGAATTTAAACAAAAAGATACTGAGATTCAGAATCTTAAAAGCTACGGTAAGAGTAATCAATCAGTGGATTCTGTAGGGTTTAAGAAAAAGAGAGAATCGATTCCAGGTCATTGGATAAATTCTAAGGGAAACTGGGGTTGAGATGGCAGTGTCAGCCGAGGAGTACTCTGAAGCTTTGGCTGTGAGGGCTGATGGGGCAGGGAAAGTTGATGGCTACTGAGCCCTGCCTGATGGAGGGTCGAGCCCTCCAGAATTGTCTGTGATGCTCCCGCACACTCCAGCTCACCAGAGAGAACAGTGCATTTCCCTTTCAAAACAGGTGGCAGCAGTGGATGTTTAAAACCTGACGACTAGTCTGCCATATAAACATGTTGAATTTTGCAATTAAGAAAATGCTTCAGGGCTCTATGTGTCAGGGGTATGAGGTCTCACTGGGGAAAGCTGTTCTTCATACAGTCCTCTTGAACAAAAAACATGGAGGTCAGAATTTTTCATGAGAGATGGTAAATGTTTCTCCCAGCTTAGCTTAAGTAAGAGTTAGGAAATCTTGGACAAGACTCCTATTTCTAGTACGAAACCAGGCTACATAGTCTTCTGCTAAAATACAATGAGATCTTTGATAAATTGCCCAAAACACAATATTTAATTCATTATTAGGTTTGCCATGAAGTTAGAAAAAAAATCTAAGAGCAAAAGTCAACTAACAAAAATAAAATCTGGTGAACGGAAAAGGGAAGTTAGTTGTAAAAAGGAAAGCAAGGAGGGAATGGTAAGGTATGGTTACATGAAGGAAAACATCTATAAAGCATTGGGATCCAGAAGTCAGCCCCTGGTAAGGTGAGGAAGCCAAACCTGAGAATCCTGCATTAAGCTCTACCAAAGAGCGCTTTTTTAAAAAACTTTTTTAAACTTTATTTTTTTCTCCTTGGAAATCTGGTGAAATCCATAGTTTTCTTCACATACTATTGATCCCTAGTGCATAAAATAAAATACATAACAGTATGAAGAAAACCAATTACCTAAAATAGAATTATCAAGTAATTGTTTTAATTTGGGATTTAGTAATATATGTGCTTCCTTGTTCATTTATTGAATAATAGTATCTAGTGGTCACTCTAATAATTATAATTTTAAAGTACTTATAAATGTACATTATATTTTGAGATTATGAAACTATAGAAATATAATATGAAAATATCTATAATTGTTACTAGTTGCAAATATTAGTTTGGCTTTTTTACTACTATAAAAGAAATTAAAATTAATGGGCTAATTAGTCATCTTAAGAAGAGGGTAAAAAAGCAGCACAGTATACTCAGAATATACAAAAAAGTCTATAATTATGTTAGAAACATAAGTTAATTTAAAAAATCAAAGATAAAGAAGTGAGATTGACAAAACCAAAAGTAGTTTTTTGAAAAGATTAATAGAATAGGTATCTGATGAGATCAATCAAAATTAAAGAAGATAAAAATATCTAAGATTAAGTATAGAAAAGTGTTATAATTACAGATACAGGAAGTATCTGTATCAAAAAATAATAAGAAAACACCAAGCTTTGGCTTATGTCAATAGATTTAAAAACATAAATGAAACATACAAATTCTTAGAAACATATATTTTTACCTAAACTGGCTCTAGAAGAAATAGAAAGCATGAAAATTTCTGTAACAATTAAATCAACTGAGTAATCTTAATTTTCCCACAAAGAAAAAAATACTAGCTGCAGGGTGTGTCCCAAAAGAATTCTACCAAACTTTCAAGACGTAGTTCTAATATTTGACACCTGCCAGGTAATAGAAAAAATAAAAGAATATTCTCTCAACACATTCTAGGAAGTTAATGTAATCTTGTTTCTAAAACCACACAAGAGCACCATGAGAAGAGAAAATAATAGGCCATCTCACTTGGGAACATGGATGTATGTAAATCCAGAGCAAAACATTGGCACGCTAAATCCAACTATGCATAGCAAGATCACATATCCTTAATAAATAGTGTTATTTCCCCAGAAATACAAGAATATTTTATTTTTTTATACATTCTAGAAATTAAGTTCACTACATCAACAGATCAAAAGAGAAACCAAACATGATTTTCCCAAACGAGGGAAAAAATTGATAAAATTCAACACTCATTTATTATAAATATTTTTCAAAGTAGGAATAGAAGAAACCTTTCTTTTTTTCAAATTTCTATTTATTTATTTATTTGATAGGCAGAGATCACAAGTAGGCAGAGAGAGAGGGAAGCAAACTCCTTGCTGAGCAGAGAGCCCGATGCAGGGCTCAATCCCAGGACCCTGGGATCATGACCTGAGCCAAAGGCAGAGGCTTAACCCACTGAGCCACCCAGGTGTCCCAGAAGAAAACTTTCTTAACCTGAAAAAAGTTATATATTAAAATGTGTTTTAAAACATTATTATTAGTAAAAAAAAGAGAAGCATTCTCTATAAAATTAGGGAGAAGACAAGAATGAACAATAAAACTGTCTCTAGTCAATATTATTTTCTTGGTTTTAGTGTATTAAGGATAGCCAGAATAACACAAAAGAAAAATAATGAAAGATATGAAGAAAAAATGCTATTATTTGCAGAAAATAGTTGTCCAGATAGAAATATCCAAAATGTCTTCAGACTTGTTAGAATTAATAAGAGATATTAACAACGCATCTGGCTATACGACATACAAAAGTTAACTGAATTTTTGTATGCTATCTACAAACAAAAATGTAATACACAAAAGTATAAGGGTGCATAGGATTAAATTAACAAATACTACATAAGACTTTTTTTGGAAAAATTAGAAAACTTTCTGAAAGATGTTAAGGAAGAATTAAATGAATAAACAAATGAATCCAATGAATGAATCAGAAAATTTAACATCACAAGATACCTGTTCTCTGTAAGTTAAGTTAGAGATTCAATGCAATTTTAATAAAAATACCAATAGGAAATTTTGAGAAACTTGACATGCTGATTCCAGATGTTTAAGGGAAGTTCAATGGCCAAAACTTTCCTAAGAACAATCTGGTGTGGAAATTTGCTCAATAGAGTGTCAACTTACTCTGTATTTGCTGTGTTCATTGCTGCAGTGTTTGTGCTTGGTACACAGCCTGACTCATGAGTAAGGATCAAGATATCAAGATCCTAGAAACAGAACCTACATTTGTGACGTTTTGGTTTTCAATAGAAGTAGCACTCTAGATTAGTAGAAAATAAATGCTAACAATTTATCATGTTGGGAAAAAATGAAATTAGGTTCTTACCTCACACCGTACACATAAAACGATTTTGGTTTATATCTCAAAGGCAAAAAAAAAAATTGTAAACCTTTTAGGAAAAAGGTTTTTTTTTTTTTAAACTTTATGATCCAAATATTTCTTAAACAAAATACATAAGAAACAAAATGTATGAGAAAATTTTAATCACACTGCATCAAATTAAGCACTCTTTTTTGATGTGAACTTACTAGCGAAGAAGTGAAAAGATAAGACATTAATTGGGAGATATTTAAATAATATGTAACTAACCAAGGATTAAGAGCTGTGTGATGGACACATGCAGAGAAGGTTAGGATAACCAGCTTCCAGAACATTACTTGAAGAGCTCTAGAAGCCACGGGTACCTTTACACCACATTGAATCAAATATTTTAAAAACACACCTAATTTCCACAGCAAATCTACTTTTCTATAAAAAATACTGAAATAATTTATTATTTAGTTGTTGAAATTCTTTGTCCATAATGAATTCATCTGATTTATGATAGGATTGTATCTTCATCCCAGATTCAAGCAATTCAGGCCAATTCTGTCACACCACTGATTTGTTCTTCAGAAGACAGAAAGGCAAACAAACTAGGAAGGTTATGGGCCTGAATTTCATACAGCTTTCTACTCCTCATTTTGGCCAAGTTAGCCCCACAAGTTCTGGGATTTCAGTTAAACCGTGCAGTTTTGACTGTTGACGTGGGCACAAACTATTTTTGACTTGGCCTGCCAGTGGGCAGGACCCACCAACTGCTCACACACTAGCTAAACACAGCAGCTGCCTCTCAGGAGAGCTGCCAAATGTGATATTTCACTGCTTTAAATAATCAGATACTTGTGAGTCACGAATGGTGCTTGGGATGCCAGCCTGTTGGGTGTTTGTTGGTGCTGAGGCTTACTAAGGAGAGAGCAGAGCACGGTAAGTGAGATTTAACGCAAGGATCTTTCCTTGTATTATGCACAGATCTGAGATGGGGGAAGGTGGAGGGAAGGATTCCAAGTCACGTGTTTACCATTCCCCATCCTAGCCGCAATTCTTAGAGACTGGTTAGAATTCACCAGTTGTTTCAGCAGAAACCAACTGCTCATTTGTTGGGGGTTCTATAGCATGAATTTCCTGACCGAATTTAGAGATTTGACCAGGCTGACTTCCAATGTGTTTTCCAGCTAGAAATTTCCTCATTGTTGAAAGAAAGAAAGAAAGAAAGAAAGAAAGAAAGAAAGAAAGAAAGAAAGAAAGAAAGAAAGAAAGAGAGAGAAAGAGAGAAAAGAAAAATATTGCATTTGTAGAAATATTGTGGTAAGAGGCAGGTGATTTTCCATATAGAAGAAAAGGTTTTTTCACATTAAAAGTAGCTATGGCTTCTGAAAGGAGATAGAAATACATTTTTTTAAAATATTTTATTTATTTATTTGACAGAGAGAGATCACAAGTAGGCAGAGAGGCAGGCAGAGAGAGAGAGAGGAGGAAGCAGGCTCCCTGCTGAGCAGAGAGCCCGATGTGGGACTCGATCCCAGGACCCTGAGATCACGACCTGAGCCAAAGGCAGCGGCTTAACCCACTGAGCCACCCAGGCGCCCCAAGATAGAAATACATTTAATACTACACTGGGAACTATAAAATATCAACTCCAATCTGTGCTCTCGAAACTTACTGGACTGACCTTGCAAGTGGTGTCTTTTCTCTATCTACGCGGCACCAAAATATCTGGTCATCTCAGTGGGAAGATTAATCAACTGATTATTGGGGGCAGGGCAGTGGTTGGGTCTTTCCTCTTCACTTATTTTTAGAGGGCTGCATCAGCATCTTTGAATGCGTGAAATGCCCAGTCAGTATGCCATTTTCATTAACATGATGCAAAAAGCTTGAATTGCACCATTATGAACCAGTTTGGAATTTGGCAAATTATAGTCCTATTTTAGCTCTACATTTTTTAAAAAGTAAAAGAAACTCGAAGTGTATTTCGAGCTAACATCACTAACTTAGGTGGTGGTAGAACTTGTGAAATTCAAGGTAAATGAGGACTATGTCTTACCCCTAAAAAATAAATTGCTTTCCCTTGTGATGGTCATTGTTTTCCCGCATCTCTCATTCCTCTTGGGAGAAGGGGATGGTAAGACCCAGTAGGAGTGAACAGCTTCCTCAGGCCCAGGAGCCTGATGACATATTTTAAAGATAACAAACTGGGGGCCTGTGGACAGGTTTTGATTGGCCTACAGAGAATTTTTAAAAATTAAAAAAAAAAAAAGTTGCTAACAGAAGAGTTTGATTTCACACAAAAATTTTCCAACTTTTCTTGAAAAATCAGATAATATGACAATTCTAGTGCCAATTCCTTAGTGGCAACCATTAGCTGAGACAGAGTATCCATCGTTGTCTTTAGGTGGGAGAGTGCTCCTTTGGGCCTCGTCTTACCCATCACTCCCTATCCTCTGGTTTGGCTTCCAAGTCATTGACATTATGTGCTTGGTCCTGTAAGATAACTGAAGGTACTCATTATGACATAGAATCTTTATCGCTAGAGCTCCACCTACCAGGGGGAGGAGGTCTCCATTCAGTGGAGCTCTCCACATTTTCTTGGGGTGTCTGTTTTCTGTCCCCTACCATCTCTTATTAATTATGACATGTTGTAAAGCCCAGTGGGATCCCTAATACCATCGTTTCCTTGCCTTCATATTCTGTATGATGGCTCCATAGGTGGTTTTCTGGAATCCCAAGTAACAGTAGTTTCTGTTGGCCAGGAATCTCTGTTCTATCAAATCTGTCTGTGGTAAATAGTAGGGTTGGTTTTTTTTTTGCTTTGTTTTGTTTTTTAATCTTTATCCCTGCTCTCCTCATTGGCACTGGCTAATACGTTCAAAATGTATCACTTCAGATGCAGTTCCTAGTATGTATTAGGTTCATTTTTTGCTTCCCTGGTCAGAATCAAAGCACTGACGAGTCATCTCCATTTTCTCTAGAGCTTTCTGTACAAATGGCCTTCCATGGAATCCTCCAGAGTTAATTCCTCTATGTTGTAGAGGGGGATATCTCTCTGGGGGAAGTTATTCAAGGTCTTTATGATTGTTTAGTGGAAGGAAGGCAATCCCAGCTCTCTTATCTTCTTCAATTTATTCTTGACTCAGAGTAAGCTAACTTTTATCCCTATTGGAGGTTTTTTAATGAAAATAGTAGAGAACACATTTCTTTTTTCAGCAACATCAAACTTTAGGTTTCTAAGGAACTTAGCAATACTTTCTAGGCTTTCTACCTTTGTACCATGTGCAATAGGCCATGTATAAAATAGAAAAAGACCTATCCTTAAAACCCAAAGTAAATATTTGAATTATACTCCAACATCTACTTAAATAGAAGTGATCTATGTGGATAAAATTTATTTGTATGATATTTTCAATCAAAGCTTTTATTTAGTCAGTCAGTTTGACAAACCAAACTAAGCTCCATGTTATTGGTATAAAATCCAATGTTATTTTTTCCATAGTGGTCCCTACTTTTATGTTAGAGAGTTTTTACTTCTGTTTTCAAAATGACTTTTTGATGTGTAGAAATCTTAGATTTGGAAAAAAAAAAACCTATATTTAGGATGGCAGAATGATGTTGCTGCATGATAAAATCAGGAATTATTACCCAGTTTAGCATAATATGTGATAGGTTATCAATAGGACCCAAATCAGTAGAGGTAAAACATTAAATAAGTATAAAGATTTTAACCCAGAAATTCCACTTCTAGAAGTTTGTTCTAAGAAAATAACTATGGACTTGTTTATAGATTGTGCTAACAGATTATTGCCAGAGCTTTTTTTTTTTTTTTTTTTTTGGTGGTAATGGCAAAATACTAGAAATAAATGTTTGAAAATACAGTATTAGCTAAATTGCCTATGTTGCATCCATGTAATTTACCTACTAAAAATAATGATTTATTTTTTTTAAAATATTTTATTTATTTATTTGACAGAGATCTCAAGTAGGCACAGAAGCAGTCAGAGAGAGAGAGAGAGAGGGAAGCAGGCTCCCGCTGAGCAGAGAACCCGATGTGGGGCTTGATCCTAGGACCCTGAGATCGTGACCTGAGCTGATGGCAGAGGCTTAACCCGCTGAGCCACCCAGGCGCCCCTAAAAATAATGATTTAATCAAAAATCTTAGAGACATTGTAGATATAGTTTAATAGGGTTCTGGCTGATTATCAAAGAGTCCAGTCACACAATGGAATATTATACGGCCATAAAAGAAGAATGAGACCCTCTCCATCAGCTGATAGGGAATGATCTCCAGGATGTATTCTTAAGTGAAAAAAACAAGGTTCAAAAGAGTAAATTTAATACATAACCATTTGTGTATGCATCTGTGCATGTATATAATAAAATATTGGAGTCAAAAGAGGAACTGATATAAAAGCAAAATCTTCCTGAAAATATCTTGTTAAATAATGTTGACCTTTGAAACTTAGAAATAATTTACATATGCAAAATTAAATCAAATTGAAAACATACAATTGAGTAACTCCTACAAATTAAAAGACCGAAATGAATGAACTTTACTACATAGCAGGTCACTAGTACTAATACCAGAGAGCTTGAATTATCTCATGTGGCTTTAGAAACAGTCTCTTGAGGACATGTATTTGGTGTAAAGTTACTAACACATTTTCAGGTTTATTCAGTCTTCTGGTTGTCCGTGATGACATTAGTGTTATCATTTTAAAACTATTTTTCATCTACTATAGGATCATGTAAGGAGGCAGTACTTTTAATATCAGCAACCACAATGTTTCATGTCATAGAAAAGAGATACACATCCTTTAAGGCACCTGAACTAACTTCCAAACAGCCTCATTTTTTCTTAACATCTGGATTCCACTCAAGCAGCCTCCCTCTCTCCTAGGTACACTTAGCTGACCAGCTAGGTTGCTCTTTGTTCCCAAATGGCTGCCTCTGGGTTTTACTCCCATTTGGATTTTGCACACACACGTGTGGCTACTTCCTGACCCAGCCCAGCCCAGCCTCCTGAACCTTTCCAAGCTCTGGCCTGCCCTCCCTGTTTGTCCTTTTTTTGTTTTGTTTTGGTTTTTTTAGATTTTATTTATTTATTTGAGAGAGAAAGAAAGAGAGCAAATGCACATAAGCAGGGGAGAGGGCAGTGAGAGAGACAGGCTCCCCACTGAGCAACAGCCTGATGCATGACTCGATTCCAGGACCCTGAGATCATGACCTAAGATGAAGGCAGATGCTTTACAACTGAGCCACCCAGGTATCCCCCTCTGTTTGTCCTTCTTAAAACAAGCATTCCTCCCAGGACCATGGCTCTCTGGGGATGGAGCCTATTCCTGCAGCTATTTTCAAGTAAATGAATCAAGGACCGGATGAGGTATAAATGGAATTTTAGAAACATTACTCACATTTCTGGTCCCATGTTAAAATCAGTAGTTAGGCTGGTTCTAGTTCTACCAATTGCCCTTCCTTCCTTCATTTATTTATTTTTTAAATTTAAATTCAATTTAATTATCATACAATATATTATTAGTTTCAGGAGTAGAATTTAGTGATTCATCAGTTGCATGTAATACCCAGTGCTCGTTAAATCACACGACCTCCCTGATGCCCATTACCCAGTTACCTCATCCCCGTACCTCCAACAACCTTCAGTTTGTTTCCTAGAGTTGAGAGTCTTTTATGGTTTGTCTCCCTCTCTGATTTCATCTTATTTTTCCTTCCCTTCCCCTATGTTCCTCTGTTTTGTTTCTTAAATTCCACATAGGAGTGGAATCACTTGACATTTTGTCTTTCTCTTACTGACCTCCTTCGCTTAGCCTAATACCCTCTAGTTCCATCCACATTGTTGCAAGTGACCAGAACAATTGCCTCAACTTTAAACAAACCCAGTACAACACAGAAGTATAAAATAGATTACAGAATGATCCTTTTCAAGAGGGGGACTCATGTTTCAGAAATAAGTTGATTCAATATGTTTTTATTGGAACTTGACCAAATGTAGTGCAACGTAGTAGGTGTTGAGGGGAAAGGTCTTACGCAGAATTAACTCTACGATCTAGAACGGATTAATGGGAATAGAATATCATAGGCTGGCATGTGACCAAGTCCATTACCAGACACTCAGTATACTCAAGAATCAATGTGATGTGCTATTTTGAGGATAACACCCAGAGAGGAGAAGTTATGTGTTTCGTTTTGGAAGGATTAAATTTACTCGGAAAATATAGAAAGCTGTGTATATAGCTAAAGCATGTGCCGCATATGCTCAGCCACACACAGAGAAACATACACTTTCTGGGAGAAAACAGAAGAAATAATTAAAAGTGGTTAAAGCAGAAGAGATACAGGCTGAACGGAGTCATCTTAATATTCTTCCATATTATTTGAAATTGTAATGTGTGCAATGTTTTATTCTTACAATAATAAAGCACATCGTGGAAACTTATCTCTGTCTATCCAGCGCCTGACACAGAGCTAAGCAGAGAAGAGGTACTTAATGAATATTGGATATCTCGCTCTGCGTGGGAAATGACTTATAAAATGTTAAATAGGATAATGATCCAGTTTAAGATTAAAGCAGTACAGAACAGAGGAGAGAGTGAAATGGTTGGAAGAGGCCGATTAATGGGAAGAGTTGAATTAGTGGCATGATCATGGTGACTTTTATTGTTTGCAGGACGAGGCTTCTATGCATAAACAAATTTGTAAACCCATTTGGTAAATGCTTCCCCAGGGGCTTCGCATGCATGTCTGTGAGTTGGGTCCCGCAGAGAAGTCAGGGGAAGAAAGCTAAACAGTAATTCACTTTAATCTTGGGCTTTGCATTCAGATGAATATGCAAATAGGTTCAGTGAAGTGAGCCCGGTGGGTGACGGTATCACTTGGAAACCTACGTTAAATTATTCTAAGTGGGCAGGATACAGTCCAGCTCAGGAGTTTCTCTATTTTTTGAATCATGGGATTTTTGGCATCATTCTAAAGTGCTTCTGATGAGTGCATTCAAGGACCTGCATGAGGGATAAAAAGGCTTCTTTATGCTTATTTTGTATGATACACACCTATCTATTTTTATGTACATTACACGTGCACTGAAATTTGAATATGTAAATGATCCTGAAAGGCAAATGTATTTTCATGTGTGTATCTAGAGATGCACATATATGTTTGTGTGATATTTCTGTTTCTCTATCTGCCTGTCCACCTGCCTCTCTAGCCAATCCATCCATCCCCTGGTTTTCGTAGAGGAAAACAGCGTTATTCAACCTTTAGATCGAACATGGAAAGCTCATTTACTTACCTACCCACTCATTAATTCCTTTATATCCATTCTTTTACACCCTGGGTGCCAAGAGGTATGAAAATAGGAAGAAAGGAAAATGTTAAAAGTCGCAGTGGTGCCAGGCTGGTGGCCTCCTAGCTGCTTCTGAAGTTGGTCCCTGCTGTCGCCCCTTAAATGGTAGCTACTTGGGTCTGGGAAAGACAGGGAATTGACTGGTGAGTTGTGATTCATATCAAAATGCAGGATTTTCCCAGGAGTAGCTTGCACGATCAGATAGAATTATAATCCTTCAGAATAAAAGCAATGAATTTGTAAAGAGAGAGAGAAGAGAGAAGAGGGACATGGTCACTTTCAAAAAAAAAAAAAAAAAGCACTAAACCATAACGGAGCCCCCTGCATCTTTCTCTATGATTCCCTGGCCTCTTTGAGCCTTAATTTTCTGAGACACAACATGGTGATGATGATCACACACAAGAAAACTTCTGGAGGGATGATCATCAATACCAACATGGGGAAGTGGGAAATGCCCCGCCACATCTCAAAGGATGTTGCTGGAAACATAGTTGTCACTCAAAAATGGGGTTCCAGTTGCAGCATCATTGGCATCACCAGCAGCTTGATCGAAATGCAGATACTCAGGGCCCTCCCAAAGCCATCAACCTCAGAATCTGCGTTTTAACAAATCCTCCAGGTGTTCGATATGCCTCTACAAATCTGAGAAGCCCAGGGCTAAGAAACTGGCTTTCCCTGGGAAAGATTGCTTTTGAGAAGCTGACCAGCCAAAGCTAAGGAAGAGGAGGCACTAAGTCCCATGTCACAGAGACACCCATAGGCAGCTGGGAGGGGCTTGTGTTCCAGGGGAGGCATCCTGCCCCCTGAGCTATCTTCCTACAATGCGAACATGACCTTAGGTTTCCAATCAGCTGTGAGGGTTAGAACAGCAGCTGCAGGGAAGCGTTTGGGATCCAGCTGCGAGAACCTGGAGACTTTCTGAGAGATTGAGTTCAGGACATGGGGGGATGTGGGATCTGCTATTGTGGTGAGTTGATTTGGACACAATCAGCTCTTACTGGGAATGGGAAATCCCCTTTCTCAGTCATCACAAACTCCCAGAAGCTTTCTCTATAAACCCTGCTTGTCTCCCTCCGTTCACTTAATGATACAATCTTTAGTAAGGGCCCTGTGTGATGTGTGCTCTGCTATAATGTGGCTTCTGCCACCAGGTAGACCTTAATAAGTAAGCAGTATTCTTTTTATGTACCTTGAGATATAATCATGTTTTAGCAATCATCATTGACTTATAGTTTGTCTAGTCTCAGCCACAACACCTTGTTAGGGACTGAATTTTGTCCTCCCCCATCCCCATCCCCATCCCCATCCATAGGTTGTAGACAGGGCCTGCAACGAGTTGGTAAATGTCTAGTGAGATTCTAAGTGTGGGGCCCTAATCCCATAGTGCTGGTGGCCTCTTTGTAAGAGGAAGAGACACTAGAGCTCTCTCTCTCTCTCTCTCTGTGCACACACACAGATGAAAGATGAAAGGCCATTTGAGCACCTATCAAGAAACTTACCAGAAACTGACCATGTTGGCATCTTCATCTTGGAATTCCAGTCTGTAGAACTGTAAGAAAATACATTTCTGTTGTCTGAGCTGCGCAGTCTATGCTATCTTAACACAGCCCAAGAAGACCCCCCAATTTTCTCAACTTTGATTATTCATGATCAGTCAGCTCTCCCTCACCCTCAATGTGTTAGCTGGCTTTTCCACTGAACTTCAGAACGTTACCTTTTCTCCTGTCACACGTTGTCTTGTAAGATCAATGCAATTTTAATCAAAGTGTTCTGTGCTTCTCTTTTATAATAAAATTTCTTGCACAAGACTTTTGCTCATACTGCTACCACCCACTGGGTCTGCTTCCTACAAGCGCAACTTTTTTTTTTTCTCTCCATTCCCTCAACTTTCCTTGCTTTTGCTGGGTTCCGTGCCATGAGTTGATTAGGAAATCCCTGTTACCAACAAGAAGAAAAAGAGAAGCATAAGGGTCATTAGTAGAGGAAGAGACATAGCAATGGTTCTCAACCTTCACTGCACATTCACTGATGTCTGATTCATACCTAAAGAAGTTCTGATTTAATTTGACTTGGGTGCTGTCTGAGTGCTGGGACTTTTATAGGCTTCTCAGGAGGAGCTAATTAGTAGCTCAAAGTGAAAACCTGTATACAGCTCACCAAGAACAAAAGATGCCCCGAAGTTGTTTAAGGTGAGTTTTAGTGCCTAAGTGTGCCTACTCCTTACTGTAATTTCTATCTAGTTTTGAATTAAGCAGTTCAGAAAAAGGTGCAAAATGGGTATAAAGTACCACTTTTAAAAAAATAAATGACCAAATGTCCAATAAACCAATTCAATGCATTGTTTCTCTATTAGAAGATGCTGGAATATTCTTTATATGGGTTGGGTATGGAAAACTAAGTAGGGGCTCCTCTTAGTAGTGGTCATAGCATATACATATTTTAAAATGGCTGATCTGGAGCATCTGGATAGCTCAGTCAGTTAAGCATCTGCCTTTCAGTTTCAGCTCTGGTTGTGGTCTCAAGGTTGTAGGATCAGGAGCTGCACTCAGTGGGGAGTCTGCTTGAAGATTATCTCCCTCTACTCCTCCCCCCACTATCTCTCTCTCTCAAATAAATAAATCTTTAAAAATAAAATAAAATAAAAATGGCTGACCTGAATAGCAGAATGCCAACCCAAGTACCAAGCCAAGGTCATGGTCATGATCTGTACAGCTTGCTTTGCTGATCCAAACAAGAGCAGAAATGCAGGATCAAAGACCATGTCTGGGTCTGGCCCCGGCAAGCATGTAGATAGACAAAGAGAGGTCACAAGAGGCCCAGTGGTAAAGAGCCTAGTAAGCAAGAGCCTACTAAGCCTAGTGAGCAAAGCTCCCTGTATTCTAAGATGTAGCACCCCAGCCCACTATTTAAAAAAAAAAAAAAAAAAAAAAAAAAAACGACGCAGTTATGGGGCTCAAATTCTACTCATCCAACGAGGAACTCTTCCTGTCTTGGAGAAAAGCTGAAGGAGACTGAACAAAGAGCAGGAAGTGTTCTTTAGAGTAAAGTGTGGGGAGCACTGAACATTCCAACCCTCACAACACCACTAGCAACAGTGGTTAGTAGTGTCAGAAAAAAAGACAAAGTATGAGCAATTTCTCCTCCTTGTGCCACCCTAAAAAGTTTTTAGAAAAAGGCATGGTACATAAATTATTATTATTTGTTACAGAAATGAAGAGCAGTAGCCCGTAGAAAAAATAAAGAATTTGCGGTATCTCACACATCCTGGGAAGAAATTAGGAGCTGTGCTTCAGGGTGGGCAGGAGCAAGGGGTGTTCCTTGTTTGGGGTTCTCCCTTCTAGGATGCAACATTAAAATAATTCTATGCTCACCATCCGTCGCATCCCAGAGACCGACTGGATGTCTCTCGCTATCTGGTCCAGACTTCCGCGGATGAACACTTAATTGGCCCAGCTAGGTTCCACTAGTTCATGCTGACCAATCCGTGGTAGCCACGTCACAGCACGCTGGTGCTCAGTGGATAGACTCCTGGAAGGTATACAGGGCAACCTTTAGTTTCAGTTTTCCTTTTCACTAATGAGAAGGGGTCATTTTTTCCCCCAAGATGTAAAGATTGTAGTGAGAAGGGGATTCTCTTCCTGAAGAAACTTTGCATCATAAGATTTCAACCTCATGACCTGCAGAATAGTGTTGATCCGTCTAGTACTCAGCTGTGGCTGTGAGGGTGATAAGTGGGAGAGGGCCTAGGACATGGTGGGGGGGACTCTTTGAAAGAAAGAGAAATTACGATCCTTCCTTGGGAATTGAGCAGAGTGAGCAAGGAGCTCTGCACAAGGCAGGTCTCAGTTCCTTCAGGGAGATTCCAGTGCTCACTTTTCCCTGCTGCAGATTGCTCTGTGGACCATAATAATTGGGGGTCCGGGGGCTGGAAAGCAATGCCCTGTGATACGCATTCTGGGTAGGAAACTACTTTAAGGTAAATGTTTTCTTTTTTAAAATTATTTTTAAAGGATTTTACTTTTGTAATTTTTAAAAAATATTTATTTGAGAGAGAGAGAGAGAGAACATGAGCAGGGTGAGAGGCAGGGGGGAAGCAGGCTCTCCACTGAGCAAAGAGCCTGTTGCGGGGCTTGATCCCGGGACCCCGGGAGCATGACCTGAGCCAAAGGCAGAGGCTTAACCCATGAGCACCATTCACGTGCTCCAATTTTACTTTCTTAAAGAGCTTTTTTAGTTTTATAGAAAAATTGAGAGGAAGACACACAAATTTTCCACATATTCTCTGTCCCTTCACATGTGCAAACTCCTCCACTATCCACATTTGCCATCACAGATTCCACTGATGGACCTATCTCAACACATCGTGATCGCCCAAAGTCCACACTTTACCTCACAGTTAGCTCTTGGTATTGTACTTTCTATGGGTTTGCTCAAATGTAGAAACAAGGACATGTCTCTGCCACTCAGAATATCATACAGAGTAGTTTCACTGCCCTAAAAATTCCCTGTAGTCCACCTACTCATCCCTCCTCCCCACTTCCCAATCCCGGGCAACCACTGATTTCTCCTACTATCTCCGTAGTTTTGCCATTTCCAGAATGTCATACAGTTAGAATCATATCCCACGTAGCCTTTCCAGATTGGTTTCTTTCACTTAGTTACACACACTCAAAGTTCCTGCATGTTTCCTCATGGCTTGGCAGCTCATTCCTTTTTAGGGCTGAATCATATTCCGTTGTGTGGAGGTCCCCCAGTTTCTTTATCCGTTCACTGACTGAAGGACATCTTGGTTGCTTCTAGGTTTTGGCGATGATGCATAGAGCTGCAGTAAACATCTATGTACAGGTTTTTGTAGGCACCTAAGTTGTCAACTTTCGGGGGTAAATACCAAGAAATGCGATTGCTGGATCATACGGTAAAGGTATGGTTAGTTTTGTAAGAAACCACCAAACTATCTTCCAAAGGGAAATCTCTACCATGGGTTCTTTCTAAAAGGTAGTAAGTACATTCATGACTTCAATTTTCTCTTAAGAGAATTAGCATTACCTCTCTTGGTTTCTAGGACCAAAAACACCTGACAAGGGAAATAGTTCGAGAAAAACAGAAGAGGGCTCTAAAAGCAAACTAAACCCAAGGAGGGATTGCTCGTGGCCACAGTTCTCTGATAGGAACACCATAAAAACTCACTCTTTGGAATGGATTAGCAAAATTCAAAGATTCGTTTTTATATCTTCAGAGAGAAATCATATTTTCTAGGTTTCTAAGAGGTTAAATGAATATTTTACAATCATCTCTTCTTTCTTTATCTTTTCCTTTTTCCAAAAGACATTGGTTGGGAGAGCTCTGCCCCCAATCCTGCTACTGTTCTGATTCCCAAAGCAGCACTCAGACAGACCGTCAAGAGAGAAGCTTGGATATTCAGGGAGGGGGGAACAGATGAAGAAGGAGCACCCTTCTGACACCCTTGTAATAACACTTTACTAATCTTGTTGCTTTATGGTTCTCACTGTGAGTGAGATCATGTGTGATGAGCGGGTTCATTGGTTAGTGTTGTGAAGAATCAGGCTTCAAGTAGACCCCTCTGTCATTACACAGTTAGCTTCACGCCCCCAGAGTCTGCTTTTAATCCTGGTCTATCATGCTTTCAAGGGAGCTAAAAAACTGCAGAGAGAGCAGTGCGGATTCACTCGTACGAGTAATTACAACTTTTTGTTGATGGAGTTGATGGAGAGAAATAGAAATGCTTTCTCTCTTCTCTATTTTGTCTTTTATAGTTCACAAAATCCAGGATGGTAGCTATAAAATGTATTATAAAAGGGTAACCAGTCAAATAAGATAATTTACAATAATTCTGAGCCTGAATGTCTATAATTCAAATGAGTGAGGTTTTGTGCATACCTGCCTAGTCTGAGACAGCCTTTAAGGAAAGGTTTGGAAATGCCAGCTAGGCAAGCAGTTTTGGGGGTGTGCCCACAGAGTGCATCTGGATATTGGGTAATCATTTATAAACTTGGTACATTTTAATTCCTCTATCAGTAAGCCCTTGATTATTACTCAGTTCCCTATTTACATAAGAAGCCAGAGGCACAGGAGACAAATAGCAAAGCCATGCAGAAGGGTTTCCCTGGAGGAGTACGAGAATGATCTTATCATCTGGATCATTCGTTTATTCATTCAAGAAACACTGAGCCTTTACTTGGTGCTTAGCATGGTTACATAGTTGCAAAAAAAAAAAATATGCAGGGTTTATTGTCTGATGAGGACACATATATTAAACAAATACTCAAATTTATATTTAAATTGTAGTGAGTCCTGTGAAGGAAAGTTCCAGGGTATTGTGGGAGAGTAGGTGAAGGGCCTTGATTTGGCCAGTTGGAGTTTCAAGAAGATAGCCCAGTGCCTTTGGGAAGCTAGAGCTTTCCTATAGCCCAGAGTGAAGCCATTCTGTGATCTCTCTGGTTTCCTGAGGTTTCCATTAGCATCAGAACCTCGAAGTGGGGACACAAGCTCTGGAGGGACAGGGTTAACCCCAGTTTCTTCCAGCTCTTCCCACCTAAATGCACTTTGCTTCTTCCATGTGCTTCAGACCTTCAAATCCAGCCCCTATGAAGCCCCCTCCTCCTGTCCTCAGCATCACTGACCTGCTCCTGGCACTCCTTCCTCATCCTTTTCCCTTGCAAATCTAGCACAGGGCTTTCTTCTGTCACTAGGTAGTGCTACCATAGAGGCAGACCCAGAGGGATCAATTGCTGTGTTTGGTTATGGTGGAATGTTAATTGATTAGTTTCAAACAGGAAAATATCTGATTACATGATTACTGACTATGCTTTTCATTGCAAAAGTTCTTAATCTCAAAAGCATGTGCTAGGGAGAGGGAGGGGGAGTGGGGTTCCTGTGTAGACAGAGGTGGTATATAAATGCACCTGGGGAAACAGAAGAAGGCTTTGCAAGTACACCTGGCTACTGTCTGCATGTAGCAGGGTGCTCGTACTTCTTGGAGGCAGTATTAGGGGAGCAGAGGGCAAGTTGTTCCTTAAGTGAGATTGTTAAAGTGACAAACATCTTGGGGCACCTGGGTGGCTCAGCCCCTAAAGTGACCTTCTCTTGGTTTCAGCTCAGGTCATGATCTCAGCGTCCAGCAGGAGGTTCCCTGCTCAGTGCAGCGTTTTCTTGAGATTTTTCTCCTTCTGCTCCTCCCCCAGCTCTCTCTCCCTCATGCGTGAGTTTTTTCTCTCTCTCAGATAAGTAAGTAAATATTCTTTTTTAACACTAAATAAAATGACAAACATTTCTGTCAATTTCCACCGCTTTCTCACTTCTCAGAATTATCGGTTAGTTTTAACTGGTTTGAGATAAAGCTTTTATCTTAACAAAGATCAGTTTGTGATATATCATTAATATAGAATAATAAAAAGAAGAAAATAAAATGATACATAATTTGATCTTCCATAAATAGTCACTGATATATTAGGGATTTTTACCACAGAGAAGTTAAGTAAATTGTAGAGAAACTCTTTGGGAAAGAATTTTGTCTTCAATGGCACTAATGCTAAAATGGCATGTTTTTCCATACTTTTAATTGACTCTGTGCCTTCATATTTAAAGTGGGTTTCTTAGAGGTTGTATTTCTTTTCTTAAGTTGTTTGATTTTTGTGACCTACTGTAATTTTTGTTTTTATTGAAGTCCAGGAACTTGGCAGATTTCTTAATTAACTCTTCAGTTGATTTGTGGTTTCTTCAGTCAGTCATTCAAAATTCATCTAAGATATTTGACTTGATAGTGCAGCTCTGAATTCAGAGAAAATGCCAGATAAATGTGAGAGGTGATTGATGAAGTGGAGGAATGTGGAAGAAGCTTTTTAAAATTTAAATATACACAGATTTACCTACTATTCAGAGATGTATTTTCATATTAATAGTGATTTAGGTATCCGAGAAACTAAACATTTTCTTAAAATTTTTACTAATAACAGAAATTGTTACTTTACATTTTAGAAAGCACATGCAGATGTAGGACTTCATTTAATTAACACAACCACCTGGCATGGAAGGTGACCCTCACATAATTGCCGAAACACTGGGACCTCAGAGAGTTCCTAAGTTAACAGAATTACATGATGGGCTGGATCTCACTTAGACTTGAGGCCCTTCGGCTCCAAGTCCTGTGCTCTTTATGCTGTATCACACAGAAGAAATCACAAAGCCATCATCCAGGATGGAATTAACCATCATTATATTTTCTTTATTGTTCTATATGAAAGACACAAATCATTTGGAAAGGTAGCTCTCTCACACACACAGAAAGGATCTAGATCCACTGTCCTTCCTAGTAAAAGAAACCTGTAATCCGAGCGTTTCTCCACTAGAGGGCACAACTCTGAACTCCCCGTCCAGCAGTAAGGCCCAGGGAAGTAATGCAGTGTCATCAAATGCTCTGTGCTCTCTTTGATCAGCTTTGTAACACCTGGTTGAAAGCCTAAAGCCGTGGGCATAGAATGCAATGAAACACACTTTTAATTCCCAGTGGAAAAAATAAAAGTTTTACTTTTCCCTGCTTGGCAGTGCTTCCCCTATGATGTATGTTGTAAATCACGGCATCTGTTAAAACATGCTGTTTCACTATTAAGCAAAGCTTTTTGTTTTGTATTTTTTTTTTCCTTCTCTCTGATGTTTGCTGGATTGGCGAGAAGAAGGAAACTATAAGTTTCATTTTTTAACCACATTATTTCTGTTGACCTAACACATTTTAATTAAATTATTGTACCTTGAATGAGTCAGTGGTTCCCATTTGCTAGAGGTGATGAAAATTAGAGCATGAGGCACATTTTATAGTAGCTCTTTGAGGTACAGAATATCAGCATTATTTTATTTTATTCTTTATTTTATAAAGATTCCTTAGTTTGTAAAATAATAAAACTCAGTCTTAGTGTGGGAAATGACTTGCCGCTAATGATGCGGCTCATCTGAACCGAGGCTGACCCGGAGTCCAGGTTTAGGTTCACTCAATCCCATCCTATCCACAAACTTGTGCACAAGTGTTTTGGTGACACTGGTCACACAATCCTACAGTGGCCTGACTCTGTCATGTTAAAAAGCCTAGTAATAGAGCCTTGATAATGTATATTGTAGACATACATTTTAATTCCCATCAGGAAATACTGTGTTGCGCCAAATCAGTTGGTCCTCAGACAGATAAAACTGGAGAGCGTTTTTGCATCCCCTCTCTTATGGCTACATCTCATCCCATGCCTACTCTCCCAAGACTGTCCCAAAGATGTATTCTTCCTCATTCTCACCTCCATGAGTGGAGAGCTCCCAGGATCGAGATTATCTGATCCTTCTGATGAGTGAAGTAATCCCCCTTTGCTTTAGTTGGGAGAGAGAGGATGGCTTGGGAAATGGGGTCAGGGTCGGAGAAATCATTGAAGGTTACTGCCTTTTTCATCTGATGAGCAAGAAGTACAGAAGGGCTGTGTGATTCATCCAAGGCCTTGAAATTAGATGTCAGAACAGGCATTATATAAAGCAGCAGACGCCTCATTAGACTTGCAGTCAAAAATTATAAGTAATGAGTCCGCAGTATAAGTGGTTGCTGAAAACCCGAGAGTCATCGGGACACTTTTTTCTTCTAATCTTTCTCTAATTCCTTTCTAAGTACTGTCTATTTTTTTTTTTAAATACCTCCCCAGTATATTCCTCCTGTACTCTCTCCTATCTCTGTCTTATGCCTTTTTCACCCCCATGCTTAGCACCTTCCAACTCATCCCCCAAATATTGATGCAGCGAGCTGGACCCTCCACCAAAGAAAATGGGCTCATATCCCTCCCCTGATGAAAATTCTTTATTAGCTCCCCACTGTCCATCCTGACAGCTGTTTAAGTGCAATTCAGAAAAGAACTGTTCTATTTATGGAACCAGAATATGTGCTTTCCCTCTTCCCCTGCTCATTGGCCTTCCCACCTGGGAAGCGCCCCCTCTAGCCTGCCCCCCCTACTTTGCTGAAGTTAAATTTTCCTGTGGTTTAAGCACCTAGACGCTGAGGAAGATTTCGCAGGAATGCAGCAAAAAGAGGGATGCTATTTTAAATTAGCAGCAGAGGCCTCTACCACACAGTGAATCACGAAAATTCTAAAAGACTACACCTGCAAGAAAAAAAATTATACACATACATATATACATGATATGTGGGCTGAACAGTCACTTGGCTCCTGGTGGGACTTACCCTACATTCCTCATCCCCTGGGGAACCACCTCCGTGTTGGGTAACCTCCTTCCACTCCTCTCCTTGCCATGCTGTGTTGCCTCTGAACATTTATTTTCTACCTCTTTCTCTTATTTGTTGTAATTTTATATGTGACAGCCATTAACAAACTAAGGGAAAATGATCGAGGGTCCTATTTAAATGACAAATGCAAGGCTGTTAGTACGAGCAAATTCCCTGAAAGTAGTACAGGGTTCTCAGCTAAACATTTAAAATAGGAGATAGTCCATAATAAGGATTTTTTAAAGCACAAGAAGCTAGGGCTTCATTTCATCCTGGATTCCTCACGCATACACCTGGGAGATGCATTCAGTTATATTCTTGAACCTATAACCAGACCCTCCCCCTACCTCTCAGCATGGATAAAAGATGAAGGGATTTTTCCGGCTTTCCCATGGGACAGGCAGTCACAGTGAATTAGGGAGGTCATCCAGTAATGCATCCACTGAACGTGTGCGTGCTGCACAGCTCCCAGAAGCCAGTGCCTCGCCACGGTTTGAGGCTGGAAATGGGCATGAGGTCAGCAGGACTGGCTTGTCCTCCGTCACTTCACGCTGAAAGAAGGGTGTTTTTTCAGGAAACTGACATGTCAAATAGGCACAAAGTTTTAGGCTATAATTTAGAAACACGTGTAAAGTACCAGAGTGAGAGAAAGCCTACAGCTTCAGAAGGCTGGTGAAGCAGGCTTCCTAGAGAAGGTGGAGCAAACACCAGCAGAGGCTCTGGCATGAAGGAGGCAGGAGACATCACTCAGGAAGAGGGGCAGCATGGGCGGGACTACTGGGCTCCTTTCAATATGGCGCCTGCGGCCCTGCAGACTCACTGAGGTGAAGGGATCTGGGGGGCCATGGTCTCTGAGGGCAAGGTTGGCCATGAACCAGTGATGCACTTCAGGAAGCTGACCAGACAAGTCTACAAAACTCACTTGATACTTATCTTTGTCATATGCCCTTTGGAAAATATTTATTAGCATCTTTTAATTAACTAATATATTATTACATTTTATTTTAATTATAAATAAGTCTAAAGTGCAGTGGTTACCATTCTCTCTGGTTAGGTAATATGTCATTGTCACATCCTGTGGTATGACATCCAGACCAACTTCCAGTTGGCAGAAATGAGAGGAAACCTACCTTAGAGGTATACCTTGTGTAACATCAGGGCTGGCTGAAGGTGGAAATCTGAGAGAAGAGAAAGCCCAAATGGAACTTAAATATCACCACCAGCTGTGTTGGCACACCAAAACTAAAGCGTTTCTGATGTGATAAGGAGCCTGACCACAGAAGTACGAAGTCCCGAAAACGAAGAACATTCCTTACATCACACAGTTCTGAAGTCGAGTTAGTGTGGAAGCACATTTTATTTTATTTTATTTTATTTTATCTTATTTATTTTTTAAGAGAGGGAGTGGGGAGGGACAGAGGGAGAGAATCTTAAGCAGGATCCACAGCCCAGCACGGAGCCAAGGCAGGGTTCAATCTCATGACCCTGAGATCACGACCTGAGCTGAAACCAAGAGTCAGACACTTAAGTGATGGAGCCACCCAGGCGCCCGGTGGAGGTTTATTTTAAGTCCACACAGAGGAAGACATACCCTTCAGGAGAATCCTTGGTGAAATACCCTGATCTAAACCTCTAGATTTACAACACAGGAAGAAGTACAAGTGTGTTCGGATGCCTGTTAGACACACAACTCCATACTGTTTTTTTGTTATTTTGTTTTGTTTTTCATTTGTTTGTTTACTAAAGGTAGTCTGCCTCCTGCTGTGAGTTTTGGATGACACAACAGCACTACAATGAGATTTGCTCCTTGACTTAATCATATTGACCAGAGAGGAACTAACTTTGGCCATGGGAGGAGTGATGCTATTTAATGTCCATATGCTATGTTAGCCATTTGGGGAACCTCCAAGAAGGAGATTGTACTTGTTGGGAAACACTGGCCCTGTTACATGCTTGTACTTTATATCAGTTCAGTCTTAAAATCTGACAGTCTGTGTATCTTTGCTGGATCCTTGTCTTAGAGCATCCCCCAAATGCAAGCCATGGGACAATTTTATAATGATGTCAGTCATTATCAGATTAATCTTTAATGGGTTATGAAATGTCTTATGTTGATTCTTGTTGAGGTCTATCTATCTACTGATCAAAGGATTGGTTGATCTGTCATTCTATTGATTTATCATCTATCAGTAAATCATGTAGTCTTATAATTTGGTGTATGAATTGGCTTGCAAGATTCCTGTTGTCTTTCTAGATGTTGGGAGCCATTCACCCTTTTTTCCAGTTCTTTGTCCATTGACACTTAAGGGTAGATCTACGTGAGTCTTAAAAAATTTTTAGCTAGTTTCTTACTTCTTTGCTTAAAATATGACATTGTATAGATGTTTGCTTCTAAGCATACTCAAAATATTCACAGTTTAATGTGTTTAAAGCATTTCAGAAACTACAATCTCATACAAATGCAAATCGGTTTTACTAATTCTTTTTCAGCAAAAGAAAAACAAGGGCATAAGAGGGTATAAATATGACTGTCCAATTGAACCTTTAAATGCCTCTAAATGATTTCTTCTTATTTCACTACTTGCACCTTCACGTTCATTTATACTACTGATAATTCTTCCAACAAATCTGTGCAATATAGTGCTTGATATTTAAAGAATTAACGTTTAAATAATTACAATTATAGAATTCATAAAATAGATTTCATATGAGTTTTATATCATTATAAATGTTTACAATGGGTAGCACATCCTGATTCTGTTCCTTGTTGGGGGCTAACAGTTTGTTATTGCCCCATCAGTGACCCTGACTACACACATTTTTCGGGATGGAAGCATGAAAAGGATGATTGCAGGTTACAATTGCCAGTTGGTTCACTTGTTGGATAGACACCATGTTCTGTTTTGGCTATTGGTCTTCTAGTTTATGTATATAGCCCAGAATGCTAGGTAGATGTAAAATGCATTGAAAAACTAGTGGGAAGAATCTTAAGTGGCTGAACACTTGCCAATACTTTCTATCATAAAACATAATACACACTTTCTATTTTTCCAGGAGGCCTTGCAAAATGAAAACGTAAGTTTATTTATTTAGTTAGCTGTTCATGTATTTACATACATGCTTGTCAACGTTGCTTGGGAAAAACATCTCTCTCCCTTTCTTTCCCATGGTAGAATGGTTTGTAAACTGATAAGGTAGTTGACCTGTAGAGACTTTTTGCCAGCAAATCGATCCATTATTTATAAAAGTTGGAAAAATAACACATCTCTATGGCAGATACGTCCAAGCTTTGTTTTTATAGTACATCTAAATCAACTGTTCTGTCATTAATTTTTATTTCAGCTATCGTGATAAACAGTGGCCAAATAATGAAGTAGATCACTGCTCAGTTTATCTGAACCTGTTTTTACAATGACAGGAATAATTCTTTCAGATATGTCATGGTTTAGCTATTTTAGTAACCTCCAGGAACAAATCAAATCTTCCATATTTCAATCCAATTGATGTTGCAAGGATCAGTGATTATTTCAGTGAAGAAAATGAATTGACTATGACTCAGGGCTGTCACTCTTTACCTATTGTTCTAGCATAATTTAGTTGTTCTTCGATGGGTTGTCATGAAGTCAAAGAAAAGACAAGTATAATTAAGATTCATGATGTAGAAGATTCAGGAAAAGATCTGACACAGGTCCAATTACTTTGTTTCATCCAGATGCCATTTGGCCCTCTACTGGACACAAAGGGTAGTGATTTTTACTTTGCTTCTCCAAGGATTCTGGGAATTTAAGACCACCTTAAGGTGTCTGTCCAATGAGCTGTGAATGCTCACTGCCCCAAGGGGTAGATTCTCCCAAATATTTCTTCGAGAAGGCCATTCCTTAGTAGAAGGTGGGAAGAAGAGGAGCTGGCTTTTGAATGGGTGGAGCCCTACTTCTCTCCTGCAGCTGTGGGAATATCACCTGCTCCTCTGCACATGACAGGGAGCCTATCATAGGTTGGCTTCTGAAGGGTAGGTTTCTCTGCTCCTTTCATGCTGTCTGTCCTGAGCTTGGAGTGACTTCCTGTGGGCTGAGTTTGAATCTTCGACAAAGTCTTGTGGCCCTCTCAGAAACGGAGGTAAGTTTGAGTAACCTTCTGCCCACTGTCCTCCCATCTCATCACCCAGATTGATACTGTACTTAACAATACACTTACAAACTGTGTCTTGGCCTGAGTCCTAAAGAGTGGACTTATATTGCCAGAGCCATAATGTCCACCATGGGACAGGTGGGGCAAGAAACCCCGCCCCTCCCCCTTTCCAGTGCTCTCCTAGTCCTTGATGAGAAACGTTCTCTAATCCTATGGTTCTAGGCCTGCTGGTCCCTAAAGGTTCTGGCTGCAGCAGAGGCCAGCCTGCCTTATGAAACTCATGCATATGGTCTAAGTACACATTACTGATTTCTCTATAAAACAGAATTCCCTCTTATATAGGACATAAGTCCTTATGGCTCTCCCTCACCACTCAAGCACAAATGTCCCCTGGAGTATGCAGTCACAGCCTTGTAGTTCGGTTTTTCTGGCGTCCTCTTTTAATAGCCACCCCCCACCCCGTTTTTCTAAAGAATCACAGAGGAAATGAGTTTCTCTAGCCCTGCACACTCCCACCAATAGGCAGCTCAACAGACTGCTGCATAGACAGAAGAGGATACAGGCTTATGTGTAATTCCTAGGACCTGTTTGTAACTCCACCTCTCATTCCACCTGCTGGGGATGAGTAGTTGGGAATCTGTCTTTTAGAGCAATAATTCTCAGACTTTAACATGACTGTGAATCACCTCGGGAACTTGTTAAAAAGCAAATTCTATAGATCGGAAATGAGGTTGAAGATTTTGCATTTCTAGCAAGCTTCTAAGAGATGCCGGTGCTGCTGGTCTGTGGACCACACTCTGAGTAGCAAGTCTCTAGAGAATGATAAAGCCAGGTACAAAATCTGGCCTTCTAGCTTTTAGGATATGTTTATGCCTTGACATTTCCATCTTTGTTGATTCAGTACTTTGGCATTTTCAAACCTGTTATTCGTTATTGCACTTGTCCCTGCATCCTACAGGGCACCCTTTAGGATAGGAATCTTATGACCATCACCATCCTTCTTCACCATCCAGACCAGACATCTTGATGATGAGCTTTTATCCCTATGCTACTATCTACTGCTTCTCCCCTTACTTCCTCTCCTTGCTCAGACCGTTTCTCTAGTGCTTTCTGTGGGCATTGAGTTGTTCTTCAAAAACTAGCACAGTAACTGGCACGTGCGAAAGACTCAATAAGTATTGATTTGAATTGAAATATCCCTGCAGGGCCCTTCTGACTA